>NW_026585644.1:36007624-36042775 GCF_907164565.1 Psammomys obesus
TTCCTTCCTTCCTTCCTTCCTTCCTTCCTTCCTTCCTTCCTTCCTTCCTTCCTTCCTTCCTTTCTTCCTACATTTCTCCCTCCCTCCCTTTTCTGCCCTCCATAATTTGTACAGTTCTCCATGTGAACTTTGGAGAAGACAATATCACACCCTGTTGTCAAAACTTTGGACCCTCCTGCTCTAGGGAGGCAGCTGATGTCACTGTTACTTTTCTCCTGTAGACTGGTTAAATTTTGCTCTTTCCATGCAGTTATCAAAGAAAGCCCACAAGGCCAGTTTCTGCCTGGCCCGGCCTCAGTCAAAGGTCTGGAAAAAAATGTGGCTGGAAATTTAAGAACGCTGAGGGCACAGCTGGCTTCCATGAAGTAAGGAGCACGGAGCTCCAGATAAAGGCTCATTCATCTCAAGCAGCTTCATGCTTGAAAGGCGCCGAGCGCCTGAAGAAAAATTCTGCAAACTGACATCACAATAAACAGGAGAAGCATGTCTATAAAACCCCAGCCAGGCGGCAGCGTGGCCGGTGACATCAGGTCCCACAACTGCTATGAAATGAGTCTCTGTCACCTGTGTAGGGATGCTTCAGACAGCTGGGTGGACAGTGAGGCACAGACCCCAGGCAGGGAGAAGCACGCGCACAGCAGCAGGAGTTGGTACACTGAAAGAGGGGGAGAGAAGGCCGCAGGCCTCCCAGGGATCACAACAACAGAAGTTTGCTACCAACCTTGCAGATACACAGAGTGAGCCCAAGACCAAATTTTCTGTCCCTTCAGTCAGTCAGTCAGTTAGTCAGTCAGTCACTCACTCACTCACTCACTCACTCACTCACTCACTCACTCACTCACTCACTCATCTGATGTGCAGTGAATACATCCTAACTTCCCAGTTCAGTATTAGAATCTGAATATAAAGCAAAACCAGACCTGCTTTCTGGCTTGAACCTAAGATCTACTGCCATTTTAAAACATCGATCTCTTTTTTTTCTCACTTATAAAAGTAATTTTAGAGAGGTTGTATTATAGGAAATGTATGGAAGCATCAAGAAGGAGATTTTAAAACCATACAAAAACTCCCTTCGTAGAAACAGCCTCTGCACATATTTATGGCACTGTGATAGAGTTCCACGTCCCCACATATCCAGTGCTAGGAAGAGTCTGGGAGCACCAGGAGGATGGAAGATGAAGCAATTTGCTCCGGTGGGCAAATTGGCTCTTGGTGGAGGGTGAGGTGGAGCTCCCCAGGGGAGCGTCCAGGAAGGAGTAGAGAAGCCTGGAGTAAGGGCAGAGGCACAGGTACAAAAGGGAGGTGGGGACCAGACAATAAGAAGACCTTCAGAGAGCTCCCAGCTCTGAAAGAGAGCTCAGATCCACCCTGCAGCACTTCTTACAGCAGAAATGAGCTGAGGAGTGTCACCGGTATGTGTTACTCATGGCTTTTCAAGTATGACTGAGTTGTTTTAAACTGTGAACCACATCAGAGCAGACTCGAGGGGGTGCCACTATGCACTTTAGTCTCAGTGACAATGCATTCCAATCAGCCTCATGGGAAGGTAAGAAGGGGCAAGACCGTGCAGCCAAGAATGGGGCTTAAGCACAGAGGACAATGTCCATCACTCCTTTTCCTGGCCTGATGAATTGCAAGCACTGTGAAGACTGAGTCCCTCCAGTCTTGCAGTTAGCACATATGGTTTGTATATTCACATAAGCCATACTTACAGAATGCGTTTGTCTTAGAAAATCCACACGCTTCACTCTGGGGAACACACTTCCCTGCCCACACAGTACTGCTAGGCCAGTTAAAGTGAGGGGGGCAGCTTTTAAACAAATAAAACACGCCCACAAATGGTTTGTGATAAATGGTGACAAATATGGAAAGAACAGTAGCAGAGGTCCTGCCTTGAGGATGGCTAATTGGACCACAGTCTGGGAAGAGCTCCCTGAGGATGACTTATGCCACTTGGAATTCTTGTCCAAACACTAACCCACCCCTTCGGCAAAAGCAGCTAGTCAATATTGGCTTACTTTGTGCATATGGAGGCCAGAGGACAACCTTGGTTATTATACCACATGTACTGGCCATTTGGTGTTTGAGAAAGGCTCTCTCTCTAGCCTGGAGCTCACTATAAAGGCTAGGCTGGTGTAGCCAGTGAGTGCCTGTCTCTGCTTCCCCAGCACTAGGATTATAAACATGATTATAAGCTTGTGCCAACATGCCAGTTATCCCTCCTAGGTGTGTTCTGGAGAGTGAACTCAGATCCTCATGGATAAGCAGCAAGCACTTTAAAGGTAGCACCAACTACTCAGCCCTAGTGGCTAGTCTTTTAATTGTACCTGAGCAACTCCCCAGGGCCTCACACTGATTCTTCTTTTAATCCAAATTGTTTTTATCAAGTGAAATCAAAGAAGAGTATAACATCTAACAAAGGGTGATGCTATTGCTAGCTCCTCTATTAGCAAGGAAAAATCATCAAGCCAAATAAATAAATGGCAGGTAGAATGCCAGCCAAGCAGAGGGCTGCAATCAGGTTCCACGAGAAAAGTTTCTTCTGGATCTTGTCTTCTGCCTTCAGGTACTTAGTTATGTGACAGGGAGATGGGTCACACGGCAGTAAGATAGAGAATTTCAACGAGCCTAGCCAATAGATTGGCCACTGCAAAGACGGCAAGGGCTGTAGTGGTCATAGGAAGAGATGATACATGGAGGAGAGGAGGGGAACTGAGCCGAGCAGCGTAGATTACCTTAAGCTTGGGCATGAAATACAGGGAGATGACTCCTGGTACAGAAGGCCTGAGAGGGTCACTGATGCTGGAATGAGCCGGGCAGTCTGAAGAAGATATCCCATTGTTAACAAGATGAGAGATCTGTATCCTCTCCCCTCCCCCGAACGAAGCAGCATCATGCAAGAGAGAAAGTGGCTTTATCACCAGCTGTGAGCTCTGGGGCACTTTTTCTTAGCCTTTCTGAGATCCCATTTTACACAATACACTGCCATGCCTGGCTCCCTTGTGGGGACTAAGTGACATTGAAACCTTGAGGCTGCCTACTCAAGTGCTCCACACACTGAGGTTGACTTTCCTTCCCAGCAAAGCAAGCCAGTGAGTCCCCACCTGCAGGCTTTAGCCTTTTGAGCAAACGCTTAACTGTAGTATATGATTCTTCATAAGTTAGAAAGGCTCCAGGATTTTGAAGGTCATAGACTAAACCGATGGCTTCTCCAAGTCCCAATTCTGCTTGCTCTGGGATACTGCTGTGCTGTGTATGGCAGATGCTTAACTCGCTGCCGGCTTCAGAGGTACAGTGACTGCAGGCATAGGGTCTGGGTGGAGTCAGAGGCAACAGGACATGCGGGCACCCTGGCCCTGGCTAGATGCCCTAGGTCAGACTGCTAAGCTGGCAAGCAATAGGCTGACAGTCAGAAAACGTGGGCTGACTGTGATTAAAGAGCCTCAACACGTGGGTCCTAGCTAGAGCTGCTGTGTGGAAACACATCGAAGAGGTGAGGCAGGGTATTTGGCTAGCGGACTGAATACTGATTTTAAACAAGCAATGACAATATAAGCCTCAAACAAACACCCCGTCCCCCAAAAAAGACTATTCTCCCAAGTCTTAGTTCAATATGGATAAGCTGTGCAAAGCGTTGTCCCCCTTGATGCATGTTTCTCTATCCATAAAGATGAAGAACAGACTCTGCCTTTCAGCTTCTTAGAGCTCCTCAGGTTTTGCTGCTTTGGGCTCCAGACCCAAAGGAAAAAAATATGAATATTAATTGAATCACAAATAGAATATGAATACAAACTATGTGTGATTATAAATATACATATGAATTCAGCCCTTGTCTCTCTGCTACAGTCTCTGGGAGAGGACAAGTCATTCCATGTTCTACTTGGAGCCAATCAACACTTCATCTTTGCTGTGTATATCATGGGTGTGGTCCAAAAACAGCTTTCTGTCATTATCTGTTATGAGGCACAGGAAAGACAGGATAGGTATAAGCTGCCATCAGTGCGTGTGGAGGGAAGGTGGGAAACAGAGTGTCTCTTCTTGTAGCTGCTGCCTTCTCCCTACCCTCATCCCCTCCATGGGCTGACTTTTAGGAGAATTTTAAAGGATTACCCATGCTCTGGGACTCATGTAGACCGATTAGGAATGGGCCATTTGCCTATACAAGTCCTGTACACCAGTAAGTGATGTTCTTTAGGACAGATGTTCAAGACATATTTATGGTCAGGTGGCATGAGAAGAGGCTTCAAGGAGGATGTAGGGATTTAAGATGGCGGTGTAAGGGAAGGCAGGTTCTGGGAAGATGAAGGTGGGACTCCCAGCTTGCCGGAAGGACATGAGCAAGTACACCTAGTTTGTCCACTTGGGTACTTTTCAGGCGTTCTCTCAGACACCGATGATGCTAGAACACTCATGGGATCTTTAGTTTCTGGCTCCACAACATATAGGATCTAGGATCAAAGTGTTAGGTGGATGCCATCCAGTGAACTTTCGTTCATGACATCCCGCTTCTTTAACAGAGGATTAATGTCCTAGGCTGGTCTATAAGAAAGGATGCTCAGCTATTATGAACTTACCTAATCACATCACATTTATTACACCATGCTGGAGAAGAAGGACATGAATTAGGTAGGGTGTTAAGACATAGGGCTACCCTGGGGTCCCTGCGTATTTCTTGCAATGCACGCTGAATAGAAGCTCATTCTATTGAAAGCATGTCTATACTGCTCTGGAGAAAGGTCTCACCCCGAGCTTCCACAGGGCTTGCAGTTGGAAGGATTCCCGGGTTCTGAGCTCTTAACCCTAGCTTAGTCCTTGGAACCCAGCTCTGTGGCCAAGACGTAGGAGGAAGGATGCTAACAAGCTGGCTCAGGGATACTTAAACACGTGGGGCTCAACTTCATTCCTTACCCACTCAGTGATTTTGGAATTAATTAAATATCCCATTTTACCCAAGCTTTAGGGTATTTTTGCTCTAGAAAGCATCTTTTCTCTTAACTAAATTGAGGCCCATAAATGAGAAATACAGCGCATGAAATCTCTGTGTGTCACGCCATAAATCTCAGGCACAGGCCTTTGCAAATCTCCCGTAGGATAAATTGTAGCAATAAAATGTTTGCATTTTCTCCTTGTAGTTGCTGGGTACAGGGAGTTGAGCCTTTTCTAGCTATGGGCACTTTGATTGAAGATCACGCGGCTATACAAGGGGATATGCGGCAGCTAGATTGTAGACCCTGGGGGTTCCCAATCCTCTGTCCTTGTCCACCATTCAAAAAATATAGATACTCTGCTCTGGCAATGACCTCAAAAGAAGTTAGGAAACGCTGGAGGAGAGGTTCGTTTGAGGTGGAAGAGATAGGTTTAAAACAGAAAGTGGGAACCGTGATTGTAGGAATCTGATAAAGATCTTTGTTCTAAACTATTTTTAACTTACAACTAAAATTTGCTTATGTGTGTATACATACTCACATACTGTATACATTTATATTTTTGAAATATATATGTGTGTGTGTGTGTAGTGTGTTTGTGTATGTATGTATGTGTGCGTATGTCTGTGTATGTGAATACTTGTGATTCATTTCTCAGTCTTGTTTTTAAGATAGGAATTGCAGGGTGGACCTGGAATTCCCCGATTTGGCCAGACTGGTTGGTCAGCAAGTACCGAGGACCCTCCCATGCCTGCTCCCTGCCCCAGGTCTGGAATTACAGGTGTAAGCATCCAACCTTTCCATGGGCAAGAAGCCCGGGTCCAGCTCTCAAGCTTGTGCAGTGAGCACTTCGTCCACTGAGCCATTTCTCCAGCCCCTCAAATCGGTCTGTATGTTTCTTACCAGTATGCTTCATTCCTTTCAACCTGTCTTCCAGTGTTTTATTCATTCAGTTAAATATTAAAGGGCAGTTTTTAAAAAATGGATGAACAAACTCTTATATGTCTATACAGAAAAACAAAACACAGAGTGAGAACACAAGTTCTAAAAGCTATGTACAACATGAGAAAGAGAGAGAGAGAGAGAGAGAGAGAGAGAGAGAGAGAGAGAGTTTGTGTGTCTGTGCTGTCCAGCAATCCATACACAGACAAAGTCTGACATCAGATGTGGATCATCTGAGGAACTTCAGAGAAGGGTGAAGAAAGATCAAAGATGGACGAGGACTTATCTCAGTCTATTGAGAAGAAAATGTCCAAAATATTTAGTGTAAAATATTAATTTTACTAATTCTAACTATGTGTATATGAATGCTTGTCATAATATATTATTTTATACATATAATATTTCACAAATGAAAATAATTTTTTAAAAAGAATTAATTTTTGCTTTCTTTTTTGGAGAGGTGTTAAAGGACATCTTTTCAGATTTGCAAGGAATTGTTGATTCCAAGCTAGATGGTCCTAGGACATTGGCTTGTTGGCTCAGGCCAGTGCCCAATGTGCATTTCTAGCAGGACCCAGGCAGATGCCAAAGTGGGCACTGGGAAAGCCAAAGAGAAGAGCTCTTTAGCATTAGGGGAATTGGATGGGGTGTCTCAAGTCAATCATCTCAAACCTTAATGTGAGATCTCTGGGTACTTTGTGTGGTGATTTGAATGAGAATGCCCTCCCCCCCCCCAGGCTCATAGATTTGAATGCTTGGTCCCTAGTAAGTGGCCCCTTTGAAAAGGGTGTGGCCTTGTTGGAGGAAGTGTGTCACTTGGGGTGGACTTTAAAGTTCCAAGGTCCGATGTTAAGACCAGTGTCTTCTCTCTTCCTGCTGCCTGTAGATCCAGATGTAGAACTCTCAAGTTTTCCAACACCCTACCTGCTTGTGTGCTACCATGCTCCCTGCATGGCAGTAATGGACTAAACCTTTGAAAGTGTAAGCAAGCTCCGACTGAATGCTTTCTTTATAATTGCCATGGTTATGATGCCTCTTTGCAGCAACAGAACACTGGCTGAGACATCTTGCAGATTCCGACCAAGGGGGGTGAGACCTAAGAATGTACATGTCAACTAGCCCAGTGGAAGTGGTGATGTCACTCATGCTGGTCCGACACAGTTGCCGGACTATGCAAGGTCCTAAAGAAGAGACAGATGGAGTCTGTGTCTATGCATCACCCAGCATATCTTATGGCATAGGGCTCTAACAGGAGTCTATTCTCCTGTCTGGGGACCAGCTCAGTATAGAGAAGAGGAGGCCAGGGCGAACAGCAAGTGCAGCAGATTGTCACAGGGCTCCAGTCACTCTCCCAAGCCATGTTGCTGCTTTGGGGCAGATCTGGACCGGCATTTGGATTCTCCATCTACCTATAGTTCAATGGTTTAAATGAAAATAAATGCACTAGAAAGGACTTACTAAATAGACAGGATATGTAACTTAAAGCAACTTTTCACAGGCAAATCCAGATTTAAATCAGAAAAGTGAAGAAGAGAAAATTATTTTTTTTCATTGTGAAACCACAGAGTTGCTGAAAACTGCAGGCTCCTGAAATTGACTTCAGGTATAATTTGATTTTACCTGCATACTTTATCAGCACATGTTGCATAAATAAAGGCTCACCTTGACTGATTAATATGTCCCTACCAGACTCCTAGTCTCTTTTTTTGAGCTTCCTGGAATATCTGACTTTGACAATGTCTCTTCTCTAGGCTTCGTTTTTGTCACCTAAAAATGGTGTTGGTCCCACTGTCTATAAGGTCTTTTCAGTTTTAATAGTCTTAAAGTCTAAAGTTTTCCTCTTTGCAGACCTTAAATATGATTTTCTGGACTCCTATCTTCAGCTGTCATTTTCTCTTTACATGGTTCACAGCTTTCTTGCTCAGGAAAGTGATAAGTGAACAGAAGGACTATTGATATAGCAGTTACTTTATATTCAGCAAAGAGGGTCAAGGTACTATTTAAAACCCAGCAACAGAATGTCTTTCTGTTTGATTCTCAAAGGCTCTTAGGCCTCAATTCTATGCACAAAGAAAGAAAGTAATTAATTGTCTCGTGTCTTGCCTGCCTTAAAAGAAAGAACACGATCAGGTATAGGGGGCCCATCAGAATCAGAATCAAGCCAATGGGGTTTTCCCCTCTCTCTGCCTATAACCACAGACTTCAAATGAACAAAACGGAGTCCTCTAATTTAACCCTGCAGGTTAAATTTCTAATTTCTGTCCAGGAACCTCTTCCTTTCTTAGAGACAGGTCTTATTTGAGACCAGTACTGGGAAGGGGAACCTTGGTAGCACTGGGCTCATGTAAACTCCTTCTTAGCTTGTCAGAGTATTGCCAGGGGTAAGTTAGAGTGGGACACACCACTGAGCAGTGCGCTTTGAGCTAATGAAATTATTATTATTATTATTATTATTATTATTATTATTATTTTCTTGCCTCTCAGGTTCATAGTTTTAAAAGCAGAGTTATTTATAAGAATTTACAGTTTCTTGGACTCTCACCATCTCAAGTTCTAGGCTTCTGTATGGGAATGTGAAATGGGAACACTTGCGTACACACCGCACCCTTCAAAGAGAACTCGGCCTATCTATAGGCACATCTGACAAAGGAGGCGTTAAACCCAGGGAAGGCAGAGTTACAGGCTAGAAGAGAAGTGTGGCACCTGACAACAGCTGGGCAGAGCATCTAATCCTTTGCATTGATATTAGGCCAATGGTGAGACCTGAGATCACGTGTTTAAGGATTTTCTCAGCCAGCTACGCCATGTGGCTCATGAGTTCTTTGTACAGAGTGGTGTTGGTGCAACGGAACAAATGGCGAAAATCATATATCCCAGTAGATGAGAGTATAGGAAAGCTTGAAGAAGGGAAAGAAGAGGCAAGACAAAACAAAATTAACAAAAAATGAAAAATTTCTCCAAGAGAGTTTCTATAAGTCCATGAAGGGGCTCTGGAGGGAAAGGAGGTGACGAGGGAGTGTCAGCGGCAGCCTGCCTGAATTATACCCCTGCTGAGGATCTCTGTTCAGTCTCTTTCACCAGGCTAGATCTAGACAGTTGTTAAGAGGTGTGGATGAGCAACTAGGGCTCTGGGATAGGAAACCCAGAAGCTAGGTGTCTTAGTCATTGTTCTATTGCTATGAAGAGACACCATGGTTTAGACCATTGTCATCATGTTGGGAACTATGCCAGCATGCAGGTAGACATGGTACTAAAGAAGTAGCTGAGAGTTCTACCTCTGAACCCCAAAGCCTGTACCCAGTTACACACTTCCTCCAACAAGACCACACCTCCTAATCCCTCTCAAGTAGCGCCACTCCCTGATGACCAAGCCTTCAAATATGTGAGGCCATTGTTACTCAAACTACCACATTAGGGGCTTGGATAAAATGGTAGTAAAAAATTGTGTGTAGAAAGAGGTGAGTTGGGGGTGGGAATTGTTAGAAATTACAAAAGCAGGTTCTCAGTCTGAGGTTATGTGACCTGGAAAAGTATCTGCTTCTCCTGGGCTTTAGCTGCAAAAGAATGTTTTTGGAAGAATGCTTTGGTCCAATGATTTCAAACTCTATTTGCATATAAGCATCACTCAAGGAATAAGTGCATCAGACCATATGAACCAGAATCCCTCAGGGTTATAAACATCAGGGGTCTTTTAAATATAACTCTCGTATGTGTCTAGGCTTGAGAAATTCTCTTGCTGTTTCAAGTATAGTCCATGCATCAATACCATGTAACAATACCTGGTAGCTTTGCACAGAGAATCTCAGGCCCAGAAGCTACTAAATAGAAATTTGTATTTGAGACAAATGTAAGAAATTCCAAGATAGGTGGGTCCAAGTATTTTAATTGTTATTGTAAAGCATTTTTAACACATAGAAATAACTAGAATACTTACTTACTTACCTATTACTTAACCTGGCTTTATCAACCATTAGTTTTTACTCTTTTATTTTCAATTTTAATATGAGAATGTTTTCAGTTGAAGCCCTCTCTCTATATTCCTTATTAATCCTGTGATATTTTTTTTTTACTTTTTCCACAAATGTACTCATTATCCTGAATTTAGCATTGCATGCATTTTTTTTTTTTATTACATGAATAGGATGTTAGCTAACACCCAGTTAGCTAGAATGATCTTGCCCAGTTAATAGGTTTTCTTTTATTAATTATTATCATTTATTCAATTTACATCCCCTCCCTTATCTCCTCCCTCATCTCCTCCCGATTCCCCCTCCCCCCTTTTCTCCCCTTATTCCCTTCCCCTAGTCCACTGATAGGGGAGGTCCTCCTCCCCTTCCATCTGAACCTAGCCTATCAGGTCTCATCAGGACTGGCTGCATTGTCTTCCTCTGTGGCCTGATAAGATTGCTGCCCCATCAGGGGGAGGTGAACAGAGAGCTAGCCACTGAGTTCATGTCAGAGATAGTCCCTGTTCCCCTTACTACCCACTTCGGCACTGTGTCTATGCGCTACATCTGAGCAAGAGTTTTATGTCCTCTCCATGTATGGTCCTTGGTTGGGGTATCAGTCTCTGCAGGGACCTTAGTGTTGATCTCTCATCTCCCTGGGCTAAACATTAATAGGGTACCTTAAAAATGTATGTTAAAAATATATGTTTGCATACGTACATACATACATATAGTACACATACTAGCATACCAAATAAAATCATACTTATCAAATGCAAATGTTAACATACAGCTGGGCTTACTTGCTAGTCTTTTACTTGGTATTTATGGTATTAAGAAGCTAAATTGGTCTAAAGTGTGCCATTATTGCCAGTTTTGGTATTAAGAATATGGTAAACATATTAAATTAGTAGGGATGTTTGTATTTTTTCTTGACTCTGGATTAACTTAATAAAAAGGAATCCTTAATGAAATTACTTATTAACGCCTGGAATACCCTTCAAAAATAGAGAACCTCAGGAAGTAGCTGGTAATCCTCGTAACATTTAGACCACTACTGATGTAGAGGGCACCTCAGCCACCAATAAGTAGTATACAGACTTTTAAAAAGTAAGATTTATCTGTTTCTGGGGATTGTAGCTAGAAAAAAGTACTGATCAAAAGGTACTGGCACCTGGGTCCTATGTTTTTTTTTAAAAAAACTTCTTTTACAGTTTCATGCAAGTATATACTGAATTTCTGCTGTGTATACCTCTTTCTCATGACTGTCTGTCATCCCTACTTCATCTCCCACTGAAAATCTTCTCTTTCCCAACAAGTTCTCTTTTGACTTTCATGTCTAATTGTGACCCACTGAATTTAACTGTGTTGCTTGCAATAGTGTAAGAAGGAGGTAAGTTGTGGGAGCCTGACCAACTTATTGGTGACTGTACGCCCTCCAGTGCAATGGCGGCATGAATGTTATGAGGGTCACCAACTGCTTCCTGGTTGGATTTGAGGTCCTGTATTTTTGAAGGGTTTTCAAGGGCCTGATTTTGGGTGATTTTTTTTTTTTTTTAATCGTTATTGGTTCATCAGTCTCTTTCTTCTCAGGTCAATGTTGGCAACTTCTCTGTTTCCAGAAAATTACGTGGTTTAATCTAGTTACCAAGCATTTTTATAAAATAATTGAATCCATTCATTTACAAATATATCTGCACTTACTACCTGTCTTCTACCTTTTCTTTCTTTGTCTCATTTATTAGTTTTTCTCTAAAGAATTTGAATTGTAAACCATTTTCTTTCTCTTCTCTTCTCTTCTTTTTCCTCCCCTCCTCTGCCCTCCCTTTTCCTCATTTCCTCTCCTCTTCTCATCTTTTTTTTGAAAAGATTTTATTATGTATGTTAAGTTGTCCTAGGACTCATGATCTTTCTGTATCATCTTCCCAAGTGATCAGATTATAGGTATGTACAAGGTATGTATGCTTATCCACTTTTCTCTAACATTTTTCTTTAATTTTTGTTTTGTTTGTAGCTTATGGTGAATCTTACAACTAAAAAAAAAAAAAGGTTGTTCAAAGTTAAAATAAGACAATAAATTTGACCTCCAAGTATATTTAGCTATACATCACAAATTTTGATTAGTGCTTTCATTATGTCTTTCAGTTCTAAATATCCAGCAATTTCCATTGCAACTGTCTCTTTGATGCATTAGTAATTTAGAAGGGTATTTTATGCTTCTGAACATATATTTTTATTGTTTTTAGCCATTTAAAAAGCAATATTAGTGCTTTTGACTTAATTGCATCATGGTCTGAGAACACTATTTCTAGACATTGGCCCTGTGAAGTAGGACTTCCTTGGAATATAGAATGTAACCATGTTTTGTAATTCTTGCATGTGATTATGGACTTACTGGGTTCATAGTAAAATGCTGCATGTTGGTTTTTTGTTTACATCTTCTACAGCCTTCGTAACTAATTTTCTGTTTAATCTTTACTTTTTTGATAGGGTTGCTTTTATCAGTAAGTTTGTTTTCTGTCAGCTCCATTTTATATATAACCAGTTTACATTATCAAGTCTATGAAAGCTTGCTGTTGATAGACTTTCTGCTTTATTTTCTAGCTCCTTTCTTTCTTGTTACTTTGTTGCATCTCTTTCTTCATTAGGAAATTTTAGTGGTAAATTCTATAATTTATTTTGGGTGGGGAGGTATAGAAGAATTTTAATTCAACAACATGGCTGCTCTGGCAAGGGATCACATCCAAAGACCTTCTAGGTCTGTGTGATCCAGCTGGAATGACACATCTTTAATCCCTCTGGAATACAGACACACCCTTAGTATACATACCTTTAATCACAAACAATGAAAGCAAAACTAGTTTGTGGAAGGAAGCATCCATGTTTGAAAGTGACTTCTAATAGAGGGACAGAAAAAGTGACAGATCAGAGAAAGATTTGGCAAAATGAGTAGAGTAGGATATAGTAGAGACAGAATACAGAAGACAATATAGTAGAAGAGGGTGCAGAAGATAGAGAGTTCAGCAGAGAAAACTGTACAATAGAGTTGAGTTGAGCTCAGTCAGCTGGCAGTCATTTGAGAGGCAGTGTAATTGCAGTTCGGATCAGTTCAGTCACTTCAGGTGAGTGGAATTGAGTTTGGTGCAGCTCAGTTGAGTGAGTGCAGTGCAATGAAGTTGAGTTCATCAGTGAGTTCCTGCAGAGGCATTTGAAGCCAGAGAATAAGAAGGAACCAGAAGATCAGAACAAAGTGCCGGAGGGGATTTTTTTGGGTGGGAGGGAGCAGAGCAGTTCAGTGAGGTGCTGAGAAAAGCCAGATTGAATCAGTCAGCCTGAGCCAGAACAACTGAGTAAACCAGCCAGCCAGAGTTCAGAAAGAACTAGAAAAGGGCCAGTTATTCAGCAGTAAGCCACTGAGATTAATAAAAGTTACTTTTACAGGGTGAGTCCCTTTTTTTCCCTTGGTGGTGTTGCTTGGAATGGAATTGAGGCCTAAGCATGCTAAACAGGCATTCTAACATTAGGCATATTGCTGGCACCAATGCATGTTTTTAAAAGACAGGAAAGACGTCTGAGGTTTGCCTAAAAATCATACCCAAAGATGACCTTGAACTCCTGCCTCCTGCTTTCACCTGTTAAGTAACAAATGCTTGGATTATAGGAATGAGTCACCATGCCCAAACCTATGTGCTTTTAAAAATGTCTATCAAACTGATATAAAAATATCCTTTTACTCTGAAGATACTTGATACATTGATGATTTGATTCTTCAGCTTTCTTTCTTAGCCTATTTTTCACATTATAGGATTTGTGCATGCAGGCAAGGCTCCCTCTGAGTGACAGGTTTATGTCTCCTTTCCTTTCCCAGCTAGGGTCCTGCATAGTTATATATTTTTTTTCTTCTGCTTATTCCTTTTCCAAGGCCATCACCATATCCAATCTTTGGGCATTTTGGTTCAGTTCCAGATCACAAGCCATTGTCTCTAGGATTGCTGATTGTTATAAACCAGTAGCCTCATTGGCAATTTTTAGGCCCCATGTATGGTGATTGCATCCCATGAGCTGGCTGAAAACATTAAGCTAGCTTCAGCCTTTCATAGTGGCTGGTCATCTTTAGAACACTTTGCCACATGTGTGAACTCCATTGCATCTTTAGCTCAGCTTGATACACTCTGCACCTTCCACTTCTGTTCTGACTTGCGATGTGGAGACAGGATGTGCCTGCATTGCTGAACTCAATTGTGTCATTCCACATTTTCTATCACTGTGATATATGTAGAGCAGGAAATTACAGAACTCGCCGTATACTTAAAGTGTAGATTTCCAAGGGAATAAGCCCAGGTTCCAGGGTAATAATGGAGAATATTATTTCCTCAGAAGATGAAGGCTGGCATATATTATGTCAACATTCATTCTTCTAGAACACCTGTGTCAGAAGGACAGACGTTGTGGTTTTCTGTCACCCTGTGCATTTTCAGGACCCAGGAGACTGGCATGAAATGAACACAGAGGAAATGAAAAAATAAGTGTCTGAGTATTTTCAAGCCTTCCTGATTATGTTCTTAGACTCCAATTCAAACATCTACCCCTTGGATCATAGTATCAGTGTTGCAATAAAGTCAGCACATTTTTAAGATCAGTGACGACCTGAAGTCAGCACCATTCTGATCTGCTTAGGTGAGATATGTCCTGCTTTATCACAAAGCAGCAACATGGAGAAACTATTTACTGATAAACATGCCAACCACTGAATTAAAGACAATAAGCAAGTACCTTCAAATTGGCTCCACAGTGTCTGTATAGCTTCCTCTTTCCATATTATTTATGAGGGGTAATTTACTGATATTGTTGTTGCCCCCAAAATTATATACCAAAGAAAATTTAAAAAGCACTACAGAGGAGGAAATAATGAATAGTAGCATTTAATTAAAAGCAAAGTGGGTCCAATCAATGACTGTCTAATACAATAATGAGCTTAATTTAATTTTCATTTAATGGAAAAAGTGACGCTTTAATCAACTGCCTATGGAATTAAATGACAGCAATTTTTAAAATGTAAGTTTTTCCTAAGTGGAGCCCTAAATGAGTAACAATGATAAAAACAATGTCAGCCCCACAGATCTCTATTCACGTTCCAGGGGCAATGAGGGAAGAGCTCCCCACAGTAAACAGGACTGCAGCTGGAGCTTCTGGAAAGCTGTTTTAATTAAAAACCAATACTCTAACTTCACGAATTTCAGAGTCATCAAAAAAAAAAAAAGACAAAAATTAGATTTCTAAGAATTGCAAGTCTAGGGTCATGGCTCAAAAAGAACAGAAATAAACAGATTTCCACATTGAGAGGTGTGTAAATGGGGCCTTCCTAGGGGATCCTGACTGCTTGAAGGGCAGCCATTGAGCTTAAGGTGAAAGCATAGTATGGGAGGGACTTCCAGGACCCCGAGTTAAGTGATCCACCACTTGGGGCAGGATTCGGTTTAGACAGTGATGTGAGACTACTTTTCCAATACCTCCCTTTAAAAGCTTAATATTTATTTATGGTTTTCTTGTGTGTGTGCATGTGTGTGCAGACACACACAGGCATGCACTTTCATGTGTTGCATGTGGAGGCCAGAGATCAATTTTAGGTGTCATTCCTAAGGAGCCATTCGCCTTGTCTCTAACTGCAGCTTGAGGCTTGGTGATTAGGCTAGGCTGCAGGTCAGTGAGCCCCAGGGACCTGACCTTCTCTCCTACCCTAGGCTCAGATTGAAAGCATGAGCTACCATGGCTGGCTTTTTCTGTGGGTTCTGAGTATCTGAGGTTAGTGTGGCAAGCCCTTTACTGACTGAGCTATCTCCTACCCTGATGGTGGACTCCAAGGCCCATCTCTGTGAGAACAGGTTGCTCTATTTGTTAAGACTGGACTATTTGGGAGCCCATAATTTCACGGGAGAAAAGACTGTACTTGAATTGGTTAATCCATGGAAATGTGAAACGTATGGCAACTGGGCATAACATTCAGGCAGCAGACTCACCGTGGTCAGTCCTGGCCCTGCAGCTTAACAGCTCTATGATATTGGGCAGTTCACTAAATTGGCCAGAGGCTCAAATCCTCCATCTGAAAAACAGAACTGATGCTAACCATTTTGCCATTCCTCACATGATCCGGGCATGCCTCTGCAGATGGTCAAGACATACTTCCTCAATCTCCCCCACAGAGAAATCAGCTTATTTGATGCTCAACACTGCTTCATGAACCACATGACACTCTCCTGAGACAGAACAAGGGTCCCAAATACAAGGACCAGAGGCAGAGCTCACGGCCCATGCATCTGTCTCATCCTCGACCACTTGGTGTTTGTTCATAGAGTTCATTACAGAGGCAAAGGTGAGGGCTGTGTGTGGTTGGAATGATTTCATCTTCTTTGCTCAGTTCATCTCCTTTTCTCTTGTTGACCTCTATAAAAGTTATTTATTACCGGCACACATAGACACACGCCAATGCCCCTTTGCATCTGTCTGCCTTATGGGTATCACTTCCCTAGCTGCAACCATAGACCCATATAGAGTTTTAGGTAACTCAGGAAAGGTCTCTGGAACAAAGCAGGTGCTATCAATATGTGCTGTGTGAATAGTTACGTTTTCTGCAATCTCTTCGTCTACTTTTAGGCAACTGAAAAGTTCCTGTTATTTGCTCTTTAATGGTCTGTCACTTGCTCCACTGGGTGCCTGGTTCCTGTTATATAAGTAGTGTTTCACCACACTACTGTATCTGTCAGGATGCTGGGGTCAATCCCTAACCCCCTAAAGTGAGAATGGAACACAGATGACTCACCAGCTCTCCTAAAAGTCTAATTAATCACAGCAGCACTGGAGCAGAACAGCATTAGTTCAGGGTATGACAAGCAGTTTCCCTGGCATGACTGATGACTTCGAAGCAGTGGAGTTGGCTTGGGCAAGATAGCATTGGGAAGATTCCAGATAGCCTTCATGATCATATTTCACACATTTCACTGAGGTTGGCTGAAAAACCCAAGAATGGGAAAACAATGATGTCTCACAATCTAATCTTCCATAGTCCTCGTGATGGCCACCTTTGCTTTGGTAACAGTGGTCTGTAGGAGGAATGTTAGAATGTTCAGTTACAGGAAAACCTTATAACTATAGGGTAGGTTCAAAGGGAGCTTCAGATGTTGGACGTAGCTAGAGTAGGTAGATGCTGCTGCAGAAGTTCGAGCTGCTGGCACAATTTAATCACAGCCTGGCCTCCTTCTGTGTGAGAAGTCTGTTGCCTATGTAAGCATTAGTTTGGTTTAACAGTTCAGAATTGAGGGGGTCACTTTAGCCAACTCAGCACTGGTGATCTCTAGGATAGTCAATGGGGACACAAACAGGAAACAGCACAAAGGCTAAGGCTGATAAAAGTGAGTCCCAAACTGACCATCACACTTTGCAAAAGCTCAACTGAAAGCAGAATTTAAGATGCCCTATTAATTAAAGTAGATCTACATGAATGGATATGCAAAGGAGATAAATGGAGAAGGGAATTATTTATTTATATGTTTATATCTCATATTATCCTGAGCATTTTAAAAACAAGGATTGTATTTCAATTGACTTTTGCTCCAATATTAAAGCTTGGCATAACGCCTTATGCTTAATAGATATGCGATGAATGATTAATTGAGTTCAATAGTCTTCAAGAGTATAAGCTTTTCCAAACATGATGTATTAATCTGATGCTTGCTCATATCCCAAATAGTCAAGCATGACAAATGTGCTATCTTGAATGTAATAGGTCATGCTGCAGTGAACTCTAACAGGTAGGCTAACGAAGATGAGCTGAAACTTGGACCCTGGGTACTTACTCTAATATATAGGGCTGTCTTTGGTAGCAAAACTCGGGATATGACCAAGTTATGGTCTCTCAGGGACATGTAACAGATGAATAATATGCAGTTATTCTGAAGGGTAAGTAATCCTCAGAAAGGAGAAACAGATCAACAAGAAGACAGCAGTAAACCATTCTCGTAAATATACGAAGGTGGGAATTCTGTAGAAGCGCTGGGACATGGTCATTGTCTTACATCCTCAGAGGCAGACTGTTGTCTAGTAGAGACTAGACTAGTTAAGGACTCATCTACCAAGCAAAAGCAAGTATACTCCATGGGTTCACAGGACAAGGGACTAGAATTAAAAGGCGACAAGTGTGCCTTGATGCTAAATCTTAGAACCGCCAATTACTGGAGCTATGGATGGAGAATGGGGACTCAGCTTAGAAGCAGTAGTGACACATGATCTTGGTCAAGGTGGAAGAAGAGCTGAATGAAACTCAGCATGCACAGGAAGCATGCTCAAATCAGATATTAATATGCCTTTCCAGGTCACCTGGTAGCAACCTCATGACATGCAAGTGCTCAGCTGTCCAGCCAACATAGAGAAGGACATTTAAAGACTTGTTGTTAAGTTCTTAGTCAGTCGTTCTGAGAGTTTCTGCATTAGGCTCACTTGAGAACTTGGCAGAAGTACAAGTTGTCAAGCCTTGACCCAAATCTACTGAGTCAGAAACTTGGGAAGTTGGGGAAGGAGCCAAGGAGCCAGTAATTTATTCCCACAAACCCCTCAAGGGATCTCCAAACATGATCAGGTGTGGAAAACACTGAGGGAGATACTGAGTCAGGCATTTTTTCTTTCTTTAGATGTCATAAACCTGCTGGACAGTTAATGAGACCTGTAGGCATCTTCTTAGCTTCCAGCATAGAGAACCACAAAGGAAACAGTCACATTGAAATACACTTATCTGAAATGATACTGAAATATGGCTATAAAAGTTATGGTACAGTAATATATGTGGTTCTTTATTAATGCATTAAATAACACCATCTCATGGCACATCTAATAACATTTGTAATTTTGAAGTAGCAATGAAGTTAAGCAGTATTTCAAGATGCCTGCAACACTTGTCATATAATTTTCGTTAGTGACAAAGACCACAGCCCACTGCTACTGACAAACCATAGCAGGTTTGTTGTCTATGTTTCACAATTGGAGAGATGCTAACTTAGAGATAAACAATGATTTTTTTCCTCTTATGTATCAATAAAGTTTACAGACCTCCTCAATTCTATTCAGGGTCCTCTGAGGATCCATGGATGCGGCATAAAGGTATTTGTTATAAGCCTTTGACAACCATTAAAAGAACTTTGTTATTCTTCATATGCCCCTTGCATGGGTAAAGAAGTTAAGGCTAAGTGAATTGAAAAGACATTTCCAGTGTCTTATGCAGCTAGTATGAAGGTCAGATCACATAGAGAATCAAGGAGTGTGTGTGTGTGTGTGTGTGTGTGTGTGTGTGTGTGTGTGATATCCATTAGTGTTTCCTTGGTTCCTAAAACAACAGTGGGGGGGGGCACAGTATGTGTTCAAGTACTTGTTGAATAAATGAATGAATGGACTGAACTGGATGGAAGCTGTACTAATTACTTGTGATCACATATTCAGCAAGCACCAACTGAAGACAAGAAGTGTTTGTTTGGTGTCTCAAGGCTCCCCTCCCTGCCCTGTGACCTGCTTCCTTGATGGGAGGCTGCCTCTCCAACAAGAGCCCACAGTTGTTTGACTCAGTGCAGTCAGCTGGAGATCCAGAGTGAACGTGAGCCAGTGGTTCTGGTGAGGGTTGGTTCTCACATTCAGACCACCACAAAAGCCAAGCCTGTCATCCCTCTCCGCTGTTATTGTTAGAGTCCATCTGTCTGCACATGGTGTGAGCGTCTCTGTGTGTGTCTGTGTGTTAGTGTGAGCATGGGAGGGTAGACGCTATGGTGGCTGTGTTGAGATGAGAGGACAACCTCAAGCATCCATCTTCACTTTCCACCATGTTTGAGACGATCTCTGTTGTTTTTCTGAACCATGTTTCCTGACCCTTGAGCTACAGGTGATTCTCCTGTCTCTGCCTCCCCTATTGCTGTAGGGACACTGGGATTATGAATATTCATCATATACTGCTTGACTTCTGGGTTCTTAGGATTTGAACTCAGGTCCTTATGCTTATATACAGCAAGCGCTTTTACTCATTATGCCATCTCCCAAGCCTTATACTGCTAAGAAAAGCAGACATTCTCCTTATTCATCCTGCAGTCAGGTAAAGGAAACTTCAGCACATTGATCTTCCAGACCGGACAGCTGAGTTTTGATTGTAAATATAGGTTAAACAAACTTATCACGAGCAACATCCTTCCTCCGGAATCAGAACACAATTCAACAAATTGAGGAGCGGGGCGTCTCAGCAAGGAGTGCAGGTCCCTCTGGCTTCCTTTGGGAGCAGCTGGGCTTGCTTATGACACGCGTTGTTACTTCACTCAACATGAGTCCTTTAACTGACAAATGAGTTAGTGCCAGCAGGAGAGGAGAGAAGACAGTAACTAAATGGGCAGAGGCAGAGAATCCAGAACGGAAGCAGAGAAAGCCTCCTCCACGTCTGAGCCATCCAAATGTGTCTCAGGGGCTCTTCATAGGTGTCTAATGTCCTTCACTAACAACACTTAATTTAATTATCTTAAAGGTGAATTGAATGCTGGAAATTCATTTACATAACAGCAATGCTAATGCTTATAAAATGTACCATCAATTAAACCCTTGAGAAGATATGTATAGGCTGTAAATGAAATATATAACCAGTAGGATTAATCAAAAGCTAATCATGTAAAGTATCACCCTTGGTCTAAGCAAAAGAATATGCTATTGTAGGCATTCCAAATTACAGTCTTGCAGGGCTTGCTTAAATACTTAATCATATTAATCAGCAATCCTATGTTTAATGTGTTTTCATGATTTCTTCTTTCTGAGTATGAAATTGTTTAGCTCTGGGCTGTTTCTTTTGGCAGCAACCTGTGATCAACATTGTTATCATTGCAGAAAATATGATCTGAGAGTGTTTTACATGGAAGAAAGACATGGGGCCAGCCAGTGTGTATACTCCAAGACATAAACATACATAGTCTTTGCATTAAGGAGAAAAGAGAATTCAGATTTGGGTCAGAGTTGCTTAAGAAAAGAGAGAGAAGGTATTAGGAGTGGAAAGAATGAAATAGGAGCTGAAGGTAAGAATCCACAGTGACCTACACTGAACCTTATTCAGCTTGGGCATTTTCAGTGTTTAACACATAGTAGGCACTTAACCCAAGCTTAATGAATTCACCTGGTCCAGTCTTCTGCCTAAGAGTGAACCCAAGAACATATGTTGGAAAATGCTGTCAGTAAAGGTTTTTAAGGATGATATTTGAGGCCAGATGTCCCACCAAGGTGTGCTTGCCTGAGCCAGGGAGGCAACCTGCCGCTGACTATGTAAGTGTTGGCTGCAGATTTCATATAGGTAAGTTCCCGATTTAAACATCAACTTCACAGTGGGAACATTGGCACAGATCCTCAACCAAATTTAAATACAGATTTCTAACCAGATGGTTGGTGAACTTTTTTTTTCAAAGCTCACAGGGATCCCTGGAAAGCCACTGCCAGTAAATGCAGAACCACGTGTGCAAACCCGTCCTACTCTATAGTCTAATAGGCCTGGCACTCGGCAGGTTGGGGACAGCAGTTGAGAGCATGCATCTCAATGCAGCTTTCGACGAAATCTCTCCTGCTCTTCTTTTGAGTAAGAAGACAGATGTGGAGTGGTTGATAGCATTATTGACTGGATTTGCAGTTACTAATCGTTAACAGTGATGAGTGTGTATTAATGTCTTTGTGCCCCTGCCCCTGAACTGTCTTACGTACTTATCTAACACAGAGACAGAGACAGGCAGCCTGACCTGTCAGGTTTTCATGTGGCTCTCTCTCAGTAGCTTAACTCAGAGATTCTGACATCTCCGGTTGCCTTGACAACTCTTTTTGCTCCAAGTCTTGGTCTTTCTTCATCCTCTCTTTCCCAACAAAGTCCCAGCCAAAGGCATAAACATCAGACGATGGGGGTCTTATAACAGAGTGAGCTGTCTTTGGATGGCAGCCCAAGTCCAAGTTCTGTCATAATGCTTCTAGGTCTCTGCATCAGGGAGAGGTTGAGAGTGGTGATCTCTACAATTTTCCCATGTTCTCTGATTTTCAGGGAGGACACATTTAGTGAAAGGACAGAAGCTTTCAAAACAGGACTGATGTCATTCTTTCTCCCTGAATCATCCAGCCTCAGTTTTCTAATCTGTACAACAGGAATAATTCCTTCTTTTTAAAGTTGTGGGAGGAAGTGATGTTCATTCCTTTCTGAACTTCCAGTATCTAGATCTGGACGGGCACTTTGCAAACAGGCTGAAGACTCTTTGGGAGGTACCATGTAAAAACTCCGGGGCTCGCTTAGATGCTGTCCACTAAGGATCCCTTTGCAAGGCCATCATTGTCAGGATAAATCAGAACCAAACATGAGAGAGAGAGAGAGAGAGAGAGAGAGAGAGGTCTTTCTGCCCTTGAAAGGCCTTATTTCTGACAGTGAAGAAGGGAGGCAGAAGAACACACAGAACTTCCTGTTAACTTGTCCTGGACACTTTGGCAAGTTACCCAGTATCTGAGAGAACTGTTTCGGTGTCTTTCCGTGAACCACAGGCAGACTTCCCTACTTGGCGACTTGGGGAAAGGTGGAGAAAATGTGGCATCTCCTTTGTCAGGACAGTATCAAAGGCATAACCCTGAGGTCTCCAGAGCTGGTGGCAGGCCACTCCAGGGTCTCTGCTGCAAAGGGTGGGTGGGGGGGTTGGATGTTAAAAAAGATTTTGACAGAAACTCCAGGTAAAATCTTAGTGGAAAATCTAAGACTCAGAGAAGCTTTAATAAGCACTACCCATGAGGTGCTGAGAGTTTTAACAGCATGGGAGTTATATTAGGGGCAAGACAGTGCTAGAGGGAAGCAGAGGCTAGAGGGGAGGGCCAGCCTAAACATGGCTCCAACAGAGGCTCTGCTCTCTCATCACTGGCAACCTGGTCCCATTGCAGCTTCAGGTAAGCCAGCCTGGAACATCAGAGTGGTCTGGATCGGCTTCTCCTTCCAGGCCAACCCAGACCTCACGTCTGATGTCACATCTGCTTGGCCTCCAAGATGGCATTACAATGGAACACTGTGGGAGGCTCAATGATGTTGTCCATGGCTGAAGTCCTGGGGTTGACTTCCTACTGATGTGAGGAAACCAAAGCTTTCTAGAGACTATGTGATTGCACGCACCTGTTTGTGTTCTCAGGGCTCCATACTATTAGGCCTTGGATGGAACTAGTTTTGCTCGTGCATTTATTCATTCCAGAACTTATAATTTGCTCTCTTGCTATGGCATACTATTCTATATGCTGCATTCCTCCAGGTTGCTGGCATGTACCAAAAAAACTAAAGAGAGAGTTCCCTACCACATCTAATACTTGGCACTCTGAGAAGTTTAATGAATCTTAATTAAGGTCATAGCATTGGGATAGAATTGGGGGTGTGCTAGATACTTCCTGCTTACCCCAAGTGTGTGTCTCTCTCACTGCTCTCCCCCTTGGTGCAGGAGCCTGAGCTGCCCATATAGAATGCATCACAGCCTTCTTGTTTTCTGGCTTCTAGCTGGTAATAGCAAAAGAATAGAGTGTGGCGTTGGAGGAATATTATTTCCCCAGTTTCTTTACTGTGGCACTGCACAGTGTGTCCCTGACCAATCATCACTGCCCTCTGGATTCTAAGAAACATGCTTGTTTCTTCAGGCCTGACTTAATGATGACGTGTTTGAGGCTGCCAACCCTGGGTAACTGCTCTCTGCTGGTAGTTTTTTTACCCAGACCACACCTTTATAAAGACTCATCTTTTCAAAACCTCACCTCAAATTATCCAATCTAAATGTGCCATTTCTCTTCTCCCGGGTCCTTGAGTGATAAGGGTCACCTAGTCCAACCTCACTTTGACAGTAGAGAAATTCAAGAAGTGACTCACCCTGTGTTACTCAGCTAGAGAGAAATCAGGACTCTAATCAAAGGAGCCCATGATGACTGTATGGAAAATTGACCCAGATTTTTCTGTTTTCTTGTGTTTAGTCTTTTTTTTTTTTTTTTCTCTCCCTTAGTCCCTGGGAAATGTTGTCAGGGGTTGCACAGTATAATTAATTATGCAGGTACATCCAATGAATGGAGCTATGATTTAGGATGTCTTCTGGAGAGGCTGATAAATTAAATAATGAAATGCACGTTTCGGGTTCAGTTAAGAACATCTTAGCCTAGTTGAGTAAAAGTGTAGCACTTCACATTCTTTTTGGAAAAGATGGCAGCTTCGTGTAATTCCCACACAGGGGTCTCTTCTCTCTTCCCAGCTCTTCTTCCTCATGTCAGTTCTTTGCTCAGGAATCGACAGTGGCTCCACATGCAGGAGTTAAATGAAATAGCATATGTGATGTGTGTAAAGAGGATAATGTCCTTTATAAAATATAGAGCACTAGATGCAGAGCCCATCTCTGATTTAAGGACAGCATATGCTCAGTAACAGCCTTTCTGACCACTCCTTACTATATCAGATCTAGATACTTTTAGCAAAATTTCAAGATCTTGTAGAAGCTTATTTAGTTTTCTCTGTGACTTGATCTTTATTTTCGTTAAGCATACGATGTGTGTGACAAACCCTTAGAATGAACAATACAGATTAAAACCAGCTTCCAGTCTACTGGGTACACAGAGCCTGTGCAGTGCTGCCACACTTAAAGAATTTTCATCTGAATTGCTGCAGACTTTGTGGTCTTGTGACTGTTTTCCAAGAGATGGTGGGAGGGTGGTTTGCTCCATTAAACCAGGTTAAGGACAATTTTTACATCAAACGGAAGTCTCATGTCTTGAAGAAGAAATACACTTCCTAATACCTTAGGCCTTCACTTAACATTATATAACAAGTTAGTAGTTTATGAAAAGCAAGTATGTGGTGAAAATTTTATAATTCAACTCTAGTTTTCTGGTTCAATCTATAGGCATCCTTAAAGTAGAGATGGTAAATATTTGCTATGGATACTGCTCCTGAGAGACTTCAATAACCTTTCCTACCAAGACTGGTTGTAACACATCATGCGTCAAAAAGCCATCAGCAAACAAATGAATATGGCAAGACAGCCTCCATCTACTGCAGGGATGCCACTGGACTTCAGGGTTTTGTTATAAAATGAATGTACAAGGCATGATGATGATGATGATGATGGTGATTCACAAGCTGGTGATGGAGTGTCTGTGCGGACATGATTGCTCCCCAAACATACTCCCTGTCTCTATGTACCATTCCCCTCATTGACAATACCTCCTTCCCTTCTCTCCATCAGCTTCTGCTCTGTCTTGGTCAAACATGAGCAGGATGTTGGTCTGTGTCAGGCACTGCACTCGCTCTTTCAGCAGCTCGGCTTGGTGCCCCACTGACCTCCGGTCACTGGTCTTGCTTCTCTCCTATATAAGTACTACACAGAATGCGGCTCCAGTGCTTTCCACAAATCAGTGCTTGACAGCGATTTGTAAATCTGTAAAACTCATTTTAATTCTCCTGTGTGTTACAGCCCTGAGCTCCTATCAAGAGAGAAAAATCCCTTGAGAATTAAACCTTTCTCTTCACTTTAGGTTCAATATGCTGTTTGTGTGAAAAATCCACAAACCATGTTGTTTTGGTCATGTAGGAGGCCTTGAAAAATAAGGCATGATCATTTGTTATAACTGGTCCCTGGCCACGTTTTTCATCAGAGGCTAAGAAAATGAATATAGTCATAAAATGATTATTGCTCTCTTGGTCCAGAGGATAAATTTATTTATTTATTTTTCTTCCTAAGTCCAAAAACAAAAAACTAATTGAGAGCTTCTTAAACCTTCATAATTCTATCACTTATAATAAGTAATAATATTGAGTCAAAATGTAATTTCTTATGCTATTACTATTAACTTCTTTAGAATTCATTTCCCACCCACCCACCTCCTCATTTGGCCAAATGTATTTCAGTAAGTGCATATGGGAGCTGAGAAGATGAAAAAGAATTATGGGATTCAGTATTTATTCCATGTCTTCCTAATATTACAGCTATATTCTTTCCACATGAGATGGCATTTTGGCTGTGGGTGATATGATTGATGTCCAAATATGGTTTGAGAAGCAAGAGAAGGAGGCAGTCTGGCTGGGGCTGGGATGGAGGGAAAGCCATCCTTCATTAAGTGTTAAGCTTTTTGGACAAGGAAGCACATTTAGTGATGTAAATAGACAGAAATAAAAACAGAGTTAGTTTTGAAATGCAACCTTTTCCAGGAATTGGAGCATCTTGGATATCTGTGTGTGTGTTGGGGAGGGGGGAGAGTTTATGCCTACAGGGAACTTACTGACACTCTAACACTCTGTTTTCCACATCTGTAAAATGGGAACAGAGCGCTGCTGCCAATCATCGTTCTTTGTCATGAGGGCTGAAATCAGAGACAGGGGCAGCTTGTGTCCCTGAACAAGGGACCTCTGCAGGAGGAACAGGAAGGGCCCCAGCTAAACTCGCCAAGTCAGGAACTTTGGATCGTTTGTCTTTGCTTTTAACTGCTAAGGGCTAGAGGATTTTTTTTTTTCCTGATTTGCAAGAAGGAGCCGTTTGTGCTTGCAACCGCCCTGATTGAGATAAGCACATAGCGGCATTATTATTCTGCTAAGGGCCTTTGCTTTTTCCTAATGAGTGTCTTTCCTCCCACCAACCGAGAGAATGCAGAGTTGGATCATCATTCTAATTGAGCACAGGAAGGAACAGTGGCAGGACAAGGCCTTGGACACAGAGACACAGGAGTGCACAAAGTTGCTTCAGCCACTCCTACTTGGTAGCAAATGAGCCCAAGCTTCAGGTAAGCTTCTCCTCCTCTGGGGGAGGGGGAGGAGACTTACTGCTTATTAACTAAGTCCCTGTCTGTCAAAGGAGGACTGTGGTGTTCTGACCAGTAGGTCTGCACATTACAAGCAGGAGCTCTACCTCTGAGGATGAGCTAGTGGTCCCGGCCTCACAGCATTTGAGCACTCAACAGCCAGGTGACCCCTAGCATCCTTGAGGGGCTTCTGAGTTCAGGCCAAGGCCAACTAGCTTCACAAACACCCAGTAACGGTGATCTTGTTCCCACATATATTGTCTTATTGTCACTGTAGATCCTGACACATATCTCCAAGCAGCCTTGCCACCCGGCTGCTTCCCATCATTGTCCAGATCCAAAATCCCACTTCCAGCTTTCCATATCCATTTTATACTTCTCCATGTGTGTCCTTACCTTTTTTCCACACTGAACCCTTTTCTGGGGAAGTCTGTTCTCACCCAGCCTGTTTCTTCCTTCTTCTCTCCCTCCCTCCCACCCTTCTTCACTCAGTTTGTCCCTCCCTCCCTTCTTTTATCACATCTCTTGGACCATCCTCCCACCCACAGCCATTTTTCATGCTTCAGACTCCAGAGGTCCCTTCTGCCCAGTGTTCCTTTCTTTCTGCCCACCCCAGGTCTCTTTATTTTGGATCCAGCTCTTCACCCTCATCATGACTTGAGTCTGAGTGCTTCCTGTCCTTCCAGCTGTCCTGAATCCTGATTTCCTCGTCATCTACCTTCATGGATGTTGGCGTGTTGGCATTATCTGTATTTACACTTGAACTTGGAAGCTTGCACCTCTCACCTGCTGCTGGCCTGCCTCAGCCCCATCTGGTAGATTGTCTGTCTGTTCTCGTCCTCCTGGGTATCAGGAGCCAAGACTTCCTCACCTGTGCTGCTTCTCTACTGCTCTCCTTATACACAAAAAGGAGCCAGGGTTCCACTCACCTCTGATTCCTGTCTACTGTGTTTTGTGCATCTCTAACTTCAGGCTCTCCAGCCTTCTCTCTAGGTTGTTCCCCTTAGCATCAGGATTTCATCCTGATTCTTACCACCCAGAGAGACTTGTCTGTCCACTGGAGTCCTTCAAGCCCTCTTATACACTTGACTTTCCTCTGAAACCTCCTCTTCCTGAGTCAAAGGAACAAGTACTTCCTTCACTTCTACGCCCCAAAATACTCTGTTACTTCTGTGAGACGTGGCCTTGTCCTTTGGTTGGAGGACATCCCAGAGTGTGTGCACAGCCTTTTCCCCATGTGTCCTCCCTCCTTCCCAAGGAAGAAACAAGTGCCTCCAGTGTGCCATTTCTCAAAAGCTAACATGCCTCTCTTCCCTCAAGCTCTCTCTGGACTTACTGCTAGCTCTTACAATTACTTTTTTATTGTAAAA
The DNA here is from genome assembly GCF_907164565.1 of Psammomys obesus. NCBI lineage: Eukaryota > Metazoa > Chordata > Mammalia > Rodentia > Muridae > Psammomys > Psammomys obesus. Next base: position 36,035,636 of record NW_026585644.1, read on the forward strand.
TCTACACATCACATAGAATTAAGTTAAGTCTGCAGTTCAGTGTCGTTAGATACATTCACATGGCTGCATAGCCATCACTACCATCCACTTAAATTACGGTCCCTCTCCATTTCTTTCCCTTCCAAGCCTGGTCTGCCGCCATTTTATTTCTGTTTCAAGGACTCTGAATATACTTACTTCTCAGAAGTGAGACCACACACTATTTGGGTGTATGTGAGTGTTTGTGTGGCCTATTTCTTGATTTCTTCAAGATTAATCCATGTTACAACTCTCATCACATTTTTTTTCTCTTATGAAACTTTAATAACATTTGTATATTTGTACCAGATTTCTGTTAATCCATTCATCTGTCGATAGACAATTTTTAGTGACTAATTTTAACAGCTTTTATTTTTTTTTGCTAGGACCTCTGATTAGAATAGGTACAATATGAATATAGTACTCAATATGATATAATATAATACTCAATAAAGCACTCAATACATGTTTACCCGTATTAGCACCCTCGTCACAAGTTCCCTAATGTGAGTCCTTTGAAGGTACAGTCTATCTCTGGATATTTTGGTAACTTCAAAAATCCAAGCTAAACATTTGGAACACAACCAGTACCCAGCAAAAATTCATGACGCTTGATGTGAATGAACTCAGTAGGCACTGGCAAACAGATCAGTTTTATAAAGACATAACTGGAAATCCCACTCGGAATTTCATCTCCAGGGAGTGTTTGTGTAGGAGCTACCTCCAAACACAGTGTGGATCATTCAAATTTTTATTACGGAGAGGTTCCTGTTACTCCGTAAATTGCGAGCTCCTCCAACGTAAATTGCCATTGAACAAGCAGAACAACGACATGGCCGTTCCTTTTATCAAAGGCCTGGTATTAAGACAGATTAACTCGGAGGGAAAGATACCAGCCTGGGTATCTGCCCCATCCCTCATTCTTATTGTGATTAATGAGATGGAGCACATTTTTTTTCTCAGCTCTGCCTGAAAACATATTGAGTTTATGCCTCATCCTACAATGTTAAATATTGTCTTAGAATTACATTATCCCTTACACAGATGGATGGCCGGTTGCCGTGTATACTGCTGACAGTTTTCTTGAAGTAGGACTAGGGGATCACTCAGCCGTGATTGCAGCTGGAAAGCAAGCAGAGAACTCCAGCAAACCCAGAGTATGGTGGTACAAAGTGAATCCAAAAGTAATGGACTCATCCAGAACTGCATAGATGCTGCCACCAAGAACCAAGGCAGTGAGAGGCAGACATGTGGGTACCTGATTAGCAAAAAAGGCAGAATGGAGGTAGAACCCTCAGAGAATTATGTCTTCAGATATGTAACCTCTTTGCCTTGTTACTTAATAATGACCCAAGATATATTTTTCAAGTGAGTATACTCACATTTTTTCAGACATTTTGTGGTTACCATTTTTATCCAACTAAACTTATGCGATAGATATACAGTGATTATTATCCCCATTTTGAAGATGAAGAAATTAAGACACAAATGAGGTGAACCAGGGGCCTGGTATACTGGTTCATGGATTATATATCCAAGAGATTCTTTTCTACTTACCGACTCCTTTTTCTTATTTGGGCTGATGCTCTAGTATGCATCACATGAGGGCTTAAACCTCACTGAGTTGTCCAGGATGAACCCAATTTTTTTCCAATCCATCTATGTGCCTCAGTCTCCTAGACTATGGGATTGATGGAGTTTGTTGGCTACTGTGTTCCAGGCTACCCCTTTGCTTGTGACTAAAGAGAGTGGGGGAGGGGAAGGCATGGCCTCGTCTGTCATAGCTCACAGAAGATATGGATATTACAACCTTTGCAAACAACTTCCCAAGAGTGGAATGATGGCCTGGCTACTGGACCATCCATACGGTGGCCTTTGGACTAATGTTGCTTAGGGAAGTACGTAGTTACTTGGCTCTTTGTTTTCTAAGCACTAATACTACTTACGGAAGCTTTGAAAGAGATGACTTTTCCATGGAAGGAGAATTTTTTTTTCTAGTAAGAAACAGTAGCTTAAGAAAATGTTCTATGCTAGGTGATGGCAGCCCATGCCTTTAATTCCAGCACTCAGAAAGCAAAAGCAGGCAGATCTCTGAGTTCAAGGTCAGCCCTGTCTACAGAGTTAGTTCCAGGATAGTCAGGGGCTACAGAGAGATCCTGTTTCAAGAGAGAGAGAGAGAGAGAGAGAGAGAGAGAGAGAGAGGAGAGAGATAGAAGAAAAGAAAGAAAAGAAAAGAAAAGAAAAGAAAAGAAAAAGAAAGTTTCAATGTACAGCCATAAAACAAGTTGGCTCTTTAAAGAATTTCACTCAAGTGCCGTGAACTGCATCGGATGCTGACAATCCTGTGGGTGTGATGAGGTAGGTAAGATTCTTGCTTGCATGAAGCTTCTTTGTATCGTGGGGATTCAAACAGTAAACATAGAACCAAGTATTCATTAATTACAGACTGCAAGTAGTGCTAAAAGGAACTAAATGAAATGCTGAGGCAGAGAAAACAGACACAGCGAGCATTCCCAAGGTGGTGATCTTTCTTAGCTGACATCCAAGTGAGGTTCTACACATGTCAGCATGAGGCTCCATGTTGGGGAACAATAAGCACACAGGGCCTGTGGCTTGAAGGAGGGCAGCTAGGAAGTGGAGACAAGTGGGATGAGAGAGGAGCAGGGCAAGCAATGCTCGGCCTTAGATTTCATTCTGAGACTAATAGAAAATCATCCACATTACCAATGGTTTGATATGAAGTGGTGTAGTGACACAGATCACCAGGCCAATGGTTTAGACCTCCCTGATAAGAACCTTTCTGTCCTTAATATCTTAACGGGGCAGGGCGCCGGGGCTGTTGGCAGGCCACAGGCAGTGTGGTATCTCTGCCCTATTCTTGGCTGCCACCTCTGTGGAGCACTGAGGTCACCCTGGCTGTTACTCTTTGGCCCCACGCTTCCTGCCTGCCTTCTCTACCTGGCTGTCAAAATGACCACCTATAATGCTATTCTAGCGTATTATTCTGTTCATCATCATTCTGCGGCTTCCCACTTCCCAGAGGACCAAACCCATCCTTGCCGATTCATCTGACGCCCCACCCAGTTTTCTCCCTGTGTTGCCACTCCTAGCTGCCCCCCACAGCATTTGACCATTACTCAAGGCTGTAGTTCTCCTTGTCTCCTTCTTTTCTCCTTCCCTCATAAAGCAGAGAGAAAAGCCTGTGCTTTTCCTTTCCAAAGTATGTATTTACCACTTGCCTACTGTATTAATTGCTTTTTTTTATCACCATAGCAAAAAAAAAAAAAAAATTATAATAGAGAGAAACACAGAAAGAATTACTGCTTGTGTTCACAAGTTGTTTGGCCCATGTGTTTAGGCAAAACGTGAGGACAGCAGAAGCATGTGGTAGGGAAGTTTGCTCACCTCATGTTAGGCAGGAAGTGGGAGGGGAGCCATGGAAAAGACAGGGGCAAAGACCTACTTTTGGTGACCTATTTCCCAATAGTTAGGCCCTACCTCTGATAGTTTCAAGAACCTCCCAAAATAACACAACACCATCAGCTGCAGACCAAGGCTCTAACACATGAGCCGTAGGCAGACCTTTCATGTCATATCATAATATCCCATCTATCCCCACCACTTTGGTTCAAGACACTGGAATGTGTCATCCGGTACAGCAGTAGCCTCCTCACTGGCCTCCATATTTTTGCTTCAGCTTTCTTCCAATTCATTTCTTTACACAGCACGTGGAGAAAATGCTAACAATGCTGGGCAAAGCCTTTGCTCGGTGAGGCCTAACTGGGATTAGCTCTGGGATCCTGAGGCCAGAAAACTGAGGACTTTTCTACTGAGTTGGGGTACCCCAATGGCAGTTCTCTAATTAAGGCACCAAACAACCATTTAGCGTGCCTTCCCAAGTTTCTATGAGAGGGGCAGCAGAGCTTTGCTCCTCCCCCGACATCTGCGGCTCTGTGATGGGGTGCGCTGAGCTGACTGAACTGCCTTTGCAGGCAATGATCACCCTATTGAATGAGAAGTTCTCATGGACCAATAAATGCTAGATGGGCCCCCAACACCAGATAGGAAGTTGTACCGGGTGTCATCGTAAGTACACCTTTCTCTTTCATGCTTCCAGGTGCCCTTGGGGCCCGGTGAATGCAGGAGGCGCTGTACAGGGTGTCAGGCTCTTGTGGGTGTAATTGGAATCCCATCTAGTGTGGAAAGGTTCAGAAGATAAGTGTTGGGCCCTAGGCTCTTTTGGGTTTTTATGTGCATGGCTGTTGGCTTCAGAGAGCTGTGTTATGCCAATAAGCAGGTAGAGAGCAGCTTATGAGCCGCAGAGGAACCTTATTCATCAGGACACTGGAGGAATGGCAGAGAAAACCATCATTCAGAGAGGCCAGCACCGTACAGTTCTTTCTGTATCACAAGGCACCTGAATGGCACCACAGCATCTCTAAAGAAAAGACAGTGCGAGGCCGAAAAAGGGCAGCTTCATTTGGGTTTGGTGCAGCAGCCAGCAGCAGCCCCACAGGGGCTCTGCCTGGCATTCTCCACGGCCTGAATGAGTGTGGAAGAAAAACTCAGCCTCATGTAATGTAAGTGGCTGCAGAGTTGGAATAAAACCCGCAAGGGCTGCCACAGAAATCCCCCAAACTAATGAATTCTGCTTTGCTGCAGGCCGTCGCTCACTCTCCCAGAGCATACCTCCCTAAGGAGCTATCTTTCCTTTTCAGATGATCTTCAGGGTCAGGATTTTCCAAGGTGACTGCAACCATGAGGATGATTACCAGAGGGCAGAGGTAGTGTTCCAGGGACAACAGGACTCCATCTTTTCTCCACACACACCATTTTCAGATTAGGGATCAGTCTTTGGCTATTGAATCCTTTTGTGCATGATTCTCTGTGTTTCTTGCTTTCCTTAATTTGATTCCAGCAAACAAGTCACAACAAATGCCAATCCCTTTCACTGCTAGAGAAAGTACTGGTGGTTCCCAGGGCCAGATGCAATGAGCCTGTCAGTGGCTGAGGCCTCCCTCCAACTTTTTAGGAATGGTGGCTCTTCGATTTAAAAGTTGAGATTTGGAGAGAGCAAGGAAGGGTAGAATAGTGTTTTTGGAGAGACTGGGGCAATGACCTAAGCAACAAATGAGGAAGCTGCTTATAGCTAAGGGCAGAGTGTAACTGAGGACGCGGGGAAATTGAAATCCATGTGCATTATTCCTGGAAAAAGTGTGAATGATGTACCAGCTATGGAAACAGTAGGACAACTCCTTAAAAAGTTCAAAATAGAATCACCGTTTGACCCAGAAAGTTCTCTTCTGGGAACATACCCAAGAAAATTTGGAAGACGGGCTCTTGAAGGAATAATGTATAGCCGTGTTCACAGTCACACTTTATTCAAAGCAGTGAAAAGGTAGCAGCAACACAGATGGTCAATATCTGAGTGGATCAGGAAAATGCAATGTATCATTAAATTGAAGATTACTCAGTCATAAAAGGAAGGAAATTATAACACATCCTACAACACTATCGAGTTTATGCTATATTAAATAAGCCATTCACAAAAGGGAACACAGCACATGATTCCATTCATGTGAGGTACCTAGATTAGTCTACTTTCTGTAGGTTTACGTAGGCAGAAATTAGAGAGGTTGCCAAGGGCTAAGGGAAGAGGACATGGGAATTATTTTGTAACAGCTATGAAGTTTCAGTTTGGGGTATTGGGTATAACACTGGTGGTTACATAGCAAGCTGGATGTGCTTAACACTCCTGAACTGTATACTTAAAAATCACTGAGATAGTAATTTTCTTATGTGTATTGTATTATGTTAAAAAACATCAGTAAAAAGCTCTGGCAGTGGCTGAGTTGGTAGACTGATGGGCTTGCACACACAAGTCCTAGGCTCAGTAGCGAGCACTGTGTAAAATGGTCATGGTGGTGCACACTGTAACCTCAGGGCTCAGGAGGTAGAGGCAGAGGGTTCAGGATCAGCTACAGAGTGAGCTTGAGTCCAGCTTGGGAAACAGGGAGAGCTTGCCTCAAAACAACAACACTGAAAGATAAAAGGATACCAACAATAATAAAGAAGAAGAGAAAGGATGCTTTCCATACCCACTAGGGAACAGGCTCAGACTTGTATCACCCTTTTTGTGGACAGCAGCCAGGGATTTGGAGGGCTTAGCATTAAGACCTGGTAGTGAGTTCACCCCAAACATCTAGGGAAGCAAGAACTACTCATGATTGCAACAGGAATGACCTCGCTTACGAATCTTCGCTTCACTTAAGTCCCATGGCCAATGAAGGTCACTTTGGTCAGGCTTCTGGGACCCTCCTGGGTACGGCTGATTATGACCTATTTCGGCTGTCCTGTGGCTCTCCTATGCTATCATGGAGAGAATTTCCAACGATTGTTTGTGTTCTATTGCACATTTAAAAGTCATGTTCAGAAGCTCCGTCTGTCTTTTGTGAGTGTGCTTAGTGTAGGTCCTGAGCGTGTCTGGACCTGACAAAACAGAAAGTCTGAAATAGAGCTCGGTGAGGTGAGAGCTCTGAGAAATGGTCGCTGTGCTGGGCCTTGCTGGCTTTTTTTGAGAGAATTTCTCACCATCACTCAGCCGGTGGCAAGAATTGAGGAACCACGCTCAATTCTTAATTGTTCTGGTGTCTAGCCTCAGCTGACACCTGGTACTGAGATGGTATTTCCCTGTGTACTGCCCCTTGATGGCCTGGCCAGAACAGCATCAGCTTATGCGGGGAGCTTCTGAGAAATGTAAAGTGCCAGCCCCATCCCTGACCTCCTCAAACAGTATCTGCATTCTGCCTGGCTTCCCAGATGATCTCTAATAGCAGCAGACCCCGAGCAGTCCTGCTCAGTGCTATCTAAGTATTCCCACCCACGGGAGATACCCGGGGTATGTTATTACAGCAATGTTCAAACTTCCTGTGTGAGTCTCATCTGAGAGCACTTTTTTCACTCTAGTGAAAGGAGAAATGATGAGATATGAGACATAAGTAAAGTGATGATCCCACCACCTGTAGACAGACAGGGCAATGGGAGACTCACACTCACCTGTTTCTGAGACACATGGACACACACACACACACACACACACACACACACACACACACACACACA
>NW_026585644.1:36042785-36118999 GCF_907164565.1 Psammomys obesus
CACACACACACACACACACACACACACACACACACACACACACACACGCACACACACGCACACACGACCAAAGTACCCATGGTCACATACAGAAGACCTCAGGCCTTCTAGAAACTACTAGAAACTACTAGTCTTAAAGTGCATTGACCGTTTTGAGAGTTCATAAGGAACCTGTAATAGATTGTGGACATACTAGATATTTAACAGTTTAGCTTTGACCTTTGAGCATCACTGACTCCTTCATCTCCCATGGGAGCGTCTCTCACATAGTCCTGCTTTTTTACATTAAAAGAAGCTTATTTAAAAGAAAAAAAATAATAATCCAGTCAAGGTAGAAAGGCTTAAGGAGAACAAGGTTCCCTCAAGCATGGAAGAAGCTGTTTTAAGACTAAATTAGATCCGTGAAAGCTCTTTGTACTTACTTGTACAATTGCATCCCGACTCTCCTTCTCTCGTGCTTTTCAATGAATATAAAGTCTAAAATCCGGGAGGAAAAAGCTTTTTTTCCCTTCCACATAAGTATTTCAGTCTTGGTTTCTTGGAAACCCTTGACAGCCTTGATTCATGAATGAATCTTAATCCCTCTCCCCCCTCCTGGTTTGTCAAAAGGCAGTGATTCACCCCAAATTATGCAAAAATCAAGAACACATAAACTGGAAGTTAGATCTCCTAGTACGTGATTCTCTTCTTTTGTTCCCATTTATGCCTGGTAGAATGTTATTTTACCACAACACAAAAAGGCTTTTCGGCACACACATATAATGCAGACTTTGGGATCTTAAAGAGCCAGAAGAACAAAGGTAGGGTCACGCAGAGGTATTTTAAAGACAACATTGGAGAGGAAGCCTTGCTGGTCAGATGGTATAATAGTGGTGATACTCTTGTCTAGCAATTACCATTGCTCTACGGGTCAGGTCTGGGACCTGCCATACCATAATAAGGAGAGAGATCAAACAGTGGTTCAGGCTCTATTCCCCACTCCAGGGGTTCCTCTTGGGTCATGGCTTTGATGGAAGGTCACACACTGGGTCTGGAGCAAGGTGGTAGATGGGTGAAAGTGTCCAGAATGTCCCAACATTCTCATGGGTCCTCTTTCGGGGAAGGGGAAGTGGTCAGAAGATAAGGAAGGACAGCTAGGTGAGTGGAGAATAGGAAGCCAAGGCCTCCATCTTTCCCATATAGGTACTGACAAAAGCTTAAGTCTCCTGTTATTTCCTTCTGATCCAACAAGGATGAAATGTCCTCAGTAACTGGTATTTTTAAAGCTGCTTAAAAGTCCCCGGTGGCAGGTCGTTATTTTAAAGCACAAAATTTTAGTTAAGGGACTCAGTCAACGAGTAAATCAATTTTTGTTTAGCATTTCAGTGTGCTTCGCACTGTATCAGTTAGCAACAGCAGGCAAAACTTGAGGATAACACGTGGCCACAGACAGAAAAAGGCTGTTTCTGCAATGTTTATAAATAGGCTCCAGTGATCAAAGGATCTGAGTTCAAAACTCTGGTCTATTAATTATGAGAATTGTCTCATTTCCCCATGCCTTAGTTTTATTCCCTGGAAGTAAATGTCAATAATATTTCATGGGGTTTTACAAGTATTCAATATGTACGGTGTTTGTAACATACTTAACTCATAGTGAAAACTCAATAGCCAGCAGTAAAGAACCACATCCCACTAGGGAAACCAGACTACTTACTTGATTTTTAAACAAAGATAGCCCTGAGAGTTGGCAATGAAACCAAGAGTATATAGGCTAGCACATTGCAAACACTGGGATTATTTTGTTGTCTCGATAGTTTTTGTTTTTGTTTTGGAGTTGGGAAGCAAGGTCTTACAATGCACACAGAAGACGGTGTTACAGTCAGCTGTGAACCACCTAGGAGTGGGTTCTGGGGACCAAACTCAGGTTTCCTGGAAGACCAGCAAGTGTTCTTTACACTGCTGAGTCATCTCTCCAGTCCCTCTAGTTCTAAAGAGTTGAATATGGAGCAATCTCCAGTGTTCTGGGAAGTTTTACAGAGGGAAGTTACTCGTGAAGCAGGGGCCTAAAAATCCTAGCTCTATTTTGTCTAGCTGCCCCACAAGTTAAACTGGAGGGCAGGTGGGCTCCGAGCTCTCTTCTGCTCTCTCTGTCATCTTATTCCTTACCAGATCCTCAAACTTAAACTATTAAAACATCCATGTACACCCTACTTCCTCCTCATCTTCTGATTTCATGCTCAGCTCTTCCGTCTTCCCACTGCATTCTGGGTACTTTTTAAATCACCTTAGTGAACTGCATAATTTATCTGCAACTGGTGACATCCACTTAAAGTGAAGCACTTGATGGGAAGAAGGGACCAGCAGGAGACAGAAGAGGGCATAAGACAAGGCCAGGGGAGGATAATTGTAATCAAAGCTCATTATATGCACAAATTATAATATCATAATGAAACCCAATTATTTTGCATAATTAATATACACTAACAATTTTTTTTTTGTTGTTTAAAGAAAAAGTACAATGGCCTTTTACAGTAGGAGACCACAAAATGCACTCAAAATATAGAACACTTCCATTATCTGCAGCCCTCCTGCTGTGTAATGCAGAGACTCTTTTGACTCTGTATTTCCTGGACAGCCACTGTCCAGCTTTCTATCAGTTTAGTGTGCCAGTTTGCATTTTCTGGGATTATATATAAATTGAGCACACTAATGAAGTCTCAACATGGATCCAAGCCTAGGGCAGTGACTGCTTCCCCCTTCTTTTTTTCTTTTTTCTTTTTTTAAATTAATTACAGTTTATTCACTTGTATGCCCCCTGTAGCTCCCTCCCTCCTCCCCTCCCAATCCCACCCTCCTTCCTTCTTCTTCACCCATGCCCCTCCCCAAGTCCACTGATGGGGAAGGTCCTCCTCCCCATCCTTCTGATCCTAGTCTATCAGGTCTCATCAGGAGTGGCTGCATTGTCTTCCTCTGTGGCCTGGTAAGGCTGCTCCCCCCTCAGGGGGAGGTGATCAAAGAGCAGGCCAATTAGTTCATGTCGGAGGCAGTCCCTGTCCCCATTACTATGGAACCCACTTGGACACTAAACTGCCATGGGCTACCTCTGTGCAGGGGTTTTATCTCCATGAATGGTCCTTGGTTGGAGTATGAGTCTCAGAAAAGTAGATCAACACTGTGTGCAGTGGCTCAGGATCTTTCAAGGAGCCAGAGGAGCTGTTTATTCCTTATTCACTATTCTCTATGTACCTCAATGTGGCTTATCTTGACACTCCCCAAAACAAGGGACCACCAGTTGGTTTGTATTTCATATGCAAAGATAAAAATCACTGTGCCTCATGTAAATGTCAGCCCTCCAGAGCTGTTGAATGCATAACAGGTTAATTCAGATGGATTTCCAAAAGTCCCATCATTGGAAGGGGAGGAAGACCTCCCCCATCTGTGGAAGGGGAGGAGAAGAGGGAGGGTGAATGGGATTGGGAGGAGACCAGGGAGGGGGCTACAACTGGGATTCAAAGTGAATAAACTGTAATAATAAAAAAAATAAGTAAATAGAAAAAGAATTTAAAAGAATATAAAAAATAAATTGAGGCACTTATTATATTATATGTCTTCTTTCTCTTAGCATAATGAGTTGGAGATTTATCCATGCTGTATATTCAGTAAGCAATGTATTTTTATTTCTTATGAGCATGAGCATCTATGTATGTGGGGACATGTATGATACAGCTCATGTGTGAAGGGAATAAAAGTTAGGGTAAATGCTTCCCTCCACCATGAGTCCCATGGATTAAGCTCACATTATCAACCTTGGAGGGATGCCTATTAAATCATGATTTTTTTTTAATCAGACAGTGCTCTACAATCAAACTAAACTAAAGCTTCTTTATCCACAAGCCTGCAGAAGGACAGTTGGGCCATTTTCAATTCTGGGACTCTTGTGAATACATTTTAAGGTATAAGTTTGTGTGGACATTCATTTTTATTTTCTCATATATAAACACTCAGCAGTGGACTGCCTGGCTGGTTCCACAGGTAGGTTTTTTGTTGTTGTTATTTTTTTTATCTTATAATTTTTTTAATTTTTATTTTTTTAGTATTAGTTACAGTTTATTAACTTTGTATCCCAACTTTGTATCCCGCTTCCTCATTCCCCCCCCCATTCCCACCCTCCCTCCCTCATCTTCTCTCTACTCCTTTCCAAGTATGAAAGAAGGGGGAGTTAGTATGACCTGGAGAGGACAGGAACTCCACAAGGACCAAATATATGGGCACAGGGGTCTTTTTTGAGACTGTTTCTCCAACCAAGGACCATGCATGGCTATAACCTAGAACCCCTGTTTGGATGTAGCCCATGGTAGCTCAGTATCCAAGTGGGTACTCTAGTAAGGGAAACAAGGACTATTTCTGACATGAACTCAATGGCTGGCCCTTTGACCTCCCCCCTCCACCCGAGGGAGGAGCAGCCCTGCTAGGTCACAGAGGAGGACTTTGCAGCCAGGCCTAAAGATACCTGATAAACTAGGGTCAGATGAAAGGGAAGGAGGTCCTCCACAGATAGTTTTAAAAGAACTATTCAAAGCACTTTTCAAAGTGGTGACCCTATCTTCTATTTTAAGCAGTGGTGATAAGAGTTTTAGTTCTTCATATCCATGCCACCACAGGGTACAGACTGCAGTGTGGTCCATCTTCCTAATTTAAGTGATGTCTCAAGCATTTTTCTGGACTTCAAGGCCATTTGCATATCTTCTTTCGTACATAGTCTATTAAAAATCTCTTCTTAATTCTTAATTCAGTGGATTCAAGAAATTTGTCATATATAGCAAAACTTTCTTCCCTTTTGAGGTTTGGGTTTCCATGCTTTTTTTTTTATTTTTATTTTTTCAAACTCACTGTCTAGATGAGGATGGCCTTGAACTTCCAAGCCTCCTGTCTACCCCTCCTGAGTGCTGAACACACGCCTAGTTTGATGTATTTATTACTGGGGACTAAACCCAGAGCTTAGTATGTGCTAGACACTCTACTAACTGAGCTATAGTCCCAGCTGATGACAATATTTTTAAATGGAATCCTGAGATGAATACATTTTTAAAGTTGTGATAATTGGTCTGTCATAATTTGCATTATTGCTTATGGTTTTTGTAGTGCTCACACAAATCTTCAAGGATTTTCTTTTAGAAATTTTCAGGGATGAAGAGATAGCTCAATGGTTAAGAGAGCATTTATTGCTCTTGTGGAGGAATGCAGGTCGGCTCCCAGCACCCATGCCAGGTGCTCCTTCTTCAGGGTAGTTAATATTCTCTCCTAGCCTTTGCAGACAGACAGGCACACACACACACACACACACACACACACACACACAGAGAGAGAGAGAGAGAGAGAGAGGGAGACAGAGAGAGAGAGAGAGGGAGACAGAAACACACAGACAGAGAGAGAGAGAGACAGGGAGACAGAAACACACAGATAGACAGAGAGAGAGAGAGATGATGGTTACTCTTTAAAAAATAAAGAAGTACTTTCTTCTTGGAATGTTGAGCTTTGGAGTTTATGGTTAGGTCTGTGACTCATTGTCAGTTTGTTTTGCAGGCATCCTATGTAGGCCTAGGACCACAAAGCCATGCCACACACTCACAACTCCTAAGTGTTTTCTTCCAATCCAGATCTTTCCTCAAAAGTCCAGATTCACATCTGCTTGGATGCTTCTAAGTTCCAGAAACCTTAGCACCTCCAAAGTGAATTTTGTAGAATACCTAAGTCTCCTTTATCTAGCTTGCTTCAGTGAATGGCTCAAGCTGAGCAAACAAAACAAAACAAAACAAAAAAATCCTCCTTCCTCACTCACCAGTGTCCAGCCCATCACTAACCCTGGGCATTGTAGGTATTTCTATAGCCTACTTTACTCAGAACCACCTCACCTCCTCCTAAAGTTCTTTAATGATCTAAGGTCTTCACACCCCACTTATCCTACCTCCAATATATAGTCTTACCCAAGCTACATTCTCTCTGGTTGGCTCTAAAGATCATGACTTTGGCCTTGTGCATTTGTGATCTGTCCTCTGATTGTCTTTGTCCCCAGGCTTTCTTCCAAACAGTACATTCTGATCATGGTGGCCCAGATGTGCTCTTACCTTGATTTCCTTGAAAAAGCTCCCACACTTTTTTCTTCCTGTGATCTCATGAGCCTTCTCCCTTTCCTGGAAAGATTCTTGTACTTGTTCCAACTGGCCTCCAGTTCCAATTTCACCTTTTTGGGAAAGGCTACTCTGATCCTCTATCCTGCGTCAGGCCCTTCTTGTGAGAGTTCTCTCCAGCCATGCCTCATTACACAATCACTACAGGATGGTGCACAGAATTACACTATAATATTCATTTCCTCTCTAAAAGGCAGATCTGAAGAGGACTGCCTCTGCCTGTTCCTGGCTCTGCTTCTACCCTTTGGTACATTTCTCTGCATGTATGGAGGAATATTTATTGAACTAAGCAGCTAGTATATCAATACACGAATGAGTGAATGAAGACAAAGAGAAGCAACAGTGGGGGCGGACCTTGGGGTAAGATCTGGGAAGACAGTGGACTCAAAATGAAATCATGCGGTTGTGGGAAACAATTGTTGATTTTCTTTTTGAATTGGGAATCAATACACAATTTTCTCTCTCCCATCATGTAAGCAGACTATTAATTATAGCAAGCCTGGTGAGACTTACATTAGTCTCATCAAAACCAACCTGTTTGTATAACCAGCTATCCAAGCATGTGGTAAAACAGTTTCAACACAAAAGATGCAGATGTAGCTCTCAATCCCCTGGCTGTAGCTGCTCCCTGCCTGAAAGTGATTAAGTGCAGGCCTCAAAAAGCACAAGCAAGTGGAGAAAGTTCGATCCGAGGGAGACATTTTCATGAGTGAACTGGAAAAAGAAAGACTGTTTTCTGTTTGCTCTGGAGGATGTGGAAGCCCCCCCAAGTAAGACTACCTCTGGTTTGGCTTACTGGGCTTGGAAAAGACCTGTGTCCTCAGAGTAGAGTGATTTTAGTGAGGGCTCAGCCAGAGGGGGTTGGGAGAGGGGTGGAGTCTGACTCTACAGACAGAGGAATGCATATGGACCGGGTCATTTCTACATCATCTCAGCTTATCCAATAATACATTATGTATGCAGTCCTCTTCTTAGTGGCTTGTTATTTAATTTTGCCTATGAATAAAATAAAGCAGCCTCTTTACTAAGTGCTCAGCTGGGGACACTTGGTATGTAGATCAGATTCTAACTTCTGATCCTCATCCATCCATGTCCAGGGGAAATAGGGCTGGGTGGAAAACATCTCTCCTGACCACACCAAGAGCCTCTCAGAGCTCTGCTCTTTTTTTATTCCCCCAAATGCAAAGTGTGTCATTGTCCCTCCTGGGTCTAATGGTGGCTAAATGAAAGAGGCCCGTTGGCTAGGTGGTAGAGATGACATTTGGTATGGGACATAGAGGGCATCTTCTCTTTGGAATTTGCCTCTGCCACCAGACATGCTAGTTGATTTTGGCTGGACCAATGAACTGCTTTCCTGGAGCCAGGCAACAATTTTCCTGGGGATTGAATCCAGTCTAGACAAGCACTCTACCAATGGAACTACATGCCCAGGCCATAGTTTCTTATCTGGAGAAGTCATAAGGAAAGCAAGGATCACATACTCTGAAATGAGACTCCCATGGATGCAGATTCAACCTTTGTTCACTGGAAGCTGTGTGAGTGAGGAAGTTCAATTCTTTATCTATTAAGTGGGACTGATATAATGTGACACCACAGGACTATTGTGAAGATGAAATAGATCCACATGGGTAAAGGCATTGAGAACAATGTGTGGTGCAGGGAATCAACCTTGTTTCCTGCCACTGGTCTAGAACCCCATTGCCTTAGCCTTGCCTGGAAAAGATAAGATGTCATTTTCATCGTCAGTGTCAACTCACAAGCCAGCCTGAGACTCTCTCTCTCTCTCTCTCCTCTTTCTCTAACTGTATTTTGAGACAGAGTCTGTCACTGGAACTAGAGATTCCCTGATGCCCTGGCCAGCAGACTCCACAGATCTTCCCATTTCTTCCTCCCCAAGGATTATAAACATCTATGTCCATGCCTGGGCTTTGAGGTTTGAACTCGGGGCCTTCAAACTTGTATCTCAGGTGCTTTACTAACGGAGCCATCTCTCCAGCCTTAAGCATGACACCATTTGAAAGTTTTAAAATTTCAACATTTATTGAATAAAGAAATGTCTGTGGGAGATACTCTTTTGGACTCGGGGACACTGAAGTAAAAACATAAGGTACGTATGTCTTGTCGAAGCAGAAACATCAGTAGGAAGAGCAGAAATGTGCATGGCTAGTGAGCTGATATAGACCTGGGGTACTTCAGAGACCATGAAGAAGGGACACTGGGGCGCAGGGATGTTCTCATATAGTGCATCTTCCTGAGTAGATGACACTTTCACACCGCTGACAGTTGTACACTTCCGGATCTCCAGCACACAACTGATCTTTTATTTCTCTTGTGTGTGTGTGTTTGTAATGTATCATGATATCTGGAGCATATAATTAAAATAGACCAAATAGACTCCTCCAGCTTTTACCGAGGCACCGCGCTAAGAGCTTTCACACACATTAAATCATTTAACCAATTCTCTGTGAGGACATCCAGATTTCTTCAGAAGCCAGCATGCCAGATAGAATAATTTTTTGATGGATAGAGTCCATTACCAGTTTAGGCCATGAGCCCAGGTGATTGAAAAAGCATAAATCAGGCAATTGTTCTGGTGTTGCCCCTCGCTCCCATCTTTAAACTCTTGCTACTAATGGAGATATTATCTGGCTCTCCTGATGATAGAAGAATTAGTTCATTGAATCACTTCATGGCCCTCTGCTCTGCAGCATGGCTTTGCTTTCTCACCAGTTCTATAATATTGTTTAATTTTGAAATCAGAGTGTTGGCAGGTGCCAGTTGCTTCTTGTTTTACACCCAAAGACTTCTGGCTGTCTGATCTGTATTTAAACCTGGGTTTTGTGTATGTGTGTACATGAGGTATGATGAGTTGACAAGTGAAGGTCGGGGGATAGAATCTCTTTCCAGTTTTGTCTCCTCTACTCACCTTGATTGCACTGTTAGCTCACCAAGTCAAACTCAGTTTTATTCATCAGACCCTTAAATATGAGCTCTTCAAAGACACCACCTAGTTTAATTCCTCCCTAGAGAGAGAGAGAGACTAAGAGAGGGCTCCCAAGCTCCCTTCCCTGGAGTCCAGCAGCAGGGGATGAGTCAGAATAATGATGAGGTTGTTTCTCTGGCACTAACCTGGACCCATTTTAAATAGCTCATCTGAATGTTAACGCACACTTGAGACAAGAGCGCAGCTTATATCCTTCTCAAATTGATTCATTTTGCATTGAGCCCTGATGCAATTGACTCAGTATAAAAATGTCTTTGGCAATTAGGGGAACAAAGGGGCAAAGCTGGCAGGCTACAGGGATGACAAACGAAGCGAGATGACGCGGACATTGAGGCTGAAATTAAATTTCTTTTTGAATCAGATGTTTCTGAGGAATGGTGATGGCAAACAAGAAAGTCCCTCTTTCCCTGCTAGAGAAACCTGAGGATTCTCTCTTGGGAAGAAAAGATGCAAATTGTCTAAGAAATGCTCCTTGTGAAATGCTTAGCGGCCTCCATGGCTCCTCATGGTGACAACTTTAGTGTTGGCTGGGGCTCTGGGGCCAGGGCACAGCTAATAAAACAGTGAGACAAGCTTGGGCTACCTCAGTGAGAGGGGGCTCATTGGTAAGATCCTATCTGAATGGAATACAGAGCTCTGAAAAAAAATGAGCTATAGAAAAAACTCAGATCATTGCAGGGCTGGGGAAGGCAAGCTATGAAAAGCTATTTTCAAAAGATGACAAAGTGCTTTGGTAGAAGAAGTTGGTTCGCTACGTAACTCCAGGAGGCAAACAAAAGGTCCATAAAATAGAAAAACAGAGGGAATTAATAGATATTATTAATCTATTAATTAATCTATCATCAGGATGATTACTGACATCATCCTGGGAGCTCTATATGCATATATATTGTTTTAGTACTCATTTATAGAAAAATTGAACTAATAAATGTAATCATATGCCTTAGCACATGAATATAGTAAGCAGCAAGCATATACTGGCTGTCCATTTTTCACAGTAATCTTACAAGATATTGCCTCTCCTTTACGGAGAAACAACGGAGGTTTAGAGCTATGGAGGCACTGAATGACTTTCTAAAGTTTCAAAGCCAAGGGAGCATTATCAAGCTTTCCCAAGGAGCTACAGCTGATCTGTAAAGGGGTGATCTGTTTTACAACATGATTGGCAGCCCACTGGCTGGGGCAAGTCAAAGCTGAGCTTTGATGAGCACACTGTTGTCTGAGGCCAGGCAAGTCAGAGCCGAGCTCCAGAAAAGACTCTTCCATGGGCTCGGGGTTGCGGAAAGAGGTGGAATTCAATTACTTTCCTTCATGCCTCAAGATGCCACAACTGAAATACTCTTCATGTTCTGCTGTGCCTTGAACTCACAAGAGAATATGAGATTGGAAAGACTGCCACAGGGCCAGGACCCAGGGGTTATGGATATATACCACACGAGTTTTATTTCCATCAGAAATCTGGCTTTGCCCATCACTGAACTTCCTGGTTTGCTGCCAGCTGTCCACACTCCAGAGACCATCCCTAAGCTGGACAAGGTGACAGACAGTTGAGCAAGAAAAATTACAGAGGAGTAAGAATTTCTTCTTCTTGTCTTTCTTTCCTTTTGAGGTGGAAATAATCTAGGTCTCTGAAGAGGGTGACTAGGTAGGTACTGAGAGGGACACAAGTCAGTGCAAGGAAGACCAGAACCTCAATACGTGGGAAAAGTCACTCTGAGGTCTGTAGGTAAACATTTAATACAATATTGATTATAATTTTATGTAGTCAGGGAGGAATTTTAGTCCTGGGAGAGAAAAACAAAATAATGAAGGGAATATTTAAGGAACAGTTGGAGAGAAGGTAATTGGAATTCAGCTTAGCTTGTCTGAAAAAAAAAATAGAACACTCAACAGGGGTTGGTGTGGTTAAGTGGTTTTGTAAAGACTAGTAAAGCCAGGCGGGGAAGAAGGTGGGGGAAGGGAGAAGGAATACTAAGTAGATGTCTTTAATGAGAGAGTAGTAAATGCACAAGAAATAACCCAGGGAATGTGAAGACGAAAGTGAGCACCGCGTAGGCAATCAGAGAGCACCCTAGGAGGCTAAAGACCCATTCCTACAGCTTACCCAGGCCAGCATTGGCCTGCCAGTGTGAGATGGCCAGGGCTACATGCAGAGGTGATGCCTGAGGGCAGCCACTGTATCCATGACTGTGAATGCACTGTCTTGTCTGTGAGACAGAAGGAAGTGAGCTTTTATGGAGAATAGAGATGCGATTTTGGTACATTTTATTTTCCTTAAAACCATGTTTCTATCCTCAAAGAGTTTCTTGTCCAATTACCTTAGGAATGTGTTGATTTAATAAGCATTTTCTGAACACATACTGGGCTGAGTGCTGCATTAGAAGTATAAAGAGAAATAATGGCCGTTCTTTTCTGAAGGGGCCTAATTGATAAGAATACATGTGGCCCAGTGCTGGGAGAACTGTAGCAGAATTGCGGAGTAGCCGGGAAATGTTCACATAAAGGAAAACATACTCAGCTCTGCATGCCATGGGTCTGGAGCTTCTCCATAGAAGCTTTGTGGAAGAGGGGCCAAAATGTGTTTTCTTGAAGCCGGAAAAGGGTTGTTCTCAATGATCAAGAAGGGTCTGAAGCTTTTGCTTCTTGTGGGCACCACAGAGTGGTTTGAGCTGGATGAACAAAGTACAAAGAAATGGTCTGATCCAGGCTGGAAGGTTGGGCAGCCAGACCAAGGCTTTGGGTGCTGAAGAGGTGCTCAGATATGATTCTGCCTTGGGCAGGTGTCCACTGAGTGTTCGAGAGTAGATGAATAGGCTGTGCCACCACAATCTCCATTGGGTCCATTTGGAGACTTCCTGCAGGAGGAGTCTCTGAGGCTAGGGTTTCAATTATTGCTCTTTAGAATTCACAGCAGGAGAGAATTCAGTCTGCTGTCCTTCTTGGGTACCTTTTAGGCAAAGAAATTACCTCACCAGCAATGAGGACCTGATTTGGATACCTAGTACCCCATGTAAATAACGAGCATGATGGTACTTGCTTGTGATGCTAGGACAGTGGAGCTAGAGACAGCCTGAGTTGAGTCCTAGGGCTCACTGGATGGCAAGCCTAACCTAACTGGTAGGGCACAGGACATAATGAGAGAAGACTCTATCTTGAAAACAAACAAAACACCAAGTGGATGGCTCCTGAGGAAAAATATTTGAGGTTGACCCCTGGCTTCCAGCGCATGCACACATATGTGCACTTACACACACAAAAACGGGAGCAGGAGGGGGCGGAAGGCATGGGGCTTCCCCTGGACCCATTATGCACTGGGCATCTGAGGTGTGGGGCAGGAAGACTCAGCTCTTTGACAGCTTCTGACTCTGAGTGAAAGATCTGTGGATTATAATGACTCATGCCAGGGACCAACCTAATCTCATGAAGTGGTGACCTTTCCTAAGCATCTTCCTGTCTCTTACCAACAAACCAATCAAACAAACAAACAAATAAGGAAACAAACAACAACAAAAACCCTTACCCCCTGGTAAAGGAAGAAGATCAGTAATTTGAAAGCTGTAGGGATGCTCATTTACTGCGCTTAGTGATGTAAAATTCTCTCAGGAGTAAACATTGCACCAAATCTGTTTGCAGACTTTGTGAAGCCTTTTAAATTTGAAATCCCATGGTGGCTACAGCCTTTAACTAAGGCTCTGAACCATAAGAGAACGCATTTCTGCCAAAGCCTGGAGTTTAGTGAGGCATGTATGTATAGTGCAATAAACAAAACAGAGGGGGGGAGAGGAGCACCCAGGATCAGGCTAGGCAATAAGAAACACAGGTTTCCTTTGAGGCTAGGAATAAATGCTAAGTCCATCTGGACTACCATGTGGGCTACAGCACTTTTTTTTTTTTTCAAACACTGGAGCCATCACTATCAGTTGTCTAGACAGTTTGTTTCAAATAAAAAAAAGCTTGTGACTCTGTCATTCCATTCTGGGTCCTCACCATGAACAGACTTGGCCTCTGAAAGGTGAGGGGGACTACCCCAGCGGGAGCTTTGGAGAGACAAGAAAGCAGGGACCTGGCTCCTTAGATGGACTGTGCCTCCAGCAGTACAGGCATCATGCTCGTCAGTTTCTGTTTCTCTATCTGCAGACTCTTTAAAATCAGTCGCTTGTGTGAGACAACTCTTGAATTTTGCTCTTTGTCTTGAAGAGGAAGGATTGCATTTATGCCAAAGGGAATATGTGGGTGGGATTTCTTAAGAATAAGTAATGATTGATAATAGTTTATTGTTAGTTATTGGCTGGTGTTAGAAGGGACACACACAGGGTCATGCCTACGAGCGTAAACTGTTGCATTGGTTGGTGTGGGTTCAGTGCGATCTGCATACCAGCTGTGTGATGCTGGGAAGACGGCTCAGCACTCCCACTGTAAGAGGCTTACAGCAGAGCTTGATGCTGGAGAATGGAGTAGCTCCTCACTATCTCCTCCTCCACTCTCTCCTCCTCCCTTCACTGGTTTTCTGTATGCAAATTAAAAAGAATGCAGGATGGAAGAGGCTGTTTCTTAGGCTACAGGTCTTGGCTCTCTCCAGATGGTAACTTTGTCCTTGCCAAATCCTTTATGTGTGAGAATTTAGAAGCCAACATGAGAGCACGTTGAGGGCGGGTCAGAAACTGGATGTGAGGGTTCCAAGGCCACATGGGGCCACTGGTATTCAGTGCCATTTGGGAAACACTAAGAGGCCTTTTCAAAGAGAAGGTATTGCACTGGGTATTGAAGAATGCATATAATTCTCTGGTGAAAATGGGGTAAAGGGTAATCAAGCTTTGAAAAATAACTCATTTTTCCCATCCCTGCCAAAGAAGGAAAGGAGGGACAACATGAAACTTCTGGAACCTGAGCCAACCTTAACAAAGAAATGGTCTCTATTCTGAGATCCATTTGCATTACGGTGAGGCATTCTTGCCTTGTGCATCACCCATACGCACTTGGATTTCTCACTGGAAAAGAAGACAGCAGGGGGCAGGGAGGACAGCACCTGAACCCAAGGATAGATCTTTCAGCTTTTACCCCAGGGCATTTTCTCCAAGCACAGGCAGGCTGGGTGACATGGGTCCAGAGAATAGGCTTGCTCCTTAAAGTAGCCTCTGTGGGCAGCTGATGGGTTTGTTGCCACTCAAGCCCACAGAAGAGTAAGAACTCACTCTGAGAGACTGAGCAGGGTATGGATGGGAGGTTTCTAAATGACAAACAGAAAGGATGTCGCAGCCCCAGCTTATCACCCACCTCCTCAGGTTGCCTAGCCCCTTGCACAGCTATATTCGTGCACCAGGTACCTTCATCTGTTTGGCACCTGATCAGCCCCCTTCTTCTTCAGAGCTATTCTCTTTGGCAACATTGCCTGGTGACCACCAAGACTCCCACAGCATCCATGTGAAACAGTCATCACAGCTCTCTCCCGACAGCATTGTAGTATCTGCTGCTGTGCAGCTCTAAACTGCATTGGCTGACCCTAGAAACCACAAGAGCCATCAGTGTTGCTGATAGCAGTGATGCCAGTTGCTGGGGGAAACTCATAAAACCTTTATTGTCAGAATATATGAATGAAGGAGAGAATCTCTTGCCCCCAGTGGGTTATCACCTAAATTCCTCAATTTATTCTAATATTTTTTTTTTGTCCCTGTTGGGGAATGGAGAGCTTCAATAAACACTTTCTGAGGTGAGATGTGATTCTT
The DNA here is from genome assembly GCF_907164565.1 of Psammomys obesus. Taxonomy (NCBI): domain Eukaryota; kingdom Metazoa; phylum Chordata; class Mammalia; order Rodentia; family Muridae; genus Psammomys; species Psammomys obesus. Next base: position 36,057,680 of record NW_026585644.1, read on the forward strand.
TCAACCCATTTGGACTTCTCTTTGTATACAATGTCTATTTATCATTATGGGATTTGCCAAGATGCCATTCTGACAAGCCACGGGTTACAGGTATTCACAGTTCTCTCATCCTTCTGGTGTTCAGTCCATCAATTATCCAGGACAGAGTAGGAAACAAAAGCAGCAAGCTCAAAAGACCCTACTACAAGTCTTCAGATGTCAAACCATGAAGGTCAAAGCTGGCAGAAGCAGATGGTCCTCTCATTTATTTTATATATATATGTATTTTTTGACACCTGTCAATGAAAGCAATTGTGAGTAAAAGTTCTACCTGCCAGGAAAGGAATTGTCCTTTGTACTTAGTGGCAACCTTCACAGTTGAGGAGCACTTCGACAGCTGCTTCCTGAGTCCCATGGAGAAATACATATCTATCCTAAGGTGCAGGTGGAGGGCAGGAAGACAGGACTTTTCATCTTCCCATTGACGGAGAATTCCTCTGTGTTCTCTGACTGAGCCTTAACATTAACTTTAGGTCCAAAGCACAGGTTTAAAAAGTGTTGAGTTGTGGAACTATCTTTACATTTATCTACTCAGGTATAATGGAAAGCCTACTATGCTCTACACAGTCTGCCAGATGCCTTAGGGAGTAACATATCTACAAGCCAAGGTCTCTGGTCTCAAGGTTGTGGCTCAAAATTATATGTTTCTGTGAGAAGAGCATTTCCTAATGGATGAGAACAGCTCTCTCTTTTCTCAGAGCTAGGCATGGGGCCAGGAGTTAACTGCAAGGCCCTCTGGGGAGGTGACAAGAGAAAAGAAAATGAACCTGGCAAACTGTGTTCCCCCATGCTGACCATGACTACAGACAAATCACAGAGCCTCTCTGGGTTCAGCTTACTCATCTATAAAATAAGAATAATGTGCATGACAAAGATTGCAGTGAAGATGAGATGTGTTGGTGGATGCTGATGTACCAGGTAAACTAAACAGGCGCAGTACAGGAGATTCTCACCGTAACTATTAACGGTGAGTATCCACCTCCTAAAAACAAAATAAGGGGCTGTGCACAGGGACCCAGGTGAGAGTCAACACAAGACATTCTGATATAAGAAAAGGATGCATGAATGGATGGATAAGTATATAGATGGATACATGGAGAGGTGAAGAAATAAGATACATATATGATTACATGATAGAAGGACAGACGATTAGTATAGATTCGTTCATCGTGATGATTATATAGGTGGTTGGATAAATACATGGATGTGGAAGAGATTTTGCTCTTACTCTAACATGCACGGATCCTCTCTAATCCCTGCCGCATTCTCAGTTTCTTGGTGTCCTGTGCCTTTGAAAATCCTTTTAGAATATTTGTGAATATTGAGACAAGTCACACACATGACTCAAGTACATTTCTGTGCTTGAGGAATGCACAGTCAAGTTTGGGCCACAGTTGGAAATTGCTATCTTTAGTCTCTCTATCTATAAGCAACAGAACGATGACTGTCCACCTTACATTAGTCCACCACACATTTCCTAGCTTTTTCTCTTCTCCTTAAGTACTTAGTCCGGTAAATCTATTGGCTTATGTGATCAAGTAATTAAGCCAGGATAATTCCATTCTTCTTAATTTTTGGTGTAGAGTGAGTCCCCAATGAGTTTTCTCTAAAGTACACATGCTCATGCCCATTCAAAGATGAATAAATCGGATGAATGGTTGAGAGCAGGACTTGTTACATGAGTTTTAGAAATGGTGTGGTTCTGATTTCTTTCATCAGATTTTCAGATCTGCCATGCTGGAGGATAGACCAGGTCCTACAGAGAATTTCAACATTTTAAAACTTGCCTCAATGTTATTACCCAAAATGGTGAGACATATGGTGAACCCGGATACAATGACTATTGTTTGGACTATTGCTTTACCTCCAATAGCCCACACTAAAGATGAGGGAAATGAGTTTATATCTTTGTTCTGCTCATGTTTATGTCCCATAACCATGGCGAGCCTGGAGAAAGAGCTTCCCTGGACTCCTTAGAAGGACTGACAGCTGTGGAGGTGGGAGATCTCTTGAGCATTGGTCCCCCAAATTGTCTACTTTGAGCTTCACAATGGGCAACAGGGCAGAGTAATTATTTTCATCTTAAGAAACTCAGATTCACCCACATTCTTCACTGTGGATGGACACACAGCAAGCCCCAAGAACGCTTAGGTTCTGTGTCCCGTCACCACCTGTGTCAGAGGGCTCTGACTTCATGATTGTTACTCAGCTAGAGTATCCAGGAAATATGCCTCTGACAAGCCAGGGTGTGAGTTTTAAGGCTTTTAAAAATTATCTTTAAAGCCTTTGAATGGCTCTCTCTTTTTAGTGTAAATCATCCAGACATTAAAGCCCTTATTGTATATTTATTAGTGTGTTATTCAGACCAAGGGGAAAAAGAGGGGAGCTGACACCGTGAATGACTTTGAAAGTAAGAAAAAGCTGGGCCTGAAATTAAATCATTGTGACACTGCCACTCGAGGGCATCAATTTCAATAAATGATCACCTTTTTTTTTTTTTTTTAAAAAAAAATTATTCCTGATCCCGTTTATCATGCGGGCAGGATTTGAAGAGAACTTTGGCAGGATGCTGACTGCTACGGGCTCTGATTTCTCTGCATTGGCCATTCTTGCCACAGTGTGCTGGGAGGCCTGCAGTTAAACCCAGCACAACCCTGGAAAAGTCTTCAACTGTCTACAGAAGCAAGCGTTCTGCGGCATCTTTTCACTTGAGTGCTTTCCATCTCTCACTCGTCCCCAAAAGACCATCCTAGTCTATCAGCTTCCAAGAAGAGCCAAGGTTCTGTGTGCTTGGTAGGGAAGGTCCCTGTGGGAAGGTAATAAGAATTGCCCCTGTGGGAAGGTAGTAAGAATTGCTAGAAAGATCAATGGCAGAAAGATGGAGACAACAACTGACTGTTGTGCTGGGAGGCGTCTGGAGACGGGATTGCTGGTACAGAATGGTTCTTGAATGGCCACAGAGTATCTCTGTGATGTCCTCCCGAGGAAGTGAGGCACCAAAGCCAAAAATCCACACTGGAAGCTACAGAAGGAATTAGGATGAGGACCATGCCTCTCAATGCCAATTTCCTTTTGTGTTGCATTACTCTGAAGTGCCTCCCTGGTTGTCTTGCTACTACCTTTTATACCTGTTGATCTTGGGTTAAAATAGATTTGACTAAGTCGGACTTGCCTCCAGCCTGGACCTGGGTCAGTCTCCACTTGAGCAGGTATCTACAGATTTTCATTTGGGAGAAGTGGATTTGGGCATTTCTGACGATAGCTATTCCGCCAGGAGATGACAGGAAAGAGCAGGAAGAGCTCTTTGTGAACATGTATGGTGGTGAGTCCTCGCTCTGCCATATGGGGGGGGGGACTCTGGGCTTCATTGTCTTCTGGGACAAGGGCTAATGTCTGTAGAAAAGTGAAGTTTTCCATAGAGGGGCGTATCAGTACTCGCCCATCTTCTACAGCAGGCATGTTGGTGTGCAGATGCCCCTGACAGCTTTGCCTGACTCAAACCTCAGTATCAACACATCCTTTAGATTTATGCCTTTCAAGTATTAGCAATTTAAGTGATTGGCAACTTTTATGCCCTCGGGGACCGATTGTTCCCTTCACACACTGTGGAGTTCTGGTCACACATAATAAAATCCCCAGATAGTCATGGCTGCAGGAGAAATCTGTGTGCTTAGAGAGGCAGGGAGACTTGAGATGGATGTCTGGGAAAGAGCCCAGAAAATTCTCTCCTACTGTCTCAAACACCACAAACCCTTAAGCCTGTGCTCCAGAGCCCAGGAGGGCACTGGCTACGCACAGCTGATTGCTGCAGCGTCAATCTTGTAAAACCACATCACCAGGGAGGCATGGTACAGCTGGCCGCTCACCAGGCAGAAGCAGAATCTGGTTAAGCATTTTACTATCTCTACAACCTAGCTCGTTTGACTTGTCTTCATTAATTGCCTGGATGTTCCTTGAAAGTCATGGTCATGTGTTCTTTGGCTCGGTCATTTCTGGCTCTTCTTACAGACAAGGCACTCATTCCACTGTTGGAAAAATGAATGCTTATGTGGAAAAAAAGATCTAGCATTATTAAGTATCTCTTACAATTAGGTACAATGCGAGCCTTTTTCCTCATGTCTTCCCACAACTCATTGTGTTAAATAGGTCTTATGATATTCTTTCAATTCACGAGGGCTTAGCGGCCACTCATTTCTAGCTTTGATGCACTCTGTCTATGATAGCCAGCCAGACCTGGGCTTTTTGGACAGCCCTGGTTTTCTGTTTCCTTGTGTCTAAAGTCATTTTGGCTGGGTGGTGAGCAGACTGGGCGCTCATTTTTCTGTCACCCAGGAGACCCCTTCCGAAGCCAGGCAGTCTTGGCAGACTCTTACCCTGACACAGTGTCCTGCTTTCCAGGCTACCAGGAAGTTAGCAGCTGCTCTGAGTCCCCCGCCACCCTTTCCTCTGCCTCCAAATGCTTCTAGGCAGGCTGCTGTCCCCTGAGCTGCCACTGTGGAAGCAGGACTCAGGAGCTTATGGGGACTTGTATCTGACTTGTCATTCCTTAACCTGATCTTCTGAGTCCTGCTCCCCTGAGGTCATTTGGTTATGGCTATTCCCTCCTTTCTGACTGTAAACATTGAATATTGCTTCCCAGTGATGGGTCTCCAAGCTACCATCTCCTCTTATGGGAGGTAGCCTGCTCCACTTGTATTCATCAGGGTCAGCACTGCCAGGTTGCCACTGTCTCCCTTGCTTTTCTGAGTGCCATGTTACTGAGGGAGTGAACTCTCAGTGATATGAGACTCTGGTTTTTCTGGAGGGACCCCATAAACAAAGAACAGATTAATCTTTATCAGAACAGACCTAATTAGAATATAAAGCACAGGTCTCGAGATTTGCATTATACCAAGCATATAGGACGGCCTGAAGAGGACATATGGCACCATGGGGACAGGGTCAACAGCATTATTCCTAATGTACAGATGAGGAAACAAAGGCTGAAGCCGGCTTCCCTGAAGCCAGAACACTATCGGCAGTCGGGCTGATCTTGTACCTCTGTCGCCTTAACAAATGTCAGTAACATGAAGCTGAGAGAACCCTGATCTAACTAACAAATATTCAGAGCTCTCTGATCGTATCAAAGCTGATCCATGAATAGCAAAGTAGGATTTTAAATCCAGGACTTCTCATTCAGCACAGCACCTGAACTATGAGTTTCCTGCTGAACTACCATGACCTGATTGAGCTCTTATAGCAATGGATGAGAATGCTCTGAAGTCTGGCTGCTGGGGTCAGAGCACCTCCAAACTGCCCAGCCTTTGACTTCAGATAGGTTAATTAGCTTCACTGAATGTCTTCATCTGCAATATGGGAGGCAACAGCAATAATGCATTTCATTGTGTTTTTATGAGTCCTAAGTAAGACAACACGTGCGAGGGGTACTGTGGTAACTGGCCAGGGCATCTATGAAGTGCTAAATAAATTTTACCTGTAGCTGTGTTATTATTCAAGGGTACGGACTAAGTTCTATGTCACCGTAATCCATGACCGACCACAGTGACTGACACTGTCAAGAGTGCAGGATTCCAGACACTCAACTTGACAAAATAAATCTTGTGATATGACATGAAGTGTCTTCATTCCCTGCCTTAGTTACTACTTCTGTATGTTGAGAAGTTCGAGCCTGGCAAATGGCACAGTTTCTCTCAGCTCTACAATGCTCTGTAGAATGGACCAGTCCTCAATGTGGATGTTTTTTACTGAGCAGGAATACTTGGAAAAATATCTGGGGATGTTTTTGATTGGCACACTGGGGGGAGGGGCGTTTGCTAATGTCCTGATGTTATCTGGTGTAGCAGAGGCCCGGGCTATTGGTAGAACATGCACAGGACAGCTCCATCTAGCAAAGAGAATTCTTCTAGCCCAAACGTCGGTAACTTGAGCCAAAGAGACTATGACCTACCTTACAAATATTCAGAGCTCTGTTTTGCTGTACAAAGGCCTTGTGTCAAGTAGTTTGCCAAGATGCCCAGGAGAACAGAACTCCTCGATGCAGTAGAATGGTCTATTGATTGTCCCTTGTGCTGACACTTCATACCCTCATCATATTGATCTAGTTGGAAGTAAGAAGCTGGCCCAAGGCATCTTTAATTTAAAGTTGAAATCATTCCTGGGCATCCCTGAAGTCTACAGTGGCTCTGCCAGAGATGGGACATATTCCTCTCTCTCTACCTGAGATTGTTGAGCCTAGGCAAAAGTCTCTCTAGATGTGGGGGTCCACATCACCAGATCTGTCCTAACATATTTCTTATTCCCTTCTTCTGTTTCAGGTCACACCCTGCAGAGGGCAGTTCAACCCCTCTGGGGATCAGGAAGAGGTCACATTAGACAGTGGGGTAAAACTTGAGCTTGATGGCTCTGGTAACCTTAAGGAAGTTCATGGCCTAGCTACACAGTGGGGTTGTGGTTTCCTTGGTGTCAGCACCTGTGAAGAGAAGGCTGCCCCTGAAGATATTAGTCTCACATGGCTCCAGGTTTGTTTGTCTTTAGGCTCAAAAGCATGTGTCTTTTGCAATGTTCTGTTACCTCATTTCTCTTTCTCAGCCCTCCTCACCCTACTCTCTACCCCAATACAGACTCACTTTTCATTGGGTTTCAGCTTTACTGAAAAGAACACAAACTAGAGGGTGGACATGGTATCCAGTTCAGATAATGCCACTTTCTATGTCTTCTATCTATGTAGATGTTCTTATCTGTTTAATGGGAATTCACTTGGCTGTGATAAGCAAAGGAAGTTACTGAGGCAAATACTTTTTGGGAGTAGTCACCATAGAGGAGCCAAAAGGACACTGGCACTAGCCTGTTGGGAGGTGTTGATATGGCCTCACACTCATAGTTATTGTAGGCTTGTCTTTCACTGTGATTTCTAACCCCAGTCACCTATGACATCAGTGATTCTCTGCCTCAACCCACAGAACCAGAGGAATTCATTGTTTGAGGGCTCAGCAACTCCAAGCTGCATTCTCTGCTATTTACCAGGCTGCCTGAGGAGGGAACCCTGGAAATGATAAGGTAAAATCAATTCATGAGGCTGGCATGCTCTGAAGCCACCATGGCTCCAGCCCTGCCAATGGGTTTCCCTTTAAGCTGGAAAAGAACATCAAGATGAAAAAAGCCATGGTAACTGAGAGCAGCTTGTCCAGAACAATGGACAGCCCAGGTACCTCATATTCCTCATTTCTAGTGACTAGAATTGAGCAAGAGACCCAAAGAAGCATTTCAGAAACAGAAAGATGGATGAATGTGAGTCTAGCTATGGGGCTCTATCCTTACTGTAGTAGACGTCATTCCTAAGTGAATACTATGTGTAATGATCATGTACCTGCCATACATTCTCTCTAAGTCTTCATAGGCCCTTACCCTTAAATATACTCTTCCCAGTGCTTCTATGTCTCTGTCTCTCTGTGTCTCTGTCTCTGTCTTTCTCTTTCTCCTCCCCAACCCCCGAAGTGAGTCCAGTTCATTTGGCACTGCCTACATACTCAAGGGTGTGGGGCCATCCACTGCAAAAGGAAACCCACCAACGGCCATACCTCCAAAGAAAAGTGACTTTTCCTCCCCAAATAACATCAGCTGCCAGTAGCCCCTCAGCTAGGGGTCGGGCTCAGGAGTCCCTCTCCTACTCCTGCTGGAGTTTTCACTGAAATGACCTTGTGCAGGTGGCTGCCGCTCCTTTGAATTTAGGTCTGTAGCATTCTTGCCATGTCCAGTAAAAGAATACATAAAAGAAAACTAAGAAGTAAACATAAAAGATTCTATCCCTGTTGGGTTTGCAGTGGTGTTGTAGTTCTTCTAGATACAACTGAATACCGATGGATCCTTAGCATGGAATAAGGAAGAGACTTCTAAGAAAGCACTGATAGCCGCATTCGGAAAGCAATAGTCAGAATTCCACTTATACACACCACAAGGACAGAGGATAGGTGACAGGCATTTATCAAGAGGGACTCTTCTTAAAAGCTGTTTTCTGGGGAAGAAAACAACTTGAGCATCGTCCTAAAATCAGAATCTTTCTCATGTAATCATTACAAGGAAGGCTCATCACCCTTGTTGACTAAAAAGTCATTAAATATGTGACCACTCAGAGCCCAACCCTTGACATGCTATTTATAAAGTTAGAAAAGGGAGTGGAGACAAAAAGGCGGACAGCGAGACGGCCTAGTTCAAGTTGCTTTCCCATGTCATTTGTTTTAGAGCCATGATGGATCACTGAGCAAGCAAGTTACATTTCCAGAAAGCTTATCAGATTCCTCTGTGGTAGGCCTTGGGTGACTTCAGGGTTGCACATTCTGGAAAGTTCTAGAACGAAGCTCTCTTCTAATCTCTGATGGGTTAACTCTGCACTGTGTCCCTAACTAATGCTATTTTCAGGCCTCAGAGTCTCATAGGATTTGCTTGGGTGGTTGCACTATTTTGTCTTTCCCCCTCCTTGCCCACGTTCTGCTGATAAAACCTATTTTCTGGCATATTAAATTGATTTCATGGCAGCTGTTTAACATTCTCTTTAGCTGTTTGCTCCTTGGCTCCATCTGGACCTCGGGACATGAATATCTTTAACACTCACACATTAAGTGGCCAGTCTGACAGCTGGTCCTCTGGCCTTTGGAAGGACCACTAGCCAGGGCAGTCTGGGAGACCCACAGATCAGGGCCCGAGGCACTACCTGGGGAATATTAGCAGTAATGGTTCAAGCTGGACTAACCCATTAAAGGACAATTGTGAATCTTAAGTAGATGTCAGAGTCTGGAAATGTGCATTCCAAAGCCAAATTACCTTCTAAAACTCAATTTGGATCTTGGGAAAGACTTACCCATGCTTCCCGGGGGTAGGCACCAGAAGAATCTCTCTTCCAGCTTCATTGTGGGGCAGTAGTTGGGCAACGTATCTCCCGGAGGGCTGTAGATGTCTGTGCACCGAGACAGCCAGTGTGCAGTGCTCACTGCTGCTCCTCATCCATGGGCTCAGAATGGTATGCTTAGAATCTGCAGAGGTGTTCAGGAGGAGGAAGGAGCCTGGAAAGAGCAAGGGAAAGAGAGGTCTGAAGATATGTCCAGTCAGGAGGGCAAACAGTGGTTCTGTGGAAAGGTATGAAGGCCAACAGCACTGAACTCAGAGATGCCAGGTGTGTCTTGCTTTTTGTGCACACACTCAGTCCCATTCTTCCTCCTGTAACTTTTCTTTGAAAGTGGTCCATCCTGGAGGAGGTGGATGGTGACCAAGAGCATGTACTTGATAATCTCTCAAGACAAAGTTCTAACTTGTGGTGTTTTGAACGAGAATGGCCCTGCATAGGCGCATAGACTTGAATGCTTCCTCACCAAGGAGAAAAATTGTTTGAAAGGGTTAGGAGGTGTGGTCTTGTTGAAGGTGTGTTATTGGAGGTTGGCTTTGAGGTTTTCAAAGGCCCAAGCCAGGCCCAGTGATTCTCTCTCTCTTTATGCTGCCTGTGGATCTGAACATAGAGCTCTCAGTTACTTCTCCAGCCTCACATCTGCCTGCCATGATGACAGACTAAACCTCTGAAAGTGTAAGCAAGCTCCAGCTCCAATTAAATGCTTTCCTTTATAAGAGTTGCCCTGGTCATGGTGTCTCTTCACAGCAACAGAACACTAAGTCATAACCTTAGTGTCTCCTACCTAACTGGCTCTATCTCCGTGAGCCTTGGGATAGTTTTGTTTGTTTTTATCTACAAAACAGAAATAAAGACATCTATTTCAAAGGGCTCCTCCATTGTTTAGGGATTTTAAACAAAACAGTAGCTCTCTTAGCTTTCGGGTTATAAAATGGGATGAGAAGGTTTAGCTGAACTTAATAATCTTCTCAGCTCCATTTCAGACGGTGCCATGTGAATGTGCAACTGGTTTCCACAAAGAAAGCCCTAGAAATCCCCATTGGTTGCACACTTGTGGCAGAGGCCAGATGACCTACAAGAAACATACGTTCCTGGAGATTACTGTCCGCAAATAAAGCATGGCAGGGTCTTATTGTGCCAGGCACTTCCTGCAATGCATTCATTTTGCATGCAGTGCTTCTGCATTGAGCTTTTCCACCAGTAGATGCTGCTCCTTTTGCAGCAGAGACTTAGTCTCCCGACCCAGACTTCCTTTGTGGGAATAAGCTAATGAGGGCTCTGCCTTCTTAAACCACTTCTGGTACTTGCCAAGGTTTCCTTCTGCACAATTCAACCTGCCAACTAGGCAAATGAACGAATGGTCTGTGGTGAAGAATGGTGAAGAAGAAAGAGCAGAATCCTTACCCAAATTCTGAGAATGACAGTGTTGCTCTATGAATTGGACACTTGCAACATGATTAAAGTTGGTAAAAGTAAATAAAGGTTAAGATAAGGATGAAGTGAGTGTGAGGATGCTGTTGAGCCAGATAGAGAACATGATGTCAGTGCTAGCATCTCCACACTGTATTGTTAACACATTCCAGCGCGGCCTGTGGGCATTTGGAAAAAAAAAATGCTCTATGACTCTCATTGTGTAATCTCTATCTTAACCTCAGCTTACAGTGGAGGAGTATGGCTCTCCCTCATTTCTGGGTTCATTGGCCACAAGTCCTAAGGAACAAGGGAGCAGAAGCAATGAACTGGGGATTTAGTGGCCCATGAGCACAAATAGAAATGACCTTCCGGGACCAGCTTCAGGGAGGCAGATCAATTTTATTCAGGGTGAATGAGGGTTATATAGAACTTTCAGGAGAGTTAGGGATACCCAGGGTAAGCAAAGATTATTGGCTGAAGGGCTAGGGTACAGAGATGCTTCATTTGCATAGGGAGGCATCCAGAAATCCTAGGTGCTTGCTAAACAGGTTCTTATTGGGAGAAAGGGAGTTGGACTTGTAATTTTCTTAAGGACCACTAGATATTTCACAGATAGAGGATGTGGGGATTCTGGGGTCCCCTGGGCAGAGAAGAGGAAGCCTCACCAACAAAGGGAGTCGTCCATTTTATGTGGAGCTCAGGGCTTTCTGGTCATGGCAGACTGTGGCCTTAGCCCTAGGGTTTCCCATCATCAGGAGATGTTCTTGTCATGGACACAGAGCAAAAGAGCTTGAAAGTCCAGACTCAGAACTGGTCATTCCATATAGTCCAACCTTTCACTTCTCAAGAGAAGTAGACCATTAATCCAGATGGGGCACTGATGGCTCCAAAGGTCTTGAAAGTCAGGACCAGCTGCCAGCTCTCCAGAATCACAAACAGCGCTCTCTCTCCCTGACACCTTCCTCATCACTATCTATGCAGGGTCCTTTGCCTAAAATGTGGCCAGGAAAGCTTTGTCTGAGGTGTGTAGGTCAGGTACTTAGGGAGAGGAGGACCACCGGGCAGGATCCTTACTCACTTTGTTCTGCCTGCAGATTCCTCTTACTGGATGACTATTTTGAGTTATCAGCCACACACACGGTCTCCCTTTGGCACACAGGGAAGCATCCTGGTCTCCGAGTTACCAACTTGTAGCACACACACATACACAGTCTACAATTGATAAAATGCTTTGAGAAACCAGGGAGGAAGCTGGAGGTCCCTCCATAAAGAAAGGGATCTTGATCCTAGGGACTAGAGAGATGGCTCAGCAGTTAAGAACATTTGCTACTTTTTCCAGAGGACCCAGGTTCTATTTCCAGCACCCACATGGCTGCTCACAATTGTCTTTATCTCCAGTTCCAGGAGATCTGACCCCTTTTTCTGACCTCTGATGGTTCTGGGCATGCACTTGATACAATACATACATGCAGGCAAAGCACCATACACATACAGTGGATCGATAGCTTTAAAAAAAGAAGAAAAGCTCTTGACTATCTTCCTCCCCACTCTCTCATACACACTATTTAAAAATTATATATTATATATATTATATATTATATATATTATATATATTATATATATTATATATTATATATATAATATATTATATATATATTTAAAAATTATATATATATATATATATATATGAGAGAGTGGGGAGGAAGAAGCAAGGATGGATGGAGGGAAGGAGAGAGCACATTTTGGTGGCGGTGGGTGCAGTGCCCCTCAAATATGGAAGCTGCTGAAGTCCTTAGAGCTAGAGTTAGAAACAGTTGTGAACTGCCCCAATGGGCACTCAGGACTACTCTGCAAGAGCTCTTTGTAAATGCTCCCAACAGCTGAGGCATTTCTCACAGCTCCTTGGCCCTGTGTTTTAAAGGGGGAGAAAAAAACACTGGCAGAATCAGCATATATAAGAAAAAAAAATAAATGCAGAAAAATGTTTGGCTGGAGTGTGGGAAACATGGAGAGAAAAAGATGGACAGGGAAAGTGGCTGCTGGGACCCTAGAGCATTTATTCTGGATGAAGCAGGAATAAATTCTCTGAGGTAAATGCTCTGGGGTCCCAGCAGCCAATTTCGCTGTCCATCTTTATGAAGCATTTATTCCTGTTGTTATTTTGTGGCTAATAGAGAGCCATATAGCTTGAGCAGGAGAGTGACACAGATGAAGCAGTACTTCCAGAACTCTCATCTGATCATGCAGGAAAGGAGACCAGTATCAACCGGGATCCTCCTCCTCCACCAGTCCACATTAGGACAAAGATAAACGAGATTCAAGACATTTAGTATATCGTTACGGTAAAGAAAGATTCAGGTTGGATTTGGTCTCTGGGAAGCCTGAGGTTTCTGTGTTAGGCTCCCGTGTCTCTGTCCAGACTAGGTGAGGGTCCGAGAGAGACTCTTGCCTAGTCTTGCTCAGTACTCTTGGGGAGTCTGTCTGAGATTACAGTGAAAACTGTCTGATGTCTCATGTATTGATTTCCAAATAAAGGAACAATGGCTGTGTGCAGGCCTGAGACCTTTCTCTGATTTCAAATTCGTAGAGAGTTGAGCTAAAAACCAGCAGATTTTGAGGTGAAAAGTAAAGAGTGTGGGTGAAATGAAGGCAGTGTTCCCCCTTTTGCTGGAAGATTACATGTATGTGAACCCAAAAGAAGCTCAAGAATCCAGCAGAAGTTGTGGAGTGTTGATCTGGGGCTCTCCTGCATTGCTGCTTCTCTTTCTAGGTATGGGAACACATGGGAATTCTGCCCCCACGATTAGTGATGCAGTACCCCAGTAATGGGGCTCTTTCAAAGCTGACGGGAGGATGGATTGTTTTTCTGGCTCTAATATGAGAGATGATGTTTATATGAATTTTACTTTGTGCAGCTGGACTATCAATAAGAGACCAAGCTTAAAGTGTTTTCAATCTCAATGAAACTCTGTAGCCGGGTGCAATCTTTTCATCGGCAGTTTCCTCCATCCAAAAAGAAAAAAAAAAGATTTCATAAGCTCCTTGGGATGTTATCTGTATAAATCTTTTAAAGTCAGTGAGGATTTTATCTCCCTCTCCCTTTTCCTGTCCCTTTCCCTCTCCCTCTTTCTCTCTCTCCTGTTTATTTTGTTCAGAACATCTTGGAGCTAAGAGAAGGCTCCTGGAATCCCTTCTAATATAGAAGTATGGCCTGGCCACACACAGTCCTCCACCCAGGATGGCCACAGGGGATTAGAGAAGTAGATGAAAGTCCCTGGCCACACAGTGGCTGCCTCATGTTTCTTTTAGTGTTGGGTAGTGTTGGTGGTTATTATTATTTTTTCCTTGTTTCTAGCATAGAAAGGTGTTGCTCTCCTTTCAACCAGCAGGATATAAAGCATGAGCTAGAAACCCAGAGTCATGAACCAAAAAGTTTAAAGGTCACAATGCCAGAGATCAGACAGACTGCTGTTCCAGCCTCTACGTCTGTCTAGTTATACGCCTTAGAAAAATGATTCAAAGTCGCTAAGTCTTTAGTTTGCACACATTCAATATGGACATAGTCTAACTTAACTATGGCTGCCGTGAAATGGAATCAAATGGCAGGAACAAGTGACTGGACAGTGTCTGATGCACTGTAGATATGTGAAAAAGCCGGTGCCCTGATTTGGAGTATGATGTCTAAGTTTGGAAGTGTTGTTGTTCGTTTGTTAATTGAAATATTATGTATTTTATGTGACTAGATGTTTTGTCTGCACGTTATTTTTCTGCACCAGAATGTGCCTAGTGTCTGTAGAGGCTAGAGAGGGCATTAGATCCCTTGGGACTGGAGTTTCAGGTAGTTATGAGACACCGTGTGGGTCCTGAACTTATGAAGAGCCAGAGCTCTTAACCACCAAGCCATCTCTCCAGCCCCACAGGGTTTTTGATCTGGCACTGAACTGGAATTGAATCAATCAGAGGGACTGAGTTTCAGCCTCATTTCTGTCAGGGCCAGGCTTTCTTTGTTTATACAATGAAAGGTTGAGTCTGGTCTCTAAGGATCTCCCCAGCTTGAAACTCTCAGTAATTCTATCTTCCTGACTAGAATATTAGTAACTTAAAGAAGTCCAGTCAAGTCCCTAAGCCCCCAAGTCCTAGACACTTCCTCCCCTAATTCATCTCTCTGAGGGTTCTACACCAACACTTTCAATCAATTGGCCAAACACACCGTGAACAAACACACGGATCTGCTTAGAGTAAACTGTGAATCTTGCCCTGCCTTTCTTGCTCCCAGTTTCCACAAATGGACCCTTAGGAAGGGTTCCTGTCCTCACATCCTGTATTTCACGCTTCTGCCCCAAGGCTGGCATTATCTCAGCCTGCCTGGCACTCAACACAGTACCACCATAGGTACTCAGTGTTCTTAGGATCTCAGAGTAAAACATCCAGGAACAAGCAGGGAAGGACAATTTCTGATAATAATTTGTAGGGAATGGTCTCCAAATTTTGCTTCTCCAACCAAGTCCCACACCCTGGAAGGCATATTTGCAAACATTTCTAACTTATTTAGGTGGCTGTCCACATTATTCAAAATATGATCATAGTGCTATTTGTGGGCACAAACTGTAGTTTTTCACATTAATAATGTTATAAGAGATAACTATACCTCTTTTAAATTTTTATTTTTTTATCTTGTATTTGTATCAGGTCTTAGAGAATTTAACAGTCTGTTTTGATCTCCACTCCTCCCAGGTTCAACTTCCCTTTCCTCATCATTCAACTTTGTGTCCTTTGTGGTTTTTTTTTTTTTCTTTCTTTTCTATCAAGCCCAATTTGTGTTGCACATATATTCTTCAATGTGTAGCCTTCCTTTGGGACTTGGTCCACTTACCAGTAGCAACACTCTTAAAGAAACCTGAATCTTCCCTTCCCAGAAAGGAAGATTGTCACATGTCCTTAGCCAGGGGTGGAGTCCTGCACCTACCTCCCTTCTCCATGATGGGATCCAGCCTGGCTTGATTGGCACAGGGCTTGTACATGCTATCACATGTACTGAGTTCATACGTGGACATGCCTTCTGTGTCTGGAAGACATCGTTTCCTTGTAGTCATCCCTGGCCTTTGACCCTTCCAGTCCTCCCACCGCCTCTTCCACGATGATCCCCGGGCCTTGAGAGGAGTGGATGTGGTACTTATGTTTTCTTTAGGGATAAGTATTCCTAAGTCTCCTATTCTGTAAACTTTGGCCAGTGGCTGGCTTATGTGTTAGTCGCCATGCACCACAAATAGGAGCTTCCCTGAGAAAACTGAGAGATGTCTTGGTCTATAAATATAGCAATAATTCATTATCAGTTTTTAAAGATTTATTTATTTTACATATATGAGTGCTCCATTTGCAGGTCACATGCATGCCAGAAGAGGGCATCAAATCCCAGTGGAGATGGTTATGGGCCACCATGTGGTTGCTGGGAATTGAACTCAGGACCTCTGGAAGAACAGACAGTGTTCTTAACCACTGAACCATCTCTCCAGCCTCATCATTATCTATTTTTAAATCTTCTTGATTTTTATTTAATTTTAGATCCTGGGCTGTTCTGGAAATCAAGCCTAGGGCTTTGAGCATGTTAGAAGAGTACCCTACCATTGAGCCACACTCCCAGCCCTTGTTTTGTTTTTTGTTTGTTTGTTTTTAAACATCTACTTTTTTTTTTTTTGCAGTAGTTTAGCTTTTGAACTTTACAAGAGGATTTCCATGCTTGTTCTGTAAGCTTCGGACAGTTACTGCTGCAGCATTTACTGCCAGCTGGGCTATTAGTCACCTTGCTCTCCTCTTCCTGACTCATCCCACCCCTACCCCCAAGTCAGCTGTATTTTTTCTTCACCTTGTCAAGGTTGTATAAGAATGATTAAGGCTTTTGTGTTCTGTTTACAGGTTGATGCCAATATCAAAGAAAAAAAATCAATAAACAGAACTTTCATACCTATGATTGTTTGTTTATTTATTTATTTATCTATTTATTTATTTATTTATTTACTGCAGTGAATAAGGGCTATGTTTCTGACCTTTATGACAAGGAAACTGCTTCAGTCATCAGCAGGATCAATTGAATTCTTTCTCTCTCTCTCTCTCTCTCTCTCTCTCTCTCTCTCTCTCACACACACACACACACATACATAGAGTCCCTTGTCAAAATTCTGTCACATTGGAATCTTGACTTCTTTGTGATGTCCGGGCCCCAAGGATTTAATTGCCTTGTCCCCTTTAATGTGTTTTATATCTGGTTCTTCTTCCCCAGGTCACACTCCTGCTTTTTCCGTGCAGGTTCTGACTCCCTCTATAGATTCCTACGTCCTGCACTTCCGGTATGGCTACAGTTCTGAAATGTCTTTTTACTCAGACTCTGTTAGTCACATCAACTTTAGGAAAAAATTAAAAAAAAAATCCTCATATGTGTATTAAATTTACATCCCCTTCTCCATCGTCAAGGACTTCTTCAAAGAGAGGTTTCCTTGAGGGTCTTTGAGTATTTGACTTGTTTTTCTTTCACATCATGCTCAGCTCACTGGCGGGGTTTTGGCTCTGGTTCCCATGTTAGAAAGTACAGCCCTGAGACGGAAAGGCCTGGGTTTTCTAGAGCCTGTGAGACTGAAGATAAGACTGATGCTTATTTTATTTGTGATGTCTTTGTACTTTCTTTTACTCTTTGGGAACTTTTAGGATTGTTTTTTTAAACCTAAAGTTCTAAGATTTCAGTTCAATGCATCTAGATGCACACCATCATAAGAACTAAATGGTGGCATTAGCTGGGCTTGCTTTTAAAATAAAAAGTTTATCTCCATTTCAGGCAACTGTTTGACTCTGGTATTTAATCGCTTGAGTCCTTCTGAAGAGCTCCTTTTCAAGTTAATGTGTCACCTGGCTTGTTTTTCTTTTCTGTGTGAGCCCTTTTTTCATACTGCTGTGTTATTGCTATGTGGATGATCAGTTCCCCATATTTACACCAACACCAGGAAGGTATATTCATCAATGGGTCTTGTTCCTCATGTTAGGAGTCTCCTGATGGCAAGGGGTAGGCCATTTTGTAGGTGTCTCTCTCCCCAGTGCCATTATGAAGGATATGCCACTCTGGGCATCAATAGCCTCACTCTACTTTGAATCTTTAGAGAGGAACTCCATGTTTGTTTTTTTTTGTTTGTTTGTTTTGTTTTTGTTTTTTTATCCCTTTATCTTCTTTCCTGGAAAATATGATTGACAAGGACTGGGTTCAGTGAAGTTGACACACAGACCTTCTCCTTCCTCTTTCTTGCCCTTGCCTGCCTTCCAGGTATCTCTCCTTCCTATTTCTTCTCTCAGTGGGTGTGTACCTCCCTTTCAGAATTCTGGGCCTTGCTGCTCTACCTCCTTCATCCACAGTTTCTCTTTGTGTTTAAGGAACTACTGTGTCTCCATTTTTGTTATGTTTGTGATTCAGAATTTATTCCTCTATTGAACTCTTAATACACGATGTTAGGAAGACAGGAGGAAAGAGAGACAAAGTGTGCTTGATCTACCTTGCTGAACAAGAAGCCTCTTAATCATACTCTGTGAGCGAAAACACGAATAAACAAATGCATGGGTAGCTGAATTTCTATCACAATCAATCAAACATGATCCTGCATCAGTGGCTAATTGTCCACAATGCAACAAGCCATTAATTCATTGTTGTAAGCTATGATTCATTCAGTGATCATGATGCCAGTGCTGTCAGGTGCGTATTAAGGGTCAGTTGAGGTTTCTTGGGTTAGTATGAGGACAGAAGTACCATGTAGTGCACACAGGCCTCACGCTTACATATGGCCTCAGCACAGCACCAGGGAATAATGTTACACCGACTCCCAGCGTGTCTTCACAGAACAGCAGCCATGTGGGGTCCTAATAGGCATTACGAAAAGGCTCTGTGAGCCAATGAGCTGCAGGGTTCTTGGCTTTCACAAAAGTAGTAAGTCCTTCTGCTGAAGGACTTTTCAGAACTCCAAGATGTCAATAAATGTTATGGCTCATCAGTAACAGAATGACAAATGGAGCATTGACCAAGCTCCCTACATGGAAGAACTCATTTCATGTTGTGTGCCACATAGCATGAGGATTGCTGTGGAAACTCTTCTAGAGTCTAGTTTCATACCAGAAATCATCTTCAGTGAGTAGGAAGGGGAATCCCCCCAACACAACATACAAGAAGGCAGAGGTGAATCATCTGTTGGTATCTATGTCTATGTTTCTCTCTACTTCTGTATCATATGTATTTAAATATCCAATCTCTAGTCCTTTCCGTGAATTCCAAATCATCTTAAAATTGAAAGCCAAGCTCCTTATGGCAGAAGCCTGCTTGTGGAAGGCCCTCTTTGTGCTTGTCTCTGTCTGAGGAGACTCTTATTTTAATCCCATATCTGACTTTGGAACATCATTTAAACAAAATATGGCAGCCAACGGGTTAATTGCTTGTGGTATTGGAGAAAAAAACTCCAAAGCCAAGATGTTCAAGACTTGCTCCAGGACAGCTACACATCAGTGGTGCACCTGGAATTTGGAACAAGGTTTTCAGATTGCAGAATCAGTCTGTCCATGACAGGCCCCTCTGAGGATGCTCTCTGCCAAATGTACTGTTGTTTGATCGCATTATCCCACCATCATTTTCCTCCTTCTGCACTTCCACAACACTGAGGATCAGGCCCAGCAACAAATCTCATACTCCCATTTGTCTTTCCCTGAGGTTACACAGGCAGGTGGAGCCCACTTTTGAATAATTTTTGGAGGTTAGGATGGCCTCATACTGGCTAGACAGTGTTTGGAGTCTGTTCATGTGGCTCTATGCATTGGCCAAAGACAGAATTTCCTCACTGTTTATTTTCCGAATCCAGATTCTCCTACCTTTTGTAACCCTGATATAGAAGAGAATTTTGAAAATTAGGAGAGTAGGTAAGGCCATTGTCACTGGCATGCTCACCCAGGAGTGGTGTGGCAAACACATAGAATCTCAAAGATCTAGACACTTCTAGAAAGCTGTCATATCCTGACAGCTAGGGCAACAGCTCAGGGCAGTGCATGGCCATATATACACGTTGTGGAAGAAGGCAGATGGACAGTGTTAGGATTTTGCTTCAGTGTAGTGGGCTGGCTTACTCCATCTACATGTGAAATATTTGGAATCACTTCTGTGTCTTTCATCCACTAGA
This sequence comes from Psammomys obesus, assembly GCF_907164565.1. Taxonomy (NCBI): domain Eukaryota; kingdom Metazoa; phylum Chordata; class Mammalia; order Rodentia; family Muridae; genus Psammomys; species Psammomys obesus. Next base: position 36,077,222 of record NW_026585644.1, read on the forward strand.
ACTTAAATGGATTTCTGTTCTCAGCCTTCACTTGGTATAGAGTAATTTGAAGAGAAACAATATTAGCCTTTGATATAAAATAATTAGGAAAAAAAACAAGTACACTTATGAAGGGAGATAAGAGAGGTAAAGAGAGTTGAGTTTTCTTGCTGATCTTATTCGTCATAACACAATGGCTTCAAGTTGTAGCCCAGAAGTATTGAGACATTTGCACTTTTAATAAACTTCAATAAACTAAAAATGCGAAACAACCTCTGAGGTCCAAGTTAATTGAGACAAAGTTTCCCTAGAAATAATAAGATATATTTATGTGTGTGTGCATAATGGTATATGTATTTTGATATATCTGGACAATATAAAGACAGATAAATACACATATTTATATTCCAACATGTATCTCTAGACATATCTCGGTGTGTATAAGAGTATTTTCTATATCTCCCTTCAGATCACTGACCCTGTTAAAAAGAATAAACTATTGTTTAAGAGAGGCACATGGATGTTTTTGTTTTAATCCACAAATTTTCACTTAGGAAAGAGGGGAAAAGCCAATAACGTCTGCATACAGAATATGTGTCCTGGGAAGTCAGCAAGAAAAGATAATAAAAACAAAGCAAATAAATAGAAGGAAACAGAAGCTAAAGTGCTGAGAAACCCTTTTTTCCCTGAAAGCTCATTTTGGCAATCCACAAGGAAAATAGAACAGTGCTTGATCTGAGGAAAGGGAGAAAGGGGAACCGAATGAAAATGAAACAATTGATTTAATTCCACAAGAAAGCAGGAAGAAGGGGAGATAAGAGCATCTGGTGCTGGATGTAACAGAGGGAATGGAGTCAGGAGACAGAGTAGCTCTCCACTTCGGAGAGAAAAGCACAGAGTTTTTTTCTTTCCACCTGTATATTCTCAGCCCTGGAACCACATTGTTGAGCTCATGCTTTACTTATTATGTCTCTAGATGTTATAAATGTCAAGAGTGGAATCCTTATGTTACTCCTTAGCAAGGAGGTAACAGACTTCACTTCATTCTCCGTGCATTTCATTGATTACTTTCAGTGGCAACTTTAAAGATTTTATTGTCTCTCTTTTTTAAAGATTTATTTATTTATTATGTATGCAGTGGTCTGTCTGCATGTACACCGGCATGCCAGAAGAGGGCACCAGGCCTCATTATAGATGACTGTGAGCCACCATGTGGTTGCTGGGAGTTGAACTCAGGCCCTTTGGAAGAGGAGTCAGTGCTCTTAACCTCTGAGCCATCTCTCCAGCCCCCTTATTTTCTTTTTAAATTGTGAGTGTGTGTCTGTGTGGGGGTGTACACATGAGTGCGATTGCTTGCATAGGCAAAAGGAGGTATCAGAACTCTAAGAGCTGAAGTTACAGGTTGTTGTAACATGCCTGATGGATTCTGGGAACTGGTCAGGTCCTCTGCAAGAGCAGTACTCTTTTTAAGCACTGAGTTATCTCTGAATTTTTTTTTTTACAATTCTTTTATAAATCATTGTTTCTATCTCTTCCCTTGCAGAAGCCACACAAGATCCCAGATGTGCACTAATGAATGCATTGGTTGTTGCTCTAGTTTCCGTGACAGCACACTGGACAAAAACAACTTAAGACAGAAAGAGCGCCATCTGGGGCACAGACAGCAGAGGTGAGCTCTGTGCTGTTCCCTGCGCTCCATTTTCTGGCCCATGGCTCTGCCTGCCTTCCAGAGGAGGCCTTCTGGGCCCCAGGAACATCCACATTAGACCCCTCCACATCAGTGCCCTGCCTGCCAGGTCAACCTGGGGAACAGCCAGCAGAGGTAAGTGGCATGCTGTCCCCTGAGTTCCATCATCCTGCCCAGGGCTCTGCCTCTGCCTTCACAAGGAGGCTTGCAAGAGTGGGGGGGGGGCACAAGGCGGGAACATTGAGACCCACCTTAGGCAAAGCCAGTGAAAATAAGCAACTTGCCTTTCCCTGTGATCCATTGTCAATCCCAGCGCTCTACTGACTCCTGGAGGAGTCCTGCTGGCATCAGGAACATCCAGCCAACACCAGGGACAACCAGATAGCTAAAGGTCAGCATAAGAACACAATAAACAAGAGCCAGGTCAATATGGCAGCACCAGAACCCAGATATCCTACTGCAGCAAGTCCTGGATATCCCAAAACAACTGAAGCACAAGATTAAAGATTAAAGAATTTACAAAGATTCAATTTTATAAAGGTGATAGAGGCCTTTAAGAGGAAATGAATAAATCCCTTAAAGAAATATAGAAAAATATGAATCAAACAGGTTAAGGAAATGAATAAAACTGTCAAAGACCTGAAAATGGAAATAGAAGCAATAAAGAAAGCATGAACTGAGAAAACCTAGGTAAGTGAACAGGAACTACAGATGCAAACATCATCAACAGAATACCAGAGATGAAAGAGAAAATCTCAGGCATAGAAGCACAGTTGAAGAAATTGATTTGATCAGTCAAAGAAAATGTTAAATCTAAAAAGTTCTTTACACAAAACACCCAAGAAATCTGGGACACTATGAAAATACCAAACCTAAGAATAATAGGATTAGAAGGAGAAGACTCCAAGATCCAAGGCCCAGAAAACATTTTCAATGAAATCATAGGAGAAAATTTCCCCAATTGAAAGAAAGAGATACTGATAAACATACAAAAGGCTTACAGAATACCAAATGGATTGGACCAGGAAAAAAAAAAATCCTTCCACCACATAATAATCAAAACACTAAATGTATAGAAGAAAGAAAAATATTAAAAGCTACAAGGAAAAAAAGCCAAGTAACACATAAAGGCAGACTTATCAGAATTATACCCAACTTCTTGACAGACTCTAAAAGCCAGAAGGGCCTGGGCAAATGTCTTGCAGCCTCTAGGAGACCACAGATGTCAGCTCAGACTATTATAGCCAGCAAAACTTTTAATCACCATAGATGGAAAAAACATGATATTCCAAGACAAAACAAAATTTAAACAATATCTATCTACAAATTCAGCCCTACAGAAGATACTTAAAAAAAATACCAAGAAGGTTAACTACACTCAAGAAAACAGGTTACACACAGCTTTATGGTTATACACACACAGACACGCACATTACCACCACCAGCATCAAAATAGCAGGTATTAACAATCATTGGTCATTGACTGGACCTATTTGAGACCCATCCCATGGGAAAGAACGAATCCCTGTCTCTATTAATGTTACTCAGCTATGCTCGTAAATAGGAGCCTAGGATTCAATGAAAATGAAGGCACAACATATCCAAACTTTGGAGACACAATGAAAGCAGTACCAAGAGGAAAGTTCACAGCCCTAAATGCCTTCATAAAGAAATTGGGGAGATCTTATACTAGCAACTTAAGAGTATGCCTGAAAGCTCTAGAACATAAATAAGCAAACACACGTAAGAGGAGTAGATGCCAGGGAATAATCAAATTCAGGGCAGAAATCAATAAATTAGAAACAAAGAGACTAATGCAAAAAAGCAACAAAACCGTGTTGCTTTTTGAGAAAACCTTTTGAGAAAAATCAACAAGTTAGATAGCAAACCTTTAGCCAAACTACTTAAAAGGCATAGAGTATACAAATGAACAAAATCAGAAATGAAAAGCCCACCGAGGAAATCCAAAGAATCATTAGGTCTTACTTCGAAAGGCTGTACTCCACAAAATCGGAAAGCTAAATGAAATGGACAATATTCTTGGCAGATAGCACTTACAAAACTTAAATCAAGATCAAGTAAACAATTTTAATAGTCCTATAACACCTAAGGAAATAGAAGCAGTCATTAAAAGTCTCCCAACCAAAGTAAGCCCAGGGTCAGATGGTTTTGGTGCAGAATTCTATCAGACTTTCAAAGAAGAGTTAATACCAATACACCTCCAATGATTCCACAAAATAAAAACAGAAGGAAAATGACAAACTCATTCACAGTGATCCTGGTACCTAAATGACACAGACCCAACAAAGAAAGAGAATTTCATACCAATTTCCCTTATGAACATTTATACAAAAATACTTAATAAAATACTTGCAAACTGAATTCAAGAACACATCAAAAACATCATCATTCAAGATCAGGGAGGCTTCAACTCAGGAATGCAGGGATGGTTCAACACATCTATCAATGTAATCCACCATATAAACAAACTGAAAGACAAAACTACATAATCATCTCATTATATGCTGAAAACAACTTTGACGAAATCCAACACCCCTTCATGTTAAAAATCTGAGAGAGGTCAGAGACACAAGGCTCACACCCAAACACAATAAAGGCAATATACAGCAAGCCAATAGCCAACATCAAATTAAATGGAGAGAAACTTAAATCAATTCCACTAAATTAAGGGACAAGACAAGGCTCCCCACTCTCTCCATATCTATTCATTATAGTAACTGAAGTTCTAGTTAGAGCAATAAGACAACTAAAGGAGATCAAGGGGATACAAATTGGAAAGGATGAAGTCAAAATATTGCTATTTGTAGATATATGATAGTATACATAAGTGACTCCAAAAATTCTACCAGAGAACTCCTACAGCTGATAAATACCTTCAGTAAAGTGGATACAAAGTTAACTCAAAAAGATCAGTAGCTCTCCTGTATGCAAACAATAAATGGCCTGACAAAGAAATTAGGGAAACAATACCCTGCACAATAGCCACAAATAATATAAAATATCTTGGTGTAACCAAGCAAGTGAAAGACCTGTATGACAAGAATTTCAAGTATTTGAGGAAAGAAATAAAGATTTCAAAGATGGAAAGATCGCCCATGCTCATGGATCAATAGGATTAACATAGTAAAAATGGCCATCTTACCAATCTATAGATTCAATGCAGTTCCCATCAAAATTCCACCACAATTCTTTACAGACCTTGGAAAAACAATTCTCAACTTTCTACGAATAAAACCAAAACCCCAGGATAGCAAAAACAATTCCGCACAATAAGAGAACTTCTGGAGGTATCATCATCCTTATTTTCAAGCTGTAGTATAGAGCAATAGTAATAAACCACATGGTATTGGCATAAAAACGGCTAGATTGATCAATAGAATTGAATCAAAGACCCAGAAATAAATCCATACACCTACAAACACTTAATTTTTGACATTGAAGCCCAAACTATACAATGGAACAAAGGAAGCATCTTCAACAAACGGTGCTGGTCTAACTGGATGTCTACATGTAGAAGAATGCAAATAGAACCATATTTATCATACTTCACAACACTGAAGTCCAAGTAGATTAAATACCTCAACATAAAACCGGATTTGCTAAATCTAACAGAAGAAAAAGTGGGGATCAGCCTTAACTCATTGACACAAGAGACAACTTCCTGAGCAGAATACCAACAGCTCAGGCACTATGATAAACAATTAATAAATGGGACCTCATGAAACCGAAAACCTTCTGTAAGGCTGAGGACACCATCAATAGGCAAAATGAGGGCAGCATACAGAATGTGAAAAGATCTTCACCAACCCTACATCTGACAGAGGGCTAATATCCAAATATATAAAGAACTCAAGAAAGTAGACACCAACAAACCAAATAACCCGATTGAAAAAATTGGGTGTAGAGCTAAACAGAAAATTCTCAACAGAGGAATATCTAATGGCCAAGAAAAGACTTAATGAAATGCTCAGAGTCCTTTGTCATCAGAGAAATACAAATCAAACGACTCTGAGATTCCATCTTACACCTGTCAGAATACTAAGATCATAAACTCAAGAGATAGCACGGGCTGGTAAGGATGTGGAGCAAAGGGAACATTCCTTCCTTGCTGGTGGGAGTGAAAACTTGTACAACTACTTTGGAAATCAATTTGGAGGCTTGTCAGAAAATTGGTAATCAATCTACCTCAAGACCCAGCTATACTACTCCTGGGCATATACCCAAAAATGCTCCACCTTACCACAAGGACACTTGCTCAACTATGTTCATAGCAGCTTTATTTATAATAGCCAGATACTGGAAACAACCCAGATGTCCCTCAACTGAAGAATAGATAAAGAAATTGTGGTACATTTACACAATGGAATAATTACTCTTCTATTAAAAACAATGACATCATGAAAATTTCAGGCAAATGGATGGAATTAGAAAATATCATCCTGAGTGAGGTAATCCAGAACCAGAGACATGCATGATATGTATTCACTTATAAGTGGATATTAGCTATAAAGTACAGGATAACCATGCTTCAATCTACAGACCTATAGAAGCTAAGTAGCAAGGAGAGTCCAAAGAAGGATGCTTGAATCTCAATCATAAGAGGAAATAAAATAGACATTGGAGGTGGATGGAGTGAGGGAACTGGGTGGGAGAGTGAATCGGGGAGGGGATTGGAGGTGGATCAGGTATGAAGAGGAGGTGGGAGAGGGGAGAAGAGGGAGGAGAGGGCTGGGAGAGTGAATGGAAATTAGTGAGGGGGTAGAAGGGCATCTCTGGAATGATCATCTCTGGGAGATCTGGGACAGGGGAGGCTCCAGGGAGTCCATGGGAGTGACCCTTGTTGAGACTTTTAGCAACAGGAGATATGGAGCCTGAGGTGGCCACTTCCTGCAGCCAGGCGGAACTTCTAGTGGAGAGAGGGGCATACCAACACACCCACAAAACTTTCAACTCAAAATTTGTCCTGCCTACAAGATGTACAGGGATAAAGATGGGGCAGGGATTGAGGAATTAGTCAAGCAGTGACTGACCCAACTTGATACCTACCCCATGGGAGAGGGCCAGCCCTGACACTATTAGTGATACTCTGCCATGCTTGCAGACAGGAGTCTAGCATAATTGTCTTCTGAGAGGCTTCATCCAGCAGCTGGTAGACACAGATGCAGGGACCCACAGCGAGACATTAGGTGGAGGTCGGGGAAGTCCTGTGGAATAGTTGGGGAAAGGATCTAGGGAGCTAGAGATTTTAGGGACACCGCAAGAAGACCTACAGAGTAAACTCACCTGGACTCATGGGGGCTCAGAGAGACTGAACCACACCAATCAAAGGAGCCTTCATGGGCTGAACCTAGACCCCTATACATATGTAGCAGATGTGCAGCCTGGTCAACCTGTGGGTCCCCTAACAATGGGAGTAGGGGCTGTCTCTGACTCTGTTACCTGCCACTGGATCCCTTTCCCCCTTGCTGAGTTGCTTTACCAGACCCCAGTGAGACTGGAGGTGTCAGGGTGAGCTGATACCCTGTGAGTGCCTCCCCTCCTCTGAAAAGAAGAAGGAGGATGGGAGGAAGAAGGTGTGAAGGTGGGGCTGGGAGGAGAGGAAGGAGAAGGCTGGGACCAAGCTGTAAAGTGATAGAATAAATAAACAAATGGAAAAGGAAAGAAAAAAAAAAAAGAACTAACCACCACAGATAGGATTTCAGATAAGCTATGAACAACTTCTTTAGTAGAAGCATTGTATGAGGCAAGATCACTGATTGTTTGCTGAAACTCATACTTAATTGGGCATTTTATGCTTTATCTGATACTGGAGGTTTGGGAAAAAAACTTTCCTTTTCTGGTTCCTTTTCCTCCTCCACTTTTTCACTTCCCTTCTTCTTCATCCCTGGAACTTGGATATAATACCTGGAGTGTGGTTCCTGCCTTGTGACCATGAATGACATGGAACAGAAAATGCACATAATAGAAAAGTAACAAAAGATGAGTCACTCATGGTGGGGTTGGATACACGAACTAGGTCTCAACTGCCTTATCAGACATTCTTTTTTCTTCTCTTTTTCTGTCCTAATTGGCCTTTTAATTTCTTTTTATAAGTTAGCATACAAAACAATGGGCTTCAATTTGACATTTTCATGCATGTACGTGATTGCTATTACTCTCCTCAGAGCTCTCTATTCTCTCCCTTTCTGCTCAATCTATATAAAACTCTGGATTCTACATAGGAGAGAGAATGTGATATTTGTCCTTCCATCTCTGGCTTGTTTTACTTACCAAGATCATCTGCAGTTCAATCCAGGTTTCTGCAAATGACATACTTTCATTCTTCTTTATGGCTGAATAAGATATATATGTATATGTATATATATATATATATTTTTTTTCACATGTCTATCTATTTTCTTGTTAATAAATATCTAAATGTCCTCCATACCTTGGACAATGTGAATAAAGTAAGCATTTCTATGGTGTGCTCACTTAGGTTCCTGAGGCATAGGCCCAGAAAAGCTATAGCTGGATCGTATGGAAGATCCACTTTTAGTTTTTTGATTTCTTATTTCCATGGTGGCTTTACCAGTTGGCACAGCCACTGGCAGTGTCTAAGGGCTTTGGTTTTCCTACACTCATGCCAGCAATGGAGGGTTGTTTTCTCAGTGATAACCACTTGACTAGGATGAGATGGAATCTCAAATACCCAACTAAGCCTGGTGGAAAGACTGCTCTTTGTTTTATAGCTGAAGCTCAGTGCAGTGATGTCTATCTTCACCTGGCCACTGGCGCCCAGTGCAAGACCGGGAGGGTGCTCCTTCCACAAAGCAATGATACTGAAGCAAAACAAGATGATAATTCATTTATTTTTCAGTATCTTATCTAAAATAGAGTCAGACTCCATTTTTTTCTTTATGTTGGAGAGGATGTTTTCCCCCTTTGAACTGAATGATGGCTACAGAAATGTTATCATTTATTACACAAAACAAATCAATTTTTGAAATGCCTGGAAGTTCTGGCTCTTAAGTTCAGTGTTTTTTTTTTCAGGTTGTAGTTTGTAACCCATTAGTGAGCCATGAAATCAATTTAATGGGTCATGACCAGTATTAAATACAAAGTGGGAGGAGGAGAACAGCAGGAGAAAGAAAGAAATGAAATTTAGAAATATCCTTATTGTAAATCTCCTTTGGGAAATGATGCTTCTCACCCATCTGCAGGCAGAGGCACACAGGAGCACACACACACACACACACACACACACACACACACACACGATTCTCACGCATGCTCACATACACGCATACGCAGAGAACGGCTTGTATGTACCATGTTGTTTTATAAAGTGCATTTGGCATAACGGATCACTCTTTTGAAATATCAGTCTCAGGATGAGTGTTACTCAGAAGTAGAAATGACATCGGGTAAGTTGTGGACTGTGGGCCACTTCCCATTCACTGGGGACTGAGGAGAAGTCATCCACTTGGGTAGCTTTCTGGCATTTAGCAAACTCTCTCATACAAGGAATCTTACCACAGCGGAGAGAGATACAGGCCCTCTTCAGACATCAGCCAAAATGGAGAACGGGGTAGCCAAATGCGGCTGAAGAGGATGGGTAACTGAGGATACGGAAGGAACTGGGTGGGAAACTGCTTTCTCAGAAGACTGATGACTTAGTTTCCACAGCATTTTCCTAGAAGCTAGGTGTGGCGACAGATGCCTGCAGTCCTAGCATTCGGGAAAGGGAGAAGAGAACGCTGGAATTTGCTCACTAACCAGTCTAAGCAAATTCGTGAGTTCCCGTTCAGTGAGAGACTTAATAACAGACAAAACAAAAAACAGGAGACAATTAAGGAAGACACCAATGTCATCCTCAGCACACACGCTCACACATGAATGTGTACACATGTGTGACACACCCGCACACATGTGCACACACACAGGAGTCTGAGATACTAAGTTCTTTATTTGATTTTAATGGACACTTGATTCTGCTATTATAAAACTATGGAACAATCTGGGTGTGTGATTCTAATTTTTGAAATACATATTTTATGAAATACAGAAGAAACATTTCAGTCAAAAGTTTAGCTTCAAATTAAAACGTGATGTCAGTATAAAATGCACAGGGGAAAAATATAAAATACTTTGCTAATAATTTTATACTTATTACATGCTGAAATGATAATAGTATATATATGTATATATTTGGCTAAGTAAAAATGCTCAAATTAAGATCACTTGTTTTGTCTTACTCTGTGTAATGTTGTTTCTACAAAATTAAAAGAAAAACATTGTGTTTTTTTTTTTATTCAAATTATTTGCTATTGGACACTCCTGTTCCAGGGATGAAGAGCCTCACTTGCCGTAGGTCATTGGATAAGAGGGTTCTTCAATCATTATTACAGCCCAGACCACTTGACTCCAAATCAGAGGCTCTTCCCACCAAGCTAAAGCAATTCACACTTCCCCAGGTCTCAACTCATTTTATCTGGAAAGGCAGAACAGGCCAGGGATGACAGTATTAACAAAGCTAATGTTTATCCACTGCCTTCCTTGCGCTGATCACAACATTAACATTTTACCCAAATCACTGCATTTGACTCTTCAGGAGCCTTGTGATGGTGGGTGGTATGATTGCTTGTCCTGCTCTTCAGAAGAAAGAAAAATAAGGCTCAGAGATCAATCAAGCTTCCTGTCCGCTCAAGGGAGTAGGACAGCCTAGAGGGCCCAGACCTGGGAGATCCATGAAGGTTAGTGACAATTAGGACCTGTCCCTGGGTTACAGCCCTGCTCGGGAAGCTGCAGGAAGGCAGCAGGCAGCTGTATCTCTAGAGTCCTCTGAGATTAATTTCCTTTGGGAAATAATGGCTGCCTGATCTTGCTGCCGATGCTAGCACTTTGAGGCAAGAATCTCCAAGCTCCACAGATTCTGAATACATGGATAAGGTTCCAGAAGGTGACTTTGTGTCTGAAAAATGTTGCACCAGAAAATTGAAATGTGGGTTCATTCTTACAGGTACTTACTTAAGGATCACATACAATGTGAGACTAAATGTCAGTAACAACCTTTACATATGGGAAGAAATCATACCGTCTCAAGAAAATTTCTCCATCTTTAGTGACAGAGATTGTTCATACTCATTAAATACAGTCTAGGGAAAAAAAAAACATGATAAGAGAACTAAATTACTTATCACTCTGCTACTCAAAATTCCTGTTGGGGCTTTGTTCTTTCATGTACACAAAATGTAAAAAATTAATATCCCTACTGTATACTTTGTCCCATGATCTACCAAATTAACATCACATCATGGACATTTTCTAGGTTTTCTTTTTTTAATTTAATTTAATTTTTTATTTTCTAGGTTTTCATGCAAACTTTGCAAGCATATTTATAAACACTAATAGATGACAATAAGTAGGCGTCATATGGAATATTTAGCTTGAATCACTAGGTTATTTCTAATTATGGTGCTATTACACATGAGGCTCATGTCCTTTGCTTGTGTCTATTACACTCTGAGAGTGCCTTTACCCATACTCATCTACAACCTTTAACTATGCTTATTACTTGGACCAACAATTCCCTCTGTAGGAATTTTCTTTGAAATAAGTACTTGTCTATAAATACGTGCTTGGGAGCTGGGTTTGAGGCGGAGTTTGATTCCCAGCTCCAGATAAACTCGAGGCGGCAGTGCACTTCAACAGTTGGGAAGTGCAGGTAGAGGATCATAAATTCAAAGGTTATCTTTGTGCAAGGAGTTGTTTATAAAGTGTTTCCGCCGTGACTTACGTGAACAAATACTTAGAAATAAATAGTACATTTTCAAAACAGAATATTCATTAAACAAAACATATGGCATATCTAAGCAAGTAAGTGCTCCTGAGGCCATTAAAATATTGTCTTTAAGCATTGGTCAGACCTATTAAATATTAATAGCAATGACTTTTCTTTTATTGAGTACTGAGCACCATGTTATTTAGGATATAATTTAAGTCTTAATAATGTATGTGCTTGAAATTATTCTCATCACCTTTGTAAGGATTAGGAAACAAGCCTAAGGTTCCATGACTCCTTGGGGCCAAACACCTGACAGTCAAATAATCAAAGGGGTATCAAGGCCCAAACACTGATGTCTGCCTTTATAACAGGCACTCTCCATAACTACACTATAACCCTAAGATGTTCCCAGTTGTCATTTGAACTTGAAATGTCCCCCATAGACTCACATATTTTGGGTTCTTATTGGTGGAATTTTGGGGGAAGGTCTAGGAAGCTTTAGGAAGTAGGGTCTCGCTGCAAAAATCGTATCACCATAGGGAGAATTTGAGGCATCATATAGTCCAGCCTTGGTCTCTTTCTGCTCTCTGAATTTGATGAAATATGACTGGCCTTTATGACTTCTGTCAACCTGACACAACCCAGAGACATCTGAGGGAATCTGAACTGCGGCACTTCCCAGATCAGCCTGGCCTATGGCCATGTCTATGAGAAATTGTCCTGACTGTTGGTTGATGTGGGAGGACGTAACTCACTGTGGGTGATATTCCTAGGCAGGCTGGTCCGTGTATAAGAAAGCAAGCTAAACATGAAGCAGGGAGAAAGTCAGTAACCAGCCTCCTTCCATGGTTCCTGCCTTCAGTTCCTGCCCCGACTTCCCTCCAGGATGGACTATGACCTGGAAGAGTAAAGATGAAATAACTCCCTTTCCCCTACATTGTTTTTGGTCATTTTTTTTTAATCACAGAAAAGAGATGTAAACTGGGATACCGTTCCTTCCTACTGCCATGCTTTCCCTGCCATGACGGACAATATCGTTCTGGAGCTGTAAACCAAATAACCCCTTTCTCCTGTACATTGCTTTCCTTGGGGTACTTTATCATAGCAACAGAAAAGAAACAGACTATCATTAGACAGAAAAGTCAGTTTCAAAACTATGGATGATATGACCCCAATTTTGTAAAATGTGAAAAATGGACCGATATGCCTATGGCAAAATAAAACACTTAAGAGGAGTCATCAAAGCACCAAAATGAGCAACTCTGCATGATAGAGTATTTACATATCTAATATTTCATATGAGTGTATACATATCTATGGCTTTTTAAAACGTCTGTTACTTAAAGTTTCTTATAGTAAGATATACAGCGTAATAAAAAAGTATTCTTCATTTAACCATCAAATAGCAACTCTTTCCTAGGAGCTCAGCCCAGCCCTGATAACTGCTACTCTACTTTCTGTCTCCATGACTTTACTATTGTAGACATCCTTTGTACTGGAGTCACAGAATATTTGTTTTGCATCTGGCTTATTGACTCAGCATAATGTTTTCGGGTTCCTCCACCTTGCAGCATAGATCAGAATTTCATGCGAGGCCAGGCACTATTCCACTGCATTTGCATCCAACGCTTTGTTGATGTGTTGATGATGTCTAGGTTGTGTCCACCCTTTGACTACTGTGAAAAGTGTCTCCATGACCACAGTGCACAGTGTTCCATGTTTGCTTCTCCTACCCTGGGGTAAATCCTTAGGAATGGAACTTCACGGTGGTGCGATAATTCATGGTATCTCATGGAGGTTTTGACATGCATTTCCCTAAAGAATGGAGAATTTGAGCATCACTTCCTAAGTGATGCTTAGTGATGCTTCTTGCCCCTTGGCGTTTTCACTGGAGAGAGGTCCACTGAAGTCCTTTTCCACTCTTACAGTTTGAACCTGAGATGTCTCTCGTGTTTTGAGTGCTTGGCTCCCGGTTTCTGGTGTTATTTTGAAGGCAGTGGAGACTTTAGGAGGTGAGGCTTGGAGTGCTGTACCCACCCCCAATTCACATCTAGCTCTTTCTACTTCCTGGCCTCCTACAGTGAGTGTCGTCTATGCCAGATGCTCCTGCTGCCGTGGCCAAAGCCACTTTATCACAGTCCTCTGTACTATGATGGATGGAGACAGCGAGTCCAAATAAACTTTTCCTTCCCTGTTTCTCTCAGGTACTGGATTCTTTGTTTCTCTCAGGTGTAGCATAAAAGTAGATAACACACCCATTTAAAATTTTGATTGTTTGCTTTCATATACTTTACTTATTAAAACTGAAAACCGTAATGACACGTGAGTTTAAAAAAAAATGCTCACATGCTTAAATCCATTCACATGATTAAATCCATTCCTACTTCTGTATCTCAAATCGCCTTTCTACCAGAGCACAGACTAGAACCTGCGACTCTTCCTCCACTTCCTGCCCCACACCTGATGCTACAGCAATTCTAAGTGATGCCTCCGTATTTGATGTGTCCACACTTTCTGAAGCCATCATGTCTTTGTCCATGCTCTGCCTCACACCGAAATGTCTTCTTCCCCTCTTCTCTCACCTCTGCTTGCTTTTCTTAAGCTACTTCAACTCCAGTCTTTCTTCCCCTTTACATTTGGCTCGGTATCATTTCTTCAAGCAGATTCGCTGTGATCTGAATGTACCCACTCCCCAGGCAGAGTGTATGCTGATATTTAATCTCCACTGCAGTGGTATAATAACATAACATAAAAGGAATAAGTCCTTGAACGAAGGGATTCAGTCATGAGGGCTCTGCCTCCACAAATGGATTGGTGCTTTGTTATTGGACTGGGGGAACGAGTTAAATCTCCTTTTGTCCCTCCATCTCTTCCATGTGAAACACAACAACATACCGTAGCCCTTGTGAGGCACCAACTCCACTGACACTTTGATTTTGAACATCCCAGCCTCTTAGAACTGTAAGAGATAAGTGTCTATTGCTTAATAATTACTCGGCCGCGAGTATTTTGTTACAGAAGCACAAATGCATTAAGACACCTTCCGGCCCCTGCAGACTTCAGCCTGCTGTTGCTCCCTCACTTGTTGTGTTCTGTAGACACTCCTGTCATTTCTCTGTATAAATAATGTGGTTGCCTTTGTCTATTTCCCACAGGGGACACCGAGGACATACTCACTCCTTCAGGGTGGATGTGGACCTTGCTAATTTTGCAGCCAGTCAATGTCTATCACACAAAAAAGAGCTCAATATTGCCTGCCAGAAACAAAGTCCTGATTTACGCTAGGCATTAAGTTGCTTAACAGAGAAGCTTTGGATTTTTATCAATCAGTAATGTACCAGTTGTACTGCACCTTTGTCTGAACTGGGAATTTTCACATTTGTGATTTCAGTTTGTATGCCTTTAATTACTAGTAATGTTGAGTCATTTCCCCAAATGCTCTTTAATTGCTCATTTCTCTTCTTTTGTGAATTGTCTGTTAAAATTTTGTTTTTTCAGTTATCTGTTGGAATCATGGTATTTTCCCCATTGACTTATAAGAGCTTAAAATGAAACCACCATTAACCCTTTATTATATTTGCCATAATAGATATGGCAATTTGTTTTTTTTCTCATTTACTTTTGTTTTTGTTGTAAAATATTTGAATAGTTTTAGGTTATCAAATCTTATATATATTAAGTTTTCTAATTTGCCTTCTTATATTTATGAACGCGAGTGTTCCACAATGGCTTTCTGTAACACTGCTTTCAATAATATTGGATAAGAATAATCCCATTAAGGGGATATCAATTGCTTTATAAGCCCTTGTCTAAAATTTTTAAGCATGATTATATTCATAGAAATCATTAAGTAGGTAGAAAAAAAACACTAAGTGAAAAGTCATGGAATTTGTACTGTAAGCAGATTTCTTCAGCACTTCCTTAGCCATTATTAAAGCGAAACTAAAGCCTCAGATTTCAAGTGAGACCTAAATTGCAAAATAATAGCCAGGTCTGGAAGAAGAGTGATTAAGAAAATTTCTAGAATAGCATTGGGCACAGGTGAGTCTAGTCTTGATCAGCGCTGCCTTTTCGTGGGTTGATTATCAATGTTTAACTGCCTAGAAATAACCTTTACATCATCACCCAGCTAACTGGCTGCTCTTATTTGGTAGGAAGCAGAGGAACACCTAACCATGACCAGCCAGGTCTGGGTGCAACAGCCTATCAGCTTTGGGTATCCACTTCTCTACTGACCCATGTCTCCCATGGGTTTCCCAGTCCTCATCATGCCTGTGCTCCAATCCCTGGTGCTGCAGGGCGGTGGCCGTTTGCCAGCTTCACTGATTTTCTTCATTTGACAGGTTTCTCTGGGCATAGGAGTTGGTTGGTGTAGGACATCACCAGGTCAGGCTGTTAAAACATGCTGATTCAACAATCATGGAGCCATGAAAGAAATCCACGTTCAGCTTTGCTTAACTAGCATTGGCCAATTTTAGCAAGTATTTATTAAATACATGTCTATGGGTGGGCACTGGGGTCTGCTTCACACTCCTGCTCATTAACTGTCTCTTCTCTCTTGGACTGAACTTAATGAATAAAAATTATATTGATTTCAGAAATTCCTTGACTGTAGCTATCACATACAAAAGTGGATGGTTAAATGAGCCCCAGTGAAAAGCTGAAAACATGGTTGACATCATGGGTTGCTATACCTTCACAGCCATAAGTTATGATGGGAACTGAATAGGAATTGGGTCTTTATTTCCTTGGATGAAAGGAATGCTTTGAGGTTCAAAAACCAGAGGAGGAAAAAAGAAAATAAAGGATAAAGGTAGATCAGTTTAAACTTAGGGCTGAAGAAAAAGGTAACTCAAATATTTAGAGATAAGAAAAAGAAACAGTTTTGGGGGTTGTTGGAGGTACAGTATCATACAGAGAGAAACCACTTGAAGTACCAAGTGAGGGATGAGGAGACCGCGAACCCACAACTGCCCAAGGGAAAATGAGAAGCCTGGCAATGGGTCTTTAAGCCCAGTTATGGGCTGATGGGGAAAGCCAGCCAGCCTAGGCTACTTAGAGGCTTCTAGGCCAAGGACACACTGTCTTTTTTTTTTTTTTTTTTTTAAAGAGGCTGGGCGACATCCAAAGACTAAACCTGAGTTTATCCTTTGGTCTCCACAAGCACACACACACACACACACAAACACACACACACACACACACACACACACACACACACACGAGAGAGAGAGAGAGAGAGACAGAGAGAGACAGAGACAGAGAGACAGAGACAGACAGAGACAGAGACAGAGAGACACACACACACACACACACACAGAAAGAGAGCCTGATACAGGAGAGAGTGGATTGCCTTGGGATCTTGAGCAATTGTTACCCAACTGAGTGGCGAGATGGTCAAAGTGGGTACCAATGAAAACTTTGTACCTGAGATGACTCAGCAGGCCCTGTCACAGCAGCCCCATGATGCTGCAGCATAGAGGTTGCTGGGGCTCAGGAAATGAGAAGCGAGGCCCTCAAAGTATGTACTTTTTCATGCCAAGGGTTCTGAATAAAACAAACAAACAAACAAAAACAACTCTCTTACCCTCCTTCCTTCCTAAATTGCAAAAAAAAGAGACATTCTTCAAGCTTCTCCTGTGTGCCTGAAGGACAGAGCCTCCAGAGGATTAATACACACACACACACACACACACGGGCTGATGTCATACCTGGACCCCAGGTAAACTTTGTCCCAAGTTTTTGTTGTCCATTCTTTCCGCCATTTATCTCCTCTTACAATCATTTCTTCTTCCTCTAGACTGCCTACAGCACCCGCTTCCCTTTTAGCTAAGAAGAAAAATATGAACATTTCTAAATGTCATTGAATTTGTGGACTCACTTTCCGATGATGGTTTGACGCATGTGACACCATGGTGTGTCCTTCTCCCTGCTGAACTGCCTATTGCCCATTTAGCAGACTGAGTACTGAACCTTCAGTGGGCAAAAGAAAACTTCCCTAAGTCCCTCCAGTGGTTGTTGCCATCAGGGCTGGGATTTGGCTCTGTTGTTATTTGCTGTACAGAGTCATTACAAGAAAAGTAACAGGGTTCCTGCATATCTTCAAAACACAGGAGTGATGGGACCCCTCTTACCAAATTCTTGGGGAAGCTTCACCGTGGAAACCCATGTTCCCGTGCTTAGCATAGAGTCTAGCATTCAGCGTGGTCTGTAACTGCTCATTCTCATTAACATCACCACCATTGTTGCTGCAAACAAATTATCCTATCTAATTGTGTGGTGTCAGGACAAATCTCAGTGATGAAGAATGCAGGAAATGCAGCAGGAATCAGTTCTCAAGGTCACAGCCACTGCACTGAGACTTGGCTAAAAAAGGGAAATAGAAAGGCAGCCAGTGTGATTTCACAGTTTCACTCTTGTTTAATCATAAGGGTTATTATCAAGAAGTCTTAGGTGTTGCCAGTGATTTTTTTGTGGGGCCTTTTAGGACCATCCATGTTTCATTTAAACCTGGAAGCTACATTCGGCTTAGGGTTCCCTGATCAATATTCCACCTACAGTGGCTTATACTGATGACATTTCCTGGGTTTCTCAAGGCTTGTTAAACCAGGCCTCAAGGGACATGAGGTAGCCTCCACTTGGAGTTTATAAGCTTATGCTGTTTAGTCTCTGCTTATGAGCTGTAAATATCTCTCCTCCAGACAATTCATAGTAAATTACATTTCCATATTTTGATTTCTTTCTCCTTTCCATTCTAACTAGTTAAATCAAAACTATCTCTACAAATGCTTCAGTTTTATGATCTGCCTTCCACTCCACAATGTTTCATAAAGCATGGAGTCTATTCCATAGATAGGAACATTTGTCATACAAATGTATAATAAAATCATATATTTTCTTCCCTAAGTTCTGTGTGGGTCCTAACCAGGTAGACGTTCGCTGACTGATTGATGGCTGAACAAAGCAAATGCAAGTTTTTTTTTAATAGAAAAAAGATGAAATAAAGGAACTAAGCATTGCCCTGAAATTGAGACCCATCCTTTAAATTTTGCTCATAAGTCGCCTAGAGCAGGTTCATAACACATTTGGAAGCACAAAGGTATATTAAGGGCGCTGGGTTTTAAGGACCCAAATGTCTTCCGGGATACAGCCTTTCCCTCCACATGAAGATGGTTACCTTCTCTTAGAGAACTGCCTTGAAATCGTTCTAGTGGAATCTTCTGGTCTCAGGGGTCAGAGCCTGCTGATAGATGGTTCCAGTTTGGGTGTGGGTAGCAGAGGTTAGCTGGCACAAGCTCAAACTCAAAATCAAGGGTTCTCAAGTGAAGCATTCTCTCTTTTATTTAAGATGTATACTGATGAATCAATAAATAGATTTCAACTACTCTTGGGACACTATATTGCCAGGTGGACACATTTATAAAGGGGCCGATACACCCTCCTTGTCCTCAGGAAAAACCAAGTAAGAAAGATACAATAGAAAGAACACAGATGAAGTTGACTTAAATACAAATGAGACTGGGAGGTTGGATGTTCTCAAATGTCTGCTGTCCTGCCCACTGTCATCTACCTGGACCCCAAGGAGACTGAGCTTCCACCACCTGAGTTTTTGAAGCCCCATCACAGGCATCTTCTGAGCCAAGAGTCTTTGGCCTCCTTTCAAGAACTGAAAGGTTTTCCCTGCTGCCCAGGGAGGTTTACGTTGCCTTTCTCTTTGGACTCCTACAATTTCAAATATTCTGATTGCAGCAAAAGACAGATATCAAACCCATCTGAAGAGTTCACCCTTCTTTCTTGAATAATTTTCTTTATCTACAGTTTGCCTTTTATTCCCTTCAAACATATCGGTTTGTTGAAGTAATCTGAAATCATTCACAGACTCAGAAAGATTGCTAGCACTGGCAGTTTCTAATTCTTTGTTGACACAGTTCTGCTCATCTCATGGTTAGTCCTTGGTTAAGTGACATCGTTTAGATGACATTGCCTCTTCTGTGAGCTTCTGAGGCTCTTGGCTTTATCTGTGGAATGAAGCCAAAAGTCTTCAGCCTTTCTCAACACTGTTTTCACATCTCCTTTCCCCCAGACCTTTTCGTTTGCTCTGTGACCCTTCTCCAACCCAAAGGACCAGCTATAGCCAATCAAAGGTGTCATTCTCTTCAAGGCCATCAGATCTTTACAAACTTCCCCTTTGATGTTTCCCTTCATGCTCTACTGACTCTTCAAGGTTCTCTCTTTCTCAAGTAAAGTTGTTCTTGTTCTACTTTCTACCAATCACAACTTCTGTATAATCTTACCTAAAGCCTAGTGAATTATGAGCACTGCCCACCCTTATTTCCAGTCATGGACCACAGTGAATTCATTCCATCTCAGCTCTCTCCGGTGTTCATTTTAATCCCAGCACATAGCAGATGCCCATAAACAAGTTCTCAACTGAACTGAAAGGGAACATAGTTTTTGGCACGTGAAAGAATTCATAAATTTATATAATAGTTTAAATTTGAATATTTAAAAGGAAGGTATGTCATTTTCTGTCAGTGAGCAGTCCCACATCCATGTACAGAGTGGGCAGGGTATATTTACAGTCCTTTATGTAGACAGTACTTTACACTCCTTGAAGAGTTCAGAAAATGTGACCCAGATCGGGAGCCAGAGAAAGCTCCTGAAAAAAAAAAAAAAAAAAAAAAAGACCAGACTTGAGCTTAGCTGCTTGAAACAGTGTTGAAGTCCCCAACAGAATGTCAACATTTTTTTTTCAGCCATCTGGGTGCTGCAGGGTACCTTCTGATATTTGTGACCTCACTCTGTAGGTAGCTTGGGAGAACCAAGGTTAAATTTTAGATAGGGGTGTTTAAGTGGACAGAAGAACATGTCCCCAGTTCCGGCACGACAGAGACTCACAGCCTGGAAGCTGCACCATGGCCATGAAAGAAGAGATCCAGAACTAGGACACAGTTTTAATATGTTCTGCTTTCTAATCTTTGTTGTCTCTCCACATTCTTAATATTTGCGATCAATTCTTAATGAGGTTCTATATCTTCATTTTGTAGGCTATGTTTCTGTTAATTTATCACCTTCAATCCCAGGAGAAATGTGTTTCACCAAGACGTGGATAAATTATTGTAAAGTACATTTATTTAGCACAATCTAATTATCGCATCATTCAGTAAAAGCGAATGAATAAATCACAAATGAAGAGTAATGGGTGTGGAATTGTCATGCACACGTCTATGATGCAGGGGAAGAGGTGGGAAATCCTATACATGTACACGGGTATGTATTGTATGTGTTGGGCTTTGAAACATATTCTTCTCATGAGGCTCTTGATTTTGTATAAGCTACTTTGCCAGACATGTTGGTGGCCATTTTCTAATGCAGCCATCCTAAGGTACGATGTAGCTGTTAAAGCTTTGCAATGTGACTACTCAAAATTCAGATACATTAGGGATAGTATAAGCACACCAGATTTGGAAGACTTGTTTTTTATTTAAATACATATTTTTCATTTAAAAGGCAGTTTTGGAGTTTACTACAATACTAACGATGAAGTCAACATGTGTCTATCAACCCCATTCTTAGGTAGTTATGCCAGAGAAATGGTAACTTAAGTCTGCACAAACATTTGTATGTGGCTGGAGAGTGGTTTAACGTGGGTAGTAGTCAAAGGGTTTAAACAAAGTCAACTGTCTCTTAATTGGTGAACGGATAAACAAGTGGTGGTATATCCAGGATATGAAATATTATTCAGCAATTAAAAAGGAACACATGACTGATATATGCTACAGCATGAATAACATGAATAAATATAACATTATTACACTGAATGAGAGGATCTGAGCATGAAAGATCATACACTTTATGGTTAACTTTATAACTATACAGGCAAAACCAGATTAAGGTTTGCCTGAAGCTGGGAGGTGGGAACTAGAAATGACTGCCAGGGAGCTAGATGTTCCCTTTGGAGATAATAAAACTATTTTTACTTTAAAGAATCACTTAATTATGTACAATATCCTTATTAGTATATAATACATTTAAATGGGATTTTAAAGTACTTATTCTCATTCGCATATAATTCTTAAATAATTTTAGTGTGAAGTGATTTTTAATATTTTACATGTTGAAGTAATCCTATTGTAGGTATCTAGAGTTAAATAAAATATATTATAATTAATATTACCTGCTTATTTTATTGTTATAATGAGTCTACCAAAGAACTTCAAATTATGTACACAGCCTACATCATATTTGTATTGGACAACGTATCTTTAGAAGGCCATATTATATCAAAGAAACCATCTTCATTCTTCTGTTCAATTTGAGTGACTGTCTTTCCCCTCCTCTTGGCTTGCTTTGGGGATAGAGAGAGTATTTTCTCCAAAAGAATCTGAAAGGAGAGAGAGTCTCCCAGATCACTGCTGCTCTCGACCCTGACTAAACAACTCGGTCCTGGTGCCTGGATGAGGAGGACAGAACCAGGCGTGGATGCAGAGGTTGCTTCTTGCTTGCTGAGGGACAAGAGTAAAAAGGAAGATCACATTCAATGTCTACAGAAGGATCATGCACCTTAGATAACCAAAAATCCATACAGTCTTTATGTCTGTGGGTGTCAGTATTATCTGTCCAGAAGAATCTAACTTTAAATGCTAATAACTTACTGAGACAAAGGAGCTTGCTTTTCAAAAGTAACAACCCCACCCCCCAAGCAGGTTCAGTGAATAAGTGTTAGCTCCTAGAGGAGAGGATGGTCATTGTCACATCCTGTCAGCTGGATCAAAGGTTATGATTGCTGGATCTCCATAGAAATTACATGTCGGGAAGGGGTGTGAAAGGGTTTTAAAGTACACGATCCCTGCCTTCTACTCTCTGATGCTGTGGTCGAGTTAGTCCGGGGTAGGATCTGGGCACTGATCTGTAGAAAGGATTTTAAGCAGACACCAGTGGGAATCACCAACCCTGGGTCTTGCTCATACAATGCTTCATAATGGACTTAAAGTGTATAACAGTGGGCTTAAAAAAAGGGCAAAGAGGAGACACAGTCCCACTGGCTAAGCCAACTTTATGAACAGAACCTCCTCCCAGACAGGGCCAGAATCCCTTTTCATCCATGGCCAATCATCTGTCTTTTGCGGGATTCCAAGGATTCTAATGCTGCCTGGGTGGACCCAGTTCCTTCTGTCAAAAGTTGCTGTATTGGCCTGTCTTTCTGTGGATGTGCTCATCCCAATGAGTTTTGATTTTGCCATCTGATCAAAACTGAAGAAGCCTGCCCTGTCCCCATATCAGAGATTTCTCTTTATTTGAAACTAAGCAGTTACCGGGGCCCCTTGACTCTCTCCTTCCTTTGCTTCATACACATTTCCTTGATCTGTTCACAGAATGCTCCCTTTTTCTAGGCCTGCGACTGACTCTCACTCAGTACGAGCTTGACAATTTCCCCTTCGAATTGTGAAGTGTCCGAATGTTCACCCTCCAGATGGTGTCAGCCCATGGCCAGCACAGCAGGACAATTACATTCCTTGATAAGGCCATTACAGTTCCAGGAATGCAGCCACCACACTGTATTGGCTCAATAGCAGAACAATTGGAAAGAGAAGAGAGAAGAGGGGGAAAAAATCCAAAAGCTAGATTCCTAAAATTTTTCATCTATAAACTTTAAGCATTTGAGAATATCACTCCACAAGTTACCCATCCAAGTGAGCATGGGTCCAATTTGCTAGAATGGAGACACTGTGAGCAGAATGGAATTCTCAATTGTTCCCACTTATCTATGAACTATTAATTTGTCATCAAGTGTTCCAGTGCCTGAAGACTGGGAATAATGGCAAAAAAGCGCTACACCCCGAAGGATTTAGCAGATAGGGGTTGGAATTTACATGAGTGGGGTACTATCCTAGCTAGCTTTAAGTACCAACTGGATACACCGTAGGTTTCCTGGGAAGGGATTCTCAGTTGAGAAATTGCCTACATCAAACTGGCCTGTGTGGGTGACCACCAGACATTATCTTGATTGGCACTTGATAGGAGAGGGTGTAGCCCCTGGTGGGTAGCACCATTCTGCATGCAGGTGGTCTTGGGCTGGTTAAGAAAGTTAACTAAGCATGAGCCAAAGGAGCCAGGATGCAGCACTCCCCACGGCTCCTTCTTCAGGTTCCTGCTTGAGTTTCTCCCCTGACTTTCCTCAGGGATGGACTGTCACCTGTGAGCTGAAAGAAACACTTTTCTCTCCAGGATCACTTTTACTTAGAGTTTTTTTTTTTTAAATCACATCAACAGAGATGAGACTAGAATAAGTACATTTTATTTTGGAAATGATTTTGGTTCCCAGAGATAGCAAACCACACTTCGGCTCCATCAGATGAATCCATTTAAATTCCAGGCTGTGGATTGAAGCTGGGCCTTACATGACTTTCATGACAAAAACATGGGCTCCCAGAGCACAGTGGTCATGTTGGACTCCTCTCTGCTGCTGGCACAGGGCCCAGATTGTGAGAGCATACATTTGTTTCTTAGTCAGCCCAATTACCTACATTTCTCTATAAGGAATTCATTTCAAATTCAACTTACATATATTAAATACTCATTATCTGAGCTGGCTACCTAGGTGGAGTGACTTTACATATGGTTTATTACATAAATATGTTCCGGGTGTTGTTGTAATAGGGTAACTACGGTTGCAAAATGGAAAAGAAACACTGATTGCTATTCAGAAAGGGTCAGTAGACTCCAGAGGATAAAGGGTTGATGTAGGATAGGGAGAGGACTAAAGAAGTACCAGAAAATCCAAGGAAATTCCTTTTTGCCTGGTCCTGGGGTCAGTCATTGAAAAGGACCACTTTTGAGATTTCATCTCTTTCCACAGGAGCATCGATCATGTGGGTTATGCCTGCATCATAAATAAACAAAATCCTATACTCAGGATTGGCAGAGACTAAAAGAACTATTGAGAGGAAGAAGGACAATGTCTGTTTTTTTTGTGGTGTACAAACCAATAGCCTTTCCCTAATATGAGGGGTTGGTTCCCACACACTTCCCAGTCTCCTTCTGCACTTTGCGACAACAGACAACTTCCTTGATTTCTCCAGTCTATATTAACCATCAAAATCTAAACACAAAACAATGGAAGAGCAGACATTACCAAACAAACCTTCCAATAAAAACAGGAGACATTCTGTTTCCTATCTCTACCTAAATTGTGGCCAAATGACTACCTCCTAGAAGATTTATTTTGCTATGGGGTCATTCTGAAGAGATGCCTCACACTGGGATAGTCAGCCTGAGCCATGCCTACTTCTTTTCTTTATCCATTCCTCTTAAGAAATTAATAAAAGCAACAAAAATCACATGAATTTAATGAGTCCCAGAAAGCAGAACTCAAGGGATCATGGCAATTATGATGAATAAGGACTCAGGGGGCCCAAGAACAGAGGTAACATCTAAGGCTTCAGCCTGACTCAGAGATTAGCTGGCCTATGCATAAATCATTTGGAGGTTGCTTATCTTCAGCTGCGGTTTGTTTATGTGGATGTTATTTGGTTTTTCAAGATTATTTTCTAAAGTTTAAAGTTAGAGGACCCCTATGTTCTCTTCCTTGATTACAGAGAGAGCAGAGCAAGATGAAGGGAGAATGATTAGCCTTTGTTT
Organism: Psammomys obesus; assembly: GCF_907164565.1. Classification (NCBI taxonomy): domain Eukaryota; kingdom Metazoa; phylum Chordata; class Mammalia; order Rodentia; family Muridae; genus Psammomys; species Psammomys obesus. The sequence goes on from NW_026585644.1 coordinate 36,102,316, forward strand.
ACTTTCTCTCAGGACCCTGGCTATGGTATTAACAAAGGACCCTCTGAGTTCTCTGAAAAAAAGGACAGCTTAGGTACTATGTATAGGGTAGTGGCCAGGCTGCTTTCCCCAAAAGAAATAACTTCAAAACACACCAGGTAGTCAATTTTGCAGCCTTCTGATAGGAAAGGGGGTGGGGCGCCATGGCGGACTAGGCAGTGGCCACTGTGAGCCTCACTCAGACTCGTAGCTGATGCAGCACATCCTTGACTATTTCCCCAGCCCAGACTAAAAGACTGGTCTGCCATGAAAACCACCCTGGACTTTAACACTATAAATGCCAGCCTCTTCTGCTTGAGACTCTTATGATGTGGCAGGCATGGATCCTGAGCTTTGAAATTAAAAGAAGAAAATGCCTAGGAAATGCTAGTGTAAGGGTAAGTGTGGGGCTGCTGAGGTGCACTGTCTGGGACATTGTTTGTAGAAGAGATCCAGAAAGTGCATAGTTTGACGGTTAGATCCATTCTAGACTCTTAACAACTGCTGAAGACCAAAGGTGCTAGGTGAAGTTGAGTTATCCGCTTTAGCGATTTATAAGCAAGGGAATTCACTTATTCTCACAGGGACAACATTTCTGCCTATATGATATTTTCGCCTGAATAATGACCTCATGAAGGGCCCTCAGGAGCATTTTGTGTGTCGCTTAAAGGAAGAGATTTGTCTTCAGATCTTCTCTTCATAGATCTTTCTGGATAGATAAGAGCTAACCTTTTACTGGACCTCCAGGCTTGCAAGCAGGTTGTAAGTAGGAACATTTGCTAGAATCCTCTTGGGGCTAATAGGGTCACTGACTGGGGACTGTTTTCAGAAAAAAGTCTGGATTTCTCATAATCACAGCAACAATCACCATAGCATCCATTATTGATCACCTCTGTGTGGCTGTAACAACACAATTCTAGATGATAATGAGAGCAGCACTCTCTCATATCAGTTCTGTCTGTGGCAGGTGATCAGATTTATTCTCATTGAATCTTTGTTTCAGTTCTAGGAAACAGTGAGGGGAAAAAGGAAGACAGAAAGAAGAAGAAAAAGAGAAGAAGAAGAAGAAGAAGAAGAAGAAGAAGAAGAAGAAGAAGAAGAAAGACTCAAATCCAAAGACACAAAGACTCCAAGTGGGACTGAGGTTAGAACTGAGATCTTACCACTTGCATTAGTTGCTGCACCTGTTGCTGTGAGTGAACAAGAAACAGCTTATGGGAAGAAGAATTTGTTTTGGCTCATAGTTTGGAGGGATGCAGTCAATCATGGTGGACAAGGCATAGGGGCTTGGTCCATAATGCCACCCAAGGAGGAGAGAGAGAGAGAGAGAGAGAGAGAGAGAGAGAGAGAGAGAAGCATTCCAATGTCCACTGAGTTTTCTTCTTTCCTCTTGTTACTCTTTACAGCGCCCCAGCCTAGGGAGTGGTACCACCTACACTCAGAGTAGGTCTCCTCTCTTTAGTTAAACTTCTCTAAAACTGGACGTACCCAAAGCTGTGTTTTACAAGGCTTTTTTTTCTTAACCAATCAAGTTTGCAATTGAAACTAACCATCACACTAACAAGGAACTTCATGCTGGAGAGCCTAATAGGCAAGGGATGGCAGGAGGGTGGACCTTTGTCAATCTTAAGGTCCTGTTTGCTACTTACCAAAGTTAAGGTAAGGGTAGAGTTTGCTTAGGTGGGAATTAGGCACCAGGCAGGTGGACTGTAGAAAAGACGTATTTCTTAGCCACTGAAGGGAGCCTGCAAAACTAAGAACTTATCGCATCTTGCTCTCAGAGTACTCAGTGGAGGCTCTCAATCACCAGCTTTTCTAGTCTCCAGCAGCCACATTCCCCTAGTTTGGCTTATTCTGTGGAGAGCAGGTGATGCCTCAAAGGAAGCCTTGCTTCACCCAGGCTCTACTGTACAGCAGCAATTTAATAGTGCCTTGCAAAATTGATAGATTGTTATTCTCAACATAAACTCTGTTTTATTCCTGAGAGGATTTTATTACCTCTCACGAATGAGTTCGATATTGGCGAGATTAAATTAGAGCAGTTATAAAAAGGAGGAGGAACTGAAGAAGAAAAGAAAGAAAAAGATCTATGAACAGGTGGGAAGGACCAGCATTAACACCCGGTACTTGGTGTGACAGAGCCAAACCCATCCTCACTACCTTGGGAGATTCTTCCAGGGTATTTCAGCTGGCATTGCTCTCAAGCTTGCGGTGAGAAGAACCAGGCCTGGAAACCAGATGGACGTTATACCGTGTAAACCCACCCTGGATGGCTGGCTTGCCTGGATCACTTCACTACGGCACGCAGTTCATTCTGACCTGTTGATGGTGGCTGCTCACCAGGGGTAAATTCCAATCAGTCATTAGTTGACTTGACTGGCTCCATCCTGCATGTCAGAACATATTGTGCTGATATGGAGCTTCCTAGAGCTTAAAAAAAGAATTCCTATGTGCTTCATTGTCTTCAAACATGAACAGTAGTTACAAAACCAACTCCCTGTATCTTCATAGAAAAAAAGAGATGTCTGGGCTCACTGACTCCTGCCCTAATGGAACTTGGATAGCATTGGGGGAGGGGGGGAGGCAAGTTCTCCCAGATAAGCCTAACATGCTAAGAAGTGAACCCTTGTTGGGTCTAGTGGCTCAGGCGTACCAACCTAGATATTTGGGAGGCAGGAAGATTACAAGTTCAAGGCTAGCCTGGAAAACAGTGAGAGTCTATCTCAAAATAGGATATATTACAAACAAAAGAAATATGGAGATAGCTCAGTGGTATAGTACATAAGGCCCTAAGAGACTGGGAAACCAAGAGAAACAAGTTACCACATACATTTTTACGTAAAAATGTAAATTAGTGGAAGATTTCTAGGAGAAAATTTTTCAAAAAAAAAAATAACATTTGACAAAGATCTTAGGCCAGCAATTCAAAATTTGCCTAATGGAAATGATTTGAAGGGTGAGTTAAAATGTAGGTTTCAGAATATTCTAAGATAAAACATATTGATTCTGTGGCAAAAATAATGGAAACCGTTTAAAGAAGAATTTAATTAAGTGAAAGAACTTTTGTATACAATGAGAAGAAGTGATGAGGTTGAAGGACATAATGACTCAGAAGGTCATTATGATATATTTCATCTTAAAAGAAGCACCACAAAGTATTATTGCAAAGGAGTATATAGATGGTATGTGTGAATATATACAAAGAAAAACAAGAGAGTGAGAGGATGTGTCTCCCAAAATGAAATGTGCGTACTTTTTCATCAGAAGCTGGGAACAACTTTTCTGATTATTAATTTTTTTTCCCAGTAACTATGTTGTTTTTGATCAAACAGAATTATGTAAGTGTTTATGTGACCACTTGATTACAGTGACTTATGTAAGTTAAAGTGACACACACACACACACACACATACACACACACACACACACTTAAGGACCAAAGGCAGCAGAAGCTTGATCACACCTCCCCCTAGCTTCCTTACAGGGAACTGCCTTTTCACAAGAGAAAGAGCTGATTATTGTCCATCCATCCTTGCAGACAGTTCATCTATGGCTAACTGACAACGAGTTCAAAGGAGTAGGCCCCAGAAAGCCTGACTTTTCCAAGACCCAACTGTCAGGATCAACAGGCAAGTTCTTCATGACTAGCTGGACTGAACTTGTGCTCTTGTCTGTATGCCCAGCACCTGCCTGAGCCTGGCACACAGTAGGTGTTCATGGATGGCCCTTGGGTTGACACAGATTTGTCTGCTGTGTTTCTATTAGGATAAATCTTTGAAAGACTCTCATCCCCAAAGGTGTCTTAAGAAAGATGTTTCACAGCTGTGCCATGTCATAAACCATTCCTGGGGCAAGTCTGGCCAGCTTTGTGTTTTCCAGGAGGAGAAGAAAAGATGAAGCAATTATCCTGAGATTTCAGGTAAAATGTCACTTTTCTTGTGAATCTCCTTTCCAGCCTAAGTCCCATTCTATTTTTAAGGAAAGTATTTTCCTGATTCTGCTTCATTTTCTCAATTCCTGGCTCATTTTTAGAGGTTCGGTTGATTAGAATAGAGCAGTGGACTTGGGGATGTGCGTACCTTCTGCCATTTCTTGGAGGAATATTTTACCATGAAAAATGGGCTTTAATAACAGAACGTTGAGAAAGATGACACAGGATGATTTAGCAACATATATATTGTGACATATTAAATCGCAGACAGTTTGGATGAGACTGAGCTTTAAATGAAACATTCAATATCAGCTCCAGCACACAGCCAAAGTAACTGCAGAAAAAAACAAAAGCACAAAAACTTCCATATGTCACTGGGAACAGCCAGGCCAAAGCCAAATCATTAACCTCCCACCCCCACCCCTACTCCTCAGCCCTCCTCAGAAATGGCTCTGCAGTGGGTTGATGCCTAGCTGCGGAGCAGTGAACTGAAAAAGTGGTTAATTAATGAAAAACTTAAAATTCAGCAATGAAATTACCTTGCGCGGTGACTGACAAAGGCAGTATAAATAATTCAGTCTCCCTCACAGTTGATTGAGCAGAGTGCTTTTTCTCTTTTGTCAACAGCATAGAGACATTTCCCCCTCGCTGCTACATTCTGTAGAGGCTACAAGTGTCACTGCCCAAGAGACAGTGGCTGGGGAAAGCACGGGGTGGGGGGGAGAGAAAAATCAAACTGAGGCCTGAACTGAGTGAGGAATTGCTTGTGGGTAGTGTGCTTTTCATGGGGAGGCAATACCCCAAGTGTCAGTTGTGGGAGGTACTCCTCAGTGGTTTCTGGGCATGCCACAGAGGGTCTAGAGGGAAAAGCCAGCGTGCAAACTGTCCCCCAGCAGTGTAACGCTCTGAGCACCCACTGCCCTCACAGCCTCTGCGTGGAGGAAGCACTCCTGTAGACAGGTGGGGCTGCAGATGAGGAAAGAAGGGGCCAGGGAGGGAGGAGACTTGACTCTGATGGATGTCCTTCTCACTCTCATCTGAAACGCTGGCTTGCTGCTTGTTTTCTCAGTGGGGCTAGGTGGAAAAAGCAGTGATGTGGCTGTGGACAAGTCCTCAAGATAGATGACCCTGTGTGCCACCTGCATCAAGGACCTCAAGCCTCAGATTTATGTGGTCCCTCCCGTTCTTCTCATGGAGAGAAAAAGAGATCTGCATTTTTTTTTCAGGCTCTTTGCAACCCCCTTTCCATCCGAGGAAGATTGAGTACCCACTGTGGCCACCATTGTTAATCCCAGCAAGTCTTGTGGCCCTGTCTGTTGAGCTGAAACTTTATGTGGCTTAAATGCCCTGATAGTTTGTTTTTGTTCAACCTTGGAGCAGAAGATTGAGAATCAAACAAACTATTCTTTTAGAGCCACAATGGTAGCAATGATTGCCTCCTACTGAGCACTTCTAGAGCCATTCAAGTTCCTTAGATTACAGTTACGTCCTTTATTATCATCTCTCTCACTTAGTCTTACCTACTAAGTCTAGTTTCCTATCTATAAAATGGAACCAACATTAAAAAATACCATGCAGGTGCATTCTTAATAATACGCAGCATGTTCAATAAACATGACTTTATCTTTTCCCCTAAGTAGGGGAGAGAAAGGGGAGGGGAGGGAAAAGGAAGGGGAGAAGAGGGACAGAAAGGTAGAGAGAGCAGAAGAGAGAAAGAGAGAGATAGGGAGAGAGGTAGAGAGAGGATGAGAGAGAGAGAGAGAGAGAGAGAGAGAGGAGTATAGAGGCATAAGAATGAGAATACTAGTCAGAGTCCCTTTATCATCAACTCATGAAGAGCACAAAAGAACTCCAACGGACCAAACAGTACCTCATCATTTGGTGATGGAGCCTTTCTACATTCAGTCTTTGCTGAGGATTTCTGGAAGGCTCTAGAAGGATATGTTACAACCTTAGCCTTCTATCTAGAAGGCTCATTTGGTAAAAATTGCATAGATGAGGCTCTGGGTTTGATCCCTAACACTGCAATGACAGTGGCAGAAATGACCCTGGACCCAATGTCCCCCATCTAACTGGGAGTAGCACAACACTACTACAACTATTAGAACATCTTAACGATGGAGCCTCTGGATAGAGTTTATCCTTCATTACTCCAGGAGGCTGCTTAGAATTATTTATTTCTCATTACGCTCTCAAGGGCATGCTAAGAACTGCACAATTAAACTCCTGATATCAAAGGAAAAACTATTAAAACCTAGGACTCCAACAGATTCTGCAGAGAGAGAGAAGGCAAACAACCAAGAGTGATCAATACTCGAGATAATACATAGACACTAAGTCTAGAAGACAGTGTTTTAGGCATAGAGTTGATCTACACATTTGATGTCACCACTGTACAGGAAATTGGTTTAATTTTTCGAAATTCTTTCTCAGGGGAGCTTGGTAAGTTTGCTCAGATTTCCAAGAATGTGGAAATTGTGTGAATATATATATATATATATATATTTTTACATGAAGAAGCGAGAAGACTCTGGGTTCCCAGAGATACTAAGAGTCACTTAATGTAAGCCGTAGCATCACACAGTGGGATAGAGCCTGGGTCGAAGTGTCCTCTAAGACTCAGCCTTTGGAGAAATCCATTCTAGAAGTTAGAACAATCCAACTGTAGGCAAAGAGTCATCACAGGCTCTGTTAGGTAGAGTTTGTCCCTTTTAGACTCCGCCCATTAAACAGGAGGGCTGGCTGTGCAGGAATGACATCCATGGGACAGAGTTCCTAGTTAACAGTTTCTTTGTGCAGAGAACAGACGCCGAGACATTATAAGGGTCTATTTTGCTGTGTGCCTATTCAAAGAGGTCTCACCCACAAATTAAAACAAACAAACAAAAACTTTTATTTACCTGATTCTGAACAAGAAGAAATATAATACTGTTCTCTCAGCAGCCTTTTGAGTCAGACACAGGAAGCATAAAAATCTTTTCAAATAATTATAACAAAATAATAAAAATCTTCTGCTTACAGTATGGATAATCAGAGCAGAGACACAGGAAGAGGAAAGGGAAAAAGAAAAGGAAAAAGGCCCTAGGAGAACTGACAAGGAGAAATAAGGGAATGTAGAAAGAGCCAATGGGTCTAGAGGGAAAGGGTAGCACCTCCCTACCTGCCCCCTTCTCTGTTACAGATTTAAATGAGCAGCTCCTCAGAGGAACAAAGGAACCAGAAACAAAGACTTGAGCCCTCCAGAGAACCAGAAAGCAAGGCTCAGCCACACACAGAGGTGGCTTATAAACAAAGGTACCTGCCCTTGCAGGCAAATCCCACCAAAGACCAGCTTTCCTTACTAGACAGAGCCAATGCTGGGGAAATTATCTTGTCTTATTTTTATGACATACAGGACTCTTTCTTTTTTTCCTTCCTTCCTTCCTTTCTTTCTTCCTTCCTTCCTTCCTTCCTTCCTTCCTTCCTTCCTTCCTTCCTTCTTTCTTTCTTCCTTCCTTTCTTTCATTCCATTTTTAAGTAGTATGAAAAACCCAGAGAACACTTCAAATCATGTAAACAATTGAATTTAACTTCTACTATCTGCCAATTAAATTTTACTAGAACACAGTCATGCCCATTCATAAGCATATCACTGCAGGATGAGTTTACATTTTCACAGCAAAGATGATGGTCTGTTACAGGAAGTGCATGGTGTAAGACACCTCACATACTCACTATCTAGCCCTTTACTGAAATGCTGACTTCTGACAGAGGAATAAAGCTTGCAAACAAAGTCTTGCCTTTTGTGTCTGTGTTTAGTGAAAGGACATGGCCGCACAAATAAAAAATAAATAGCAATGGAGAAAGTATGAAAAGGATAGATTTGATGGGCATACATGCTGGTGGGTAAAGATGATGCTGACATTGGGGCAGGAGCTGGAAACTTCATAGAAGAGCCATGAGTCTATATGAAAGAGTTTCAGGTGGGGCGGACACCAAGTACAGAGACCCACAAGAGTCTGTTGTCTTTTCCAGTCCTTGGCTGGAACCTCTCACTAGAAAATTTTCCTTACAGTGTGCATCGCTGTTGGAGCATGGCCAGCTCGTCCAGTGGGAGTACCTACCACATGGCAGTCAGAATCGAGCCTTGATACCTGAAGACCTGTGTTTGCATGACAGCTTTTCTAGAAACCGCTCTCCTGCTGCGGCCTTCCGAAGCTGAACCCCCTTCCTTGTAAATCAGGGTTACAGCCTTTCCCATATTGCCCCCAGGTGTGAGCAAGATCTTGAATGAGGAGGCTCTTTTGAAACTGGTCCATGCATAAGGGGTTGGGTATCAGTCCACTGAACCCCTCCCTTCCTGCCTGCACTGCTGTTCTTTTCTGCTTTTGATTTTAAGTCCCTGTGGGTTGACTACCATTTATCTTGAATTGATGGGATGCTTTGATTTCATGTTTGGTCCTGCTGGCCCTATAAACCACTGGAATGTCCCAGGAAGTCTTATATTTCCGCTTCTAAACTCCATCTCCCTGACAACTTCTTGGCAGGACCTTGTTAATGAAGATTTGGTGAGGAAAGCCTGACGCCTGGCCACATGGGCTGAAACTGGTAAAAATGTTGAACTTCTCAGATGTGGGGGGCTTCTTGCATGGTAGTGTTTTTTATAGGTTTGTTCTTGGGCTGGGCAGGTAGCCCTAGACTCTTCTCAGATGCTGTCCAGGTCCTTGGAAGGGGATTTTTAGACCTGCCTTTGCTATGCTGAAGACAAGCTAGCTATACACTCACACATTTTCTTCAAGAAAGGATGCAGTCAAGATGCAGGGGAGCTGTCTGAAGCTTTGATGCCTGAGAGATGCCTGCTGGAAACTGACATGTGAGAGCCAGGTGTTTCATTATTAATGTCCATTCCACTGTAACTTCAGACAGTTCAGGCAGGTACAACGAATTCCACTGTGGCCTTCCACATGAGTCTGTTTCCCCCTGCAGATGCCCTCCAACCATTTCTGCTGGGCTGAACTTGGTTGGCCGATAAACTCTGATTCATGAAGCGGCTACTTTGGGTGAAATTTTTCATAGAAGTTAAGGCAAATTGATCATGGGTGAGTTTAAGAGTGGATGGGAGGGAGATGAGCATCCATGAAGAGAAACCAGTCATGGAAAAATAATTCATAAAGGAAGGAGGTCCAGGTCAGTCAGGAGAGCGAGAGCCTCTGAGGACCTGAGGACCAGAACTCAAGTGTCTTGGGTAGGGTTTCTATTGCTACAACGAAACACCATGGCCAAAAATCAAGTTGGGGAGGAAAGGGTTTATTTAGCTTACACTTCCATATTGCTGTTCATCATCAAAGAAAGTCAAGACAGGAACCCAACCAGAGCAGGAACCTGGAGGCAAGAGCCGATAAAGAAGCCATGGGGGGCTGCTGCTTACTTGCTTGTTCCTCATGGCTTGTTCAGCCTACTTGTTTTGTTTTTTCAAGATTTATTTATTTATTATGTATATAATGTTTGCCTGCATGTGTGCCTGCAGGGCAGAAGAGGGCACCAGATCTCAGTATAGATGGTTATAAGCCACTATGTTGTTGCTGGGAATTGAACTCAGGACTGCTGGAAGAGCAGACAGTGCTCTTAACCTCTGAGCATCTCTTTAGCCCTTAGCCTGCTTTCTTATAGAAACCCAAGACTACCAGTCTAGGAATGGCACCACCCACAATGGGCTGGGCCCTCGCCCATCAATCACTAATTAAGAAAATTCCTTACTTCCAGATCTTATGGAGGCATTTTCTCAACTGAGATTCCCTTCTATCAGATAACTCTGATTTGTGTATCAAGTTGAAATAAGACTAGCCAGCACATCAAGTAAAAACGAGGTGTAGTGACACAGTTGTGTACTCCAAGCCATGGAGCAACGGGAAGCAGGAGATTCCAGGTGGATCCCTGGAAACTCATGGGATAGCTATCTCAGCCTTATGTGGTGAAGTTCCAGGCCAATGGGAGGCTCTGTCTCAAATAACAGGTGGCATGCACCTGAAAAATGGCACTCGTGTCCTTTGACCTCTGCAAGTATGCCATGCTCTAGAATAACCTCCATGACTGAACACATATACACATATACATAAAAAAATTCCTATTAAAATTAAGAAAGGCTTTTTAAAGCTGCCAAAGTAAAGCTTTTTATTCTTGTATATTCTAGTCAACACCTCTTGCTTATTTTATGGTGCTCTGTGAATGTTTAACTTGTTTTTTATCAGTTTCTTTTCTCCCTTGTTTATCATCTAAATAGGACTGAAGCCCATTATGAGAACACACGATAGGTCCCCTTGTCCCGTGGCTTCTCCCCCCACCTCCCCCATCTGACCACATCTCCTGAAGGATTGCTATAGCGTCGTGACATTTTAATTTGCTAGAATGAGACAGAATGTAAGCAAGCAGGCTCGGGTCTCTGCATTTATCTTGCTTGGGGGAAATTAGTGCTGGCTCTAGAGCACACCCACCGTATACACCAATGAAAAAACACAATTCAATTTGTGTTGGCAGCTTTAGGAGGCAGGGTAACCATTTGTTAAGTGCAGGGTAATTCAGGGTCTGTTTTTGCAGGGAAGCAGCACTGAATCCCCAGGTTGGCAATTTTTGCCTGTAGATAAGTGAGTTCCCAGCTCTCTGGAAAGTTTCTGGGCAGATGATTGCTCCTCCGCAGTGTCATGGCCCAGGAATGGTGTTTCTGTTGGCCAAGCCAGCAAGTTCACCAAATATGTAACACGATGGAGTCCAGGGCTTCTCACATCAGGGCCCTAATTGGAGGCCTTGTGAGAGATGTAAGTAGACACCCACAGTGATGGAGGAGGGATTGTTTGTACTTGAGCACTTCCTGTACACCTGGACAGCTTGAGAAACCTATGGGCTCCTGCCTGTCCTGCATCTAAACAGAATGAATGAGAGTTTCAGGCTAGAGGCGGAAGCAGTTCCATCTTACCCTTAGAGGGTAGAATTGTGGGTGTAGAGTCGGGGACTCTGAGGCTGAGTGACTGGCTCTTCAAGGCTGCCTGCACTGAAGTAGAGGTTTATTTTAAAGTCTGACAGACTCATGACAGAGAAATACAACGTGCTGAAAAATCACATCCTCAAATAATCATAACACAGTACCCAAGTCGTAACTGTGCCTTGCCCCAAACTCACCAGCCTTACAGTGCCTTCAAAAGACCAGGAGCCAAATCTCCAGCCTCCCCTTGCTATTTGCTCTAGGTCTGGCCAGTCAGCCTTTGACAGGGCAGATCCTTATATTTCCCTTTCTCTGCTTCCTTCCTGAAAAAACACACAGTCGACACCACATCCCCCATGACACACGAGCCTGGCTGCTTCCTACAGCCAACCACTGCCATTGCCAACTTAATGAGGCCAAGGGCTTATGTTCTCAGCTGAAGCTGTGTTGGCATTTGTCCCTCCCTGTTGAGATTGTGTCTCTGCCTGCCAAGTGCCCTGGTGAGCCACCTGTTGATTGCTGATATACCAAATAGCTTCTCCTAACAGGTGGTGGGGGGACTTTTTAGCTGCCTCTCAGCCCATATGCGGTACCCCCTTCTGGGATCCCCAGGAAGTAGTACTGGGGATTGTACTACATTCCAGTTGGGTTTGTGTTTGGGCATTGGACTCATCTGAGATCTCACTACTCCACATGATCCCCCAGATCCCCTATTAGTTTTATTTGTAAATAAAAGAAGACATCCACTTCAGAAGAGCTTAGAGCAGAAGGCATTTGCAATGGTTCCAGAATCTCCTGACGGGGTATCCAGCAGTCACTTTATAAACTACACTTCCTTCTTCTCCTCAAGTGTGAAAAAATTCCACAGCATGGCCCCAGTCCAATGTTAGAAGTGTCCAATTGCTTTAAACAGCACAGACAACAGCCGGAGAAGCGCAGGGCTGTGTGGAGCTGGTAAGCCCATGTGCAATCCAGGACCGTGACAGTGAAGGATTAGTGAAGGGGAAGAAAGGGGACAAGGTCTGGTCCGAGGGGATGCTGCTGCTGTGCGCATCACAGCTTCCCACCGGGCCCTCCTTCTAGCATGAAATCCCCACGGCTCTGAAACTGCAGAAGCAGTTCCTAAACTTCCTTGCTTCCCAGGGGCCTGAAACTCACTCGGGAGCAGATCACATGCTCAGTGAGTCTCCGACCCACTTCTCATGTGGAATGAACTGTCAGGTAACGTGTCTTTTCTAAACAACCTCAACAGTCCAGCCCAAATCTCAAGGCAACCCAGACTTCTGTTTTGGTAGGAGAGAGTCTTCCATCCTCAAATCAGAGAGGTAGGTTGGAGAAAGAGGCAAGCAGCAGACCAGGATGGTGCCTCTGGCTGCACTGAGCTCTTCACCATGGGTGAAGAGGGTCAGGGAGATTCTTAGCCTATAAAAGCTCGGTGAAAGGTCACAGGAGACTGCACTACTTGGTGTCTCTTCAGGAGATTACTAGATTCAGAAACCACTGGAGCCCAGTGGGCCTAGGAGAAAGTTAGTTCACCATTCTTTCAGCCATACTTGTGTGGTCTGATGCCAGGAGAACTCTCAAGTCCTAGTGTGTTCCCCCATTGTCAACCAGAATTGCGCCACTGTGACCATTTCTTTATTCCACTGGGTTATGAATCGATGAAGAGCCTGCCTGGGATACAGGGTGCCCATGAAACAAAGCAAGAATTGTCACAAAAGCCGATGGGTGGTTGATTCCAGGCCCATATTTTATAATGGAGGAGCCCGAGGGCCAGAGGCATGCTTAAAGTCATCTAGCTTCTAGACAGTGCAGATTTCAGACTGGCTCCTCTTTGCCTGGATCTTTCCATCCTACCTGCCCTTCAGAGTATCTGCCTCCCCTTTCTAGCCAACACTCTTAGGGTACCTTCAAGATCTCTGTGACTTATTTATTTTGATCTTCAACAAAGCAAAATACTTACAAGGAAGTGACAGAAACCAGAAACTACCCAGCTGGACACTAAAGATCATGTGTACCCTCAAGTGAAAAGAAAACCCCCAACAAGCCTGCCCCCAATACCCTCCCTAAAGTCCTCTCACACACTGTTGGTAGCTCTCTCTTTTCTTCTCTGCCCCACAAGTGAATCCAGTGAATCCAGTCTCAGTGAGCTAGCCTGAGGCTTCTCCAAAAGTACTCATCATACATCAGGCTAGAGAAAAAAAAAAAACACAAAAAACTGTTCATAAAGACAACTCGTGAGCCTAAGAAACAGGTGCTCTGAGGTCCTGGGGGCCCAGCATGGAGCTCCTGGGAGTATGGAGCTATTGTTGCAGCTGATGAAGGGAGTTAAACATTACGAGACACCTTCCCTCCTCAGCAGAGACTTTGGTCTTGACCAAGCTAGGCACTCGGATGTATTACTCCCAGAGAGGGCATAATTCTAGGAGTCAACAGCTTCAAGTTCTTCACCCGCCGCAGCCCAGACTCATTGTAGGGAAAAGCCATGATTCACTCTGAAGCTCCAGAATGGTATTAAATTACTTGTCTATTACTATGTGATTTATGCTGGGCTTGGGCTGAGAGGTCCCTGCCTTGCTTTCTCCTCCTCACCCCCACCCACCACAGTTTCAACCACTGCCCAAACACCTGCAGCATCTACAACAGAGAAATTGGCTCTGAAACCTAGAATGGTGGCACTTTCTCCCCCCCCCCTCGCCCCACTGCTGCCAACCCATTTTTTTGTTTGTTTTTTGTTTTTTTGCCACCATGTTGGTTTTATGCATATGTCTAGGAGATTCTTATATTAAGCCACGAGAAAAAAATCATTTTTTTTTAATTATTAAAGTCCAGCTACTGCCCTGCCAGTCAAAGCCATTTACCTCACTGAGGGTGGATTGCTTATGTCAAGCTGTGATTACTGTACGCTACCTCCGTAACAGCCTGCTGATTAGCCCAACATCTGAAAAGCTGCCTTTTGTAAATTACATTGCAACTAATGAAGCCCAGATGCATTCTCTTCAGCGTCCCCTCTCACGCACTCTCTTGCTCGCTCTCTGTCACGCACAGGAGCCAAACCGCAAGGCCAGTGCTGGCATCTGAATGTCCTCATTACCAAAGCCCAGGACTAAAGTCTCAGCCACCGCAAAGGCTCTGGCTGCATAAAAATGAGATCTCCAGAACCCCACTCTGAGCTGATTCGCCCTTCTCCCAACATTTGACTGGGAGTCCGATTAGAATTCCGTTATTACAGGGAAAATCCAGATACCGGCCCACATTTTAATTTGGGATAATTTGAGAGATGAAGAACATGTGGTTCTGGTCGGGTAAGGGCAAGGGCTGCAGTTTTCAAATCACATTAAACAGATGTGGAGGGGAAGGTGGCCATCCGCATGACAGTTTAGTTCAGCTTGAACAAACACAGGCCCTGGTGCAATTTGGGGCTGTTTACACTGCCCAGTCATGAGGAGTCAAAGGAGCTGATGCCTGGGCTCAGTGGTGGCCAGGTACGGCACTGGCCAGTTCTCCTGAGTGGTGCTTTATGAACCCTTCCTGGCATGGTATTCTCATGTCAAGGACATGGGGATGAATCAGTGTTGGAGAACACCCGGTGTCTCTTTTGCCAGGTATGTCTCTTTTACGCACCTCTGAAGACGTCACTAACCACATCGTGGACCTGGGCCTGCCCATGACAACAGGTCAAAAGGAGAGTCTACCCTGAAGCTCCACAGCCAAGAGAACATTGTGCCATGCCCACTGCCCTGCTACAGTCTGCTCACCGTCGTCTGTGTCAGTGCACTGGGGAGGGAGACCTGGGAGGGAAGGAATGTCCTGGTGTACCTTGAGGCCGTGTTTGTGGGTCATGGTTAGAGAAATGGGAATCCCCAGGTGGACTAAGACCCACCTCCCTGAGAAATGGTGATCACCAGTAACCAGGCCAGCGAGGGGAAAGTGAGAGACTCCAGCCTTCTGAGAGAGAGAGAGAGAGAGACCCTTACCTCCACTTTCTCTCTAAACTGGGACAATTCCTGAGAAAGACTGACATTTAACTCTGTTGGTTATTTTTAAATGTTATTTTAATTTTTAAATTTTGATTTTTTTCTTACAAATGGATTAAAAGTCCATCCCTCCTCATTTCCTTATACTCTAGGCAGAGTCAAGGGGGTGGAAAGGCCAAAACTAATGGGGAAGTGACTGTGGGTGTGTGTATGGTGGGTCCAAAGGATGGATGAGAGGGTGATGCTTACTACAGAGTTCTGCCTGGACATTCACTCCACCAGAGCCTTCAGGGTCCTTGGGAATCTCTCCCCAGTAGGCCCTGACTTTTCATTGTTTTCCCCTTTTCCTGAAGAGAATAAATGCACAGAGGCATATCCCAAGAGCCTTAGAAACAAAACACCATGACAGCACAGTGGAAGGAAACAGCCTTTTTATTGAAGTAATCACAGAGGAAAGAATTCTTGGGTAGACCCTGGTAACTCTCCGGGGTCCTGGAAGAGCAAACAGTGCACCTTCCAAGGTTGTTTTATTGTTGTTTGTCTTAATTGTTGTTTGTCTTTCTAAATGAAAAAAAAAAGGATGTTGTCCTGGTTGTCTTGTATTCCATTATGGGAGCCTGAGCAGAGAATCTGAGGAGGGAACTCATGAGTCTGCTTACTAGAAACTAAAATTGACTCCTTGGATGTGATAGATTGCTCAGCCCCTCGGTCCCAGATGTTCTCACCTGTCCTGTACCTGCTAGGTTTCTGAAGGGCATTTGCAAATTAAAGAGCTACCATGGTGCCATCTCATCTTGATAGTTTCTAGATCAATGCTCTAGAGAACTTTTTCCTGCACAATTAATTCTGTTGAACAGGATTCTCCCAAACCTGGCATCAAGATCCCCTTACAACACCTGGCCACACTTGTTTCCCAGACAGAGATAGAGAGAACAGGACATAGAAGCAAGGAGAGAGAGAGATGGGGCAGGGGAGTAAATCAGGGAAGACTTGTATTTCTTTCCAGTGTCGTTGCATAAAGAAATAAGGTTGAATTCAAACTCAGAGAATGAATTTTGTACTTCCCTTTGCTTCTGTCCTTCTAACCCTTCTTGTTGCTGGGATGAAACGTGACAAAGCAACCTCAGGGAGAAAGGACATATTCTAGCTCATAGTTCAAAGGCGATGGGGAAGTCTCAGTGGCTGGCCACACTGAGTCTACAGTTACAATCAGAAAATAGTGGATGATATACTCGGCTCATCTTCTCATGTTTATGGAGCTCAGAAACCTGGACTACAATGGTGCCACTCACAGGTAAGATGGATCTTCCCTCCTCACTTAGCCCATTAAAGGTAATCCCTCACAAGCATGGCCAGAGGCTGGCCTGTTACGTGATTTAGAGCCTATCAACTGGACAACCAATGTTAACCATCACAGCTTCCAACTGTTATCTAGATATTAAAACATAAACAGACATTGGTATTATGATTTTTGGTGGTGGTGTTGTGTGTGTGTGTGTGTGTGTGTGTGTGTGTGTGCGCATGCACCTGCATATGTTCATACATGTTGGGCGGCCAGAGATCAACCACAGCTGTCATTCTTTAGGCGCTACTCACCTTGTTCTTTGAGAGGATCTTCCATTGGTCTGGAGCTTGCCTTGTAGATGAGACTGGTTAGCCAATGTGTCCCAGTGACCTGCCTCTCTCTGCATGCTCAGCACTTGGATTGTAAGTACATGTCACTAATTTTTTCTTTTCTTTTCTTTTCTTTTCTTTCTTTCTTTCTTTCTTTCTTTCTTTCTTTCTTTCTTTCTTTCTTTCTTT
>NW_026585644.1:36119009-36161309 GCF_907164565.1 Psammomys obesus
TTTCTTTCTTTCTTTCTTTCTTTCTTTCTTTCTTTCTTTCTTTCTTTTCTTTTTTTTTCTTTCTTTTGGACAAGGGCTCTGTAGACCTAACTCAGGACCTCTTGCTTTGTACAGCAAGTGCTTTACAGACCACGTTATCTCTATGGCACATGCATCATGCATTATATTCTGCAAAGAATTCCTTTCCCCATTACTGACTGTGTTTAGACAGAGAAAGTAGACATAGACATGGGGTAAGTTGCCTCCAAGGCTACTTCTGGTCAGTGGGAGCTCTTGACCCTGCTCCATTAATTCAAAAAATTCCCAGTGACCTTTCCACATCTCTGATAGACCTCACTCAAAACAGAGTCCTCCCTCTAAGGAACACAGGTCAGATGTGTCTTGAATCTATCACCAACCTTTTCCGGCCTCATTAAAATTCTTTTAGACATCCAAATCTCTGTGTTCTGTTCTTCCGTGGTCCAATCACCCCAAGGAAATTGCTTCTTTTCTCTGTAAAAGCCCCATCTGCTGCTATGAGCTCTATAGTGCTGCTCTCTGGTGGTCCCCATGGCCATGTATGGAAGAACAGTTCTCTGTTTCTTGCCTAATGTCTCTCAACACTGAACTTGTTAAATCAGATAAACTTTCTATTGCAAATGTGGTCTGCTAGCAGGCTAAAAGGCCGTACGTGCCTCCGGGGTGCTGTATAGCCTCCAGCTGAAATCTCATTATCTGCCTAAATTTGTTTACTAAATAAATGAGACAACCTATTTATTTATTATGTAGATTCAATTAGACGTTGATTTATTTACATGTCTATCAGCACTCACCATCCTCTCTAACTCACTATCCAAGCTGGTCTCTCTAACTGTAGCGTGATACAATAAGAAATGAGCTTCTGTCTTCTTAGATCTCAAAGCATCAGTGGGCAGAATGCTAAAGGCAAAAGCCAGATGGACTGTGGTGAGAGGAGCAGAAGTTCAAAGGAGAACTCTAGAAAAAAACAAAACTCCCCAAACTCTGAAAAACAAACAAACAAACAAACAAACAAACAAAAAAAAAACAAAAACAAAAAAACACAAAAACACCAAGTCTAAGCTTAGACCACATGAAAATGAGTCTTTGTGAACCATCCCTCAGTCAGATCTAGCAGAATTAAATACAAGGGCAACAGTCAGACAGAGGGAAAGACTGGCATGGCTTCTGGGTCACCTCACTCAGGATGATCTTTTCTAGTTCTATCCATTTGCCTGCAAATTTCATGATGTCCTTGTTTTTAATAGAAGCAGAAAGACAGGCACGGCATAACTCACTTATAAGCTGATATTAGCTGTATAATATAGGATAGCCATACTAAAATCTACAGACCTAAGGAAGGTGAGCACTAAGGAGGACCCTAGGGAGGATATTTAAATCTCATTCAAAATGGTAAACAGGAGAGACACCAGGAGCAGTGGAAGAGAGGAAACAGAATGGGAGCCTACTATAGAGGATCTCTGAAAAGCTCCACCCAACAGGGAAGCAAAGCATATGCTGAGACTCACAGCCAGACTTTGGGCAAAGTACAGGGAGTCTTATGGAAGAAGAGGGGGCAGGGGATAGAAGGACATGGAAGGACAAGAGCCCCACAAGGAGACCAACAAAGCTAAAAAACCTGAGCCAGGAGGTCCTGCAGAGACTGGTGCACCAACAAGGACAATGCATGGAAAGGACCTAGACCACCTGCTCAGATGTAGCCAACTGGTAGCTCAGTCTCCATGTAGGTTCCTGAGTAAGGGGAGCAGAAGATGCCTCTGTCATGAACTCTATTGCTTGCTCTTTGTGGTCTTGCAGGCCACAGAGGAAGAGGATCCAGGCAGTCCTGATGAGACTTGATAAGTTGTGGGCAAATGGTAGAGGAGAACTCCCACTTTCAGTGGACGAGGGGAAGGGGATAGGCAGGAAAAAGAAGGGAGGGTGGGGCTGGGAGGAGTTGAGGGAGAGTGCTTTAATTGGGGTATATAATGAATAAATTGTGAAAAAATTTTTTAAAAAAAGAGAGACTGAAAATGGTGAGAATGCTTGTAATCACAGGACTCAAGAGACAAAAGAAAGAGTACTGTCAGATTTCAGAGCGAGCATGATCTACACAGGGAGTTCCAGGTCAGCTAGGGCTACTTAGCAACTCTATCAAAATAAAAAGGAGGGGAGACAAAGAGAAAGGGGAGGAAGAAGAAGGAAGGGAAGAATAAGAATAAGGAGAAAGAGGGGGAAGCGAAGAATGGTGGTGATGAGAAAGAGAGAGAACAAGCAAACAGACATCATGGTAAGTCCAAGCACAGAACTTCCATGAGACGCTTCCTCTTTTATTGCTTGTTAAGTGATAGCTCATTTTCTGTCTATTTTTGTTTGTTTTCTAGTAACAAGGATTGACTCCACCATGTTGTGCATGCCAGGAACGCACTCCTGCCACAGAACCACAGCCTCAGCTCCACTTCTTCGAAAGACTATGGATTTCCTTATGAATTATTACTTATGCAAAATATGAGGAAAGGTAGTGGCTTGTTTATTTGGATCTCCACAGAACCTTGTAAAGAAATTGGCCGATGTTTTAAACCAGAGCAAACTGGTTTAAAGACCGCTAGAGTTGTTAGCATGGGCTCTGGCTTATGGAGAGCTATAGAGCGTGTCTTCCCATTGAGTAGCCACAGAAAATAGCTGACAATTATGGGTTCTGAGAACTCACTGCAGAAGAGTGGATTTCAGGGGTGAAGGTACAGCTTATGGGTAGAATGCTTGGCTAGAATGGCTGGTTTCCTGCCCTGAAGTCCATCCTAGACATAGCTGGACGTTCAGATTGCTTTTCTGATTAGCCCTTAGTATGGGGCCTGCAGCCCACATTTAATGGCCACTATAAGCAAGACTCTCTGAAACACCCTGTAGCACTGTGCTGTAAAGCCCCAGGTCTCTTCAAACATTCATGGAAAATCTTACTTGCCAGTCATAGTTTCCGACCACACATATTTTAAAGCAACTGACTAGATTTTGCTGTAGATACATTGCGAATTTTGTAACTGCAAAGAATTCTATGTTTCCTGTATGCAGCCAGGAAAGCGGATAGCCAATCGTAAACCTTTGCCTCTCAGCTGCCTGCTATGTGGCATGGTGAGGGTCATTAAGGAACTCCCAAGCTACAGGGCAACTATCTTATCCATATTTTCTCCTCTACAACTACCTTATCCATATTTTCTCCTCCACATTTCCTAAGTATCTTTATTTTACTCAGTTATTCATATTTTAAACATTAAATTCTTCTTTTGAATATGCATGAACACATACTTTAAAATATTTAAAAGTCGAGGGGGAGAGTTGGCTCAGCAGCTAAGAAAGGTGCTTGCTGCCAAGTCTAACAACCCAAGTTTCATCCCGGGGACCAAATGGTAGAAGGACAGAATGGAGCCCTCTAAGTTGTCCTCTGACCCCCACGGACATGCCGTACGTGTATGTGTGTGTGCGTGTGCAGGCACACACACTCACACGTAAATGAATATAGTCTTTTTAACGATTAGATGTCATTTCTTTATTTTTAAAACAATGTCTTATATGGCCCAGGCTCAAATTTGCTAGGTAGCTGATAATGACCTTGAACCTCTGATCCTCCTTGTCTCTACTACCCAAGTTCTAAGATTACAGGTCAAATCACTAGACCCAATATATTCAGTGCTAGGGATGAAACCCAGGATTTTGTGTACCCTAGGAAATAACCGTGCGTGTCTAACTACATCCCTAGCCCCCGGATGTTCATGTAAATGATAGTGCAAAGAATCAATTGTGGTTTCAACACCTGGAAAAGAACAGTTACCAATAGTAAGAAAACAGTAGCACCTGTTACTATTTTAATATATTTTGTGATTGTTTTCGCAAAATTGAAATTAAATAGTATGTGAAAGCATGTTTTATATTCCTTTAAATGTATCTTAAATGTTTAGCTGTGTGCATGTGTCTGTGTGTAGGTGTGTGCATTTGAGTGCAGGCGTCTATGGAGTCCAAAAGGGAGTATCAGAATACAATCACTGGAGCTGAACTTACAGGCTTACTTATTGGGAGCTTCCCAGTGTGGGTTCTGAGAACTGGACTTGGGTCTTCTCTGTGAGAATAATTTTAGTTCTCAACCTCAGAGCCACCTCAGAGTCTCTTGTTTCATATTTACCCCCCCAACACATAGCTTCATGAACATTTTTCTGATACCATTTTTCTGTATTTGCACTTTAATTGAATGTTTTCAGGGTTTTTTTTTCCTGCTTGTTTTAGGTTATTTTGGTATTAGTAATATTATTTGTTAAAAAATATTCCCAGAATTTACTTTTAGTTTCTAATCATTATCTTAGAATGAATTCCTAAGAATCGTTTAATTGACATCAGCGATGTTTTGGGGCTTTCTGCGGGCATTACACCAGCCTCTGATCCTGCTAGCAGCAGAAGCAGTCTGCCTGTTTTATTTTCATCCTTGCTGGATTTATTGTGTTGTCACTAAAAAACTAATAATTTTGCAGCTGAAATGGGTTGATTTTGTAATTAGCAGTTTTGATGACCAGCGGTCCCAATGACTTTTCACTTGTCAATCTCTTTGATGTTTTATTCCTTTGAATTGTTGCTTTCTATCAGCACCCGTTTTTCTTTGGGAGGTATTAATGATTCCTTCTTATTTACTTGAGGCTTTTTATGTGTATTCAACTAAGTCAATTATTTTTCTATTAGTTTTGAGAAATACATTTGTGTTCCCCCATTCTGTTATAATTTCTGGATCACAGAATTTTAATCCTTATATAATCATTTCAATAGATATGTTCAGTTTAATTCTTATCTACATCTGAGGATAACTATCTACATACACATTTCAAAACTGCTTTGGTTTTTTAAATTTAACTATGTGAATTCAGCTAAAATCCATAATTAATCTTAGTAGGTTTAGGCATTTGTCAAAGGCTCAAGATGTGGGTTTACACATTAGTTTTCCCAACATCCTCTGGTCCAGCATACTGTTTTCTAGCCCCGGAAACAGGACCATTTGCAGTGTTTGCCAGGCAGGCTTCTTTGGAGGGCAGGCAATAACCTGAATGAATCTGGAAGACCCATCTCCCAGTGTCACCTTCCAAAAGTTATACAGCCTTTTACCATCTCGGGCCAGTGTCCCAATCTCACTGCTGTGCAAGTGTAGCTCAAACTACCAAACAAAAAAGCAGAGGCTAGATAAGTAAAAGCCGTAGGCTGTTCTCAGAGTGTAGAATAACACGTTTGCAAGACTTCTGCTGAGTCCCAGACTCAATAGGGACTGTAGAAGCCTTGGACTGAGGGGACCCATGAGTGAGGCAGGCGCACCCTTTCCCGCCCAGCATGATGAGACCCAGGTCACTTTTCTCCACCCACCTTTCACTGCTGTTGCTCTTCCTGTCCTGACAGCCTCATTTTACTTGAAATCTTTCTCTATGGATATTTCGTTAAATGATACTCAGAACAACTAAGTAGCAGGAACTATACCCCCATATAGGTGGGGCGGAATTGTTCTATGCCTCAGCCCTGAACACAGACACCAAGGCCCTGGTCTCCCTATGTAGCAGATCAATGTGTTTCAGCTGTTGCCTGATGGATGTTACATTTGCCTTCCATGACTGACCTCAGCCTGGAGCTTATTCTTTCAGCACAACTTGAAGCATTGATTTCACTACAGAGCCTGCTTCTCTGAGCAGTCGCTGATCTTTGTGCCCTACGAGAGGGAATCAGGTGTCTAGTAGTAGTAGTTCCTCCTCCTTCTTTTCTCCTCCTCTTTTCTCTCTTCTTTCTCCTCCTTTCCTCCTGTTCATCACCATCCTCCTCCTTATACTCCTCCTCTGCCTCCTCATTCTCCTCTTCCTCTTCTTTCTCCTCATCTTCCTCATCTTCCTCATCTTCCTCATCTTCCTCTTCCTTTTCTTCCAAAGACAAAGGAATTAGAGAATTCAAAGGCCCTAGGCTTTGGGAACCATTTCTTTTTCAGTTGAGCCGCATGCTCAAACATGAATTCTCTGGCCTGGGGCAAACAAATAGCATCTCCTGTTTGGTTTTTTGAAAACACAGAGCTGTCAGAAGCTTCATTTCTTCTTTTGACATCTTTCATTCTTGATTTTCCATATAAAGATCTAAACTGAGTGATGGACATAGCTTTAGTCAACCCTAAAAACAAAGGTGAAAGATTCTGTATATGTTGCAGTTAATACTCTTTTATGTGTAAAAAAAAAAAAAAAAAAAAAAAAGTAAACATTTTAAACAGTTTATTCCTCCCAAAGCAAGAATTTATAGCAACATCAAAATACTGATAAGATGGAGGGTGTGGGACAGAGGAAAGAGTAGGAAGGCAGAGACACGCTCTCCAGTGTACAGACAGGTTGATTCTCTCCGAATCCAATCATTTTTCTACCATTAGCCCAAGAGATACAATGAATAAATCCAGCAGTATTTGGGCCAGGGCAACCTTCTAACCCCATGTTGGATTAATTGGCCTTAGGACTGTTCCTACTAAAGATGTTAAATGGGGAGACTGTCTCTGTATATGCACTGTGTCCCCATTTGTTCTCAGAAAGGTGTCAACCAAGACAGTAAGTTGCACAGTTGTCCTAGTAATTCATGCTGAAGATGAATGAGGACGGAAGTGAGATGAGTCACGAGGTGTTCCACAAGCTGGCGATCCTCTCCTGGAAAGGACCAGATAGGAAATATTCTAGGCCATGCAGACCAGATGGCCTCTGTTGTGACTACTCAACTCAGCTGTTGCAGGAAAAGTGGCCACAGACAATATTAAACCAATAAGCTTGGCTGCGTGCCAGCTAAATTTCATAGGCACAGAAATGTGATTCCGTGTAATTTTCACTTGTCACAAAGCAGTTCTCTTCTTTTGATTTTGCTTCAGTCATTGAAAGTGTCAAAACCACTCTTACCCTACAGGTCAACTTAGACTCTGTAGGTTGTAACTGTCCCTGTGGTAAGCTAGCTCATTCACGAACACACTAGGTGCCAAGAAATTGCCCAGTGGGTCTTTTTCTGTGTGTGTACTGGGCTTTATTCACATTCATAAGCTGCAGAAGACTGGGCGCTCTTACTGTAACAATGCTGTTCTCCTATGACAGCATTTTGACCCTCTTTCTCTAAATCAGAGAAGGAGTCTGCTGCAAGATAAGGAACAGCGAGTGTCCCAGGCAGGGCATACCATCCTGATATCTCGGAGCTACCTGATGGGAGGTGGTCAAGTTGGGATAACAAAATTTGTAGGTTTTGTTAAGACACAACTTTACCACTGTTTGGTAAAGTCTCTGAGAAGTCTCAAAAAACCCAGATCCCTCTGCCCTCAAGCTGTGACTATAAATATGTCCCAAGGGTTGGCTAATCCTGCCATACTGCAATGAGTTGGGCTCTACTCATGACCCAGACAGCAGCACGCTCTCAACTGATGGGTGACAGAATGTATGTTTAAAACATTACTGCCTAGATCAAAGGTGTCTGATCAACATTCAGAGAAGTGCATTAGGGTATGTCCACGTTTCAGAACTGGCCACCAGAGAGCAGGCAGCCTTCTGTCAGGTAGAAGCACTTTGGGCGAATAAAAAACAAATAGCAAAGTGCCCTTTAGTAAGCTTGTCAGCCTGCCAGTCTGAAAGGGCTTTGGGGGTCATCGTGTTAAATGCCCCATGTACAGGGAATAAGACATAATTGAACACATCACAGGAAAGTCACCCCTGGAATGCCACCTGCCTAGAGTGACAGCTAGTTTGTCAGAAGAGGTTTTGTTATTTGCCAAGAGTTTCATAATCTACAGGACAATGGTAGCTGGTGTATAGGATTCTGACCTGGAGGCACTCTGAGAACAAATACATTCTTAATCATAAAGCAACTGAATTAAATTATCTTGAACACAATGCTTCTGGTATCTATCTATCTATCTATCTATCTATCTATCTATCTATCTATCTATCTATCTATCTGTCTGTCTATGTATATATGTATGTATCTATCTTTTAGATAGATACATTTTCATGTTCAATTAATAAGAATTCTTTCTTTGACCAAACTAGTCAAACTCCTAAAACTTCTATTAGCCCATCTGTGTATTTCTTTGTAAAAATCTAGTTCTAGTAAAAATCTTGTTTTATCTAGCTTGTCAAAAATCCTTTCCCTCTAAATATGGTCAGCTTGAGATCTGGTCATGCCCCTCCTCATCCACTGTTCCCATACTATATCTGCTGGCCCTGGCTTTAGCAAAAAGAGGCTGGTTCAGGTCAAACTGCCGCTACTCTAATGTTTAGCAATATGAAGAAGAGATTCAAAATGCTGTACCCACTGATCTACCTCTTAATAGCTGCATTACACCTAGTCATATTGTGAGCTAGCCCAGCTTCTCTCCCTCACTGCAAAATACCTTTGCAGCAGTCTCTATTCCTATGCGTAATAAAATCTGCCCTACTGTGCTTGAACACAATGTCATTGGATAATTTATCTGACACAGTAGCTCCCAAATATAAACATAACTCCAAAGCAACCTAAACTGAGATCACTGATGAAGCCCCTTGGAGTTCCTCACTCCGACATCCTGAATTCCTTAATCTCCAGTGATTCTTTAATTTTTTAATTTTTATTCTTATACATGATGATCATGACTTAAAAAAATGTATTTAATATAGCCTAAGGGTATTTGTGGAGGTTGCTATTTAAAAACTAAGCAAATAATTGTATTTAAAAAATCAGATTTTCTTTTCTTCAAACTCCTGGTTTAATATGGAATTGTTATTTTGAGAAAAAGATCCCAAACATCAGGTTGTTCACAAAAAATAACCTATGGTAGTCACTTTAAAAAAACAAATATTAAGACTATTACACTATTTTCCTGTAAGATGCATTTGACACGCCAACTACATGGTCGCATTCATGTTGAGCAGTCCCGCTCATGTGAGGGAAAACGCATACCTCTAGTGCAAAGCTGCTCTTAGGGTTACCAGTGACTCTTTACATCACTAGTAAGTTCGTATAGTTCACACTTGAGCTTGGGACCTCAAAGCCCACTTGGTTTAGCAATGCATCTAAGCAGCTGGCTTGGATGCAAACAATAGTAATCTGAAGGAATGCAGAAGAGTCAGGTAGGAGGGCTGGAGAGAGGCAAGTTTGAGCAACTGCCTCCTCAATTACACTTCCAGGCTGTGAAACATTAATGTTGATGGCTAGAAAGAGAGGAGAATATAAAACACCAGAGGCACCTAGGTGGAGGCTGGGCTCTGCTGGAATGCACAGAGATGATAATAAAAATCCCAGCGCTCCAAAACAACACCACAGAGACTGTGCTGGATTACACGCCCAATATTTCTTACTAAAGGTCAGAGAGAAGAGGGAGGTAGGGACCAGAGAAAGAGAAGGCAGAAAGAAAGACACAGAAAGAGACAGAGAGAGGGCAGGAGGGAAGGAGGGATGGAGAGAGCTTCCTGAGAGAAGGAGAAAAGCAATGCTTTTTCCCCTCAGCTAATAAACTCACACACACAGACACATACACACACACTTCCTTGCCATCCTTGACTGTTATCAGAACCCAGTCCTTTGGGCTGCCACTAGTATTTTTCAGTACTGAGGTTCACTTTTGGATTTTGCCCTTTCTGCTTCTTTCCTGTAGCTCCATCTATTACTCTTTTTGGGCCAGTTTCCTTTTGGTCAATCTTCTTGCCGTTCCTCTACCCTAGGAACAAATTCAAGGCTACTAATATTGAAGGCTGGAACTCCTATCACTGAGGAACCTGTTTCCCTCACACTCAGAAGGCAGATGGAATGAATGGTGTGACAGATCAGAGCCCAGGATACCTTTTCACTCCTCTGGGTTCCCTCACACCCCCATGTTCTTCTTGATCCCCCTCTTTTTCTGTCTAACACCCCAGTTTCTCCCGGCTCTGACCATATCACCCTGCTTATCAGCTGCTCTGGCATTTGGTTAGGAAGTCCTGTGTGACCTGGGATCTTGCTTCCATTAGATGGACCTAAGCTTGGCTATGAGCTCTAGTTGTTGAGCAAGTGGAAGAGAGTTCCTCTTGTCTGAGGTCTGGTGTTGTCTGCTCAGTGTGGAGGAAAAGGTATGTCATCTCCCACAGCTAGAGAGAGGGTGGCTGGAGGGCACAGATTCTCTGCTCCATTGGCTAGTCTTAGCACTCGGTAGTCAGGTAAGATGAATAAGTAATGAAACTGGAACACTACGCTTCACTTGGTTCTACTGTGGTGACCTGGACAGGGTGTCTTAAAAAGATGGGTCCAGAGAGACAGCTTAGTGGCTAAGAGCACTTAACTGATTGCTAGTGGAAACAACCCAGCTTCAGTCAATTCCTGAAACCCACAAGGTCCCAGCTACCAATAACCTCAGTTCCAGAGGCTCTGACACCTTCTTTTGATGTCTGTGGCACCTTGCATGCATGTGGTACATATATATACATACAGTCAGGTGCTCACGCACAAGTACAGACACCACACACACACACATACACACATTGAATATATGAATAAATCTTTTAAAACACACACACACACCCATAAACACACACACTAGTTTTCAACCTTGGTACCACAAGGGGGATCTATTTTAATGAGAGGGTCTTTGAAGATGGGATTAGATAAATATTTTTTTTAAGAAACAGAGGAATAGATTGGAGTCACAGCAACACACAGAAGAGGCAGAAACTGGAGTCATGCTATCTCAAGCCAAGGGCTCCAATGAGCTCTGGGAGTAAAAGAGACAGGAATGGACTGCACAAGTGTTCTGGAGGGAGTGTGCTATTGCTAACCTTGACCTTGGAGTCATGACCTCTAGAACCATGAGATGATCGTTTCTATTATTCTAAGGCAGCCAGTTTGTGGAAACTGGTGGTGGCAACCCTCAGAAACTAGAAATGCCCTAGAAAAAGACTAAGTCTAATGTTTTGTTGTTGTTTTGTTTTTGTGTTTTTGGAGGGAGAGTTGTTTGGTTGGTTGGTTTTTGGGGATTTTTTGGTAACACATATAGGGGAAAAGACTATGAATTGGTCCTCAGAGGTCTGACCAAATTGTCTCACAGGTTGCTTTTCCTCTGTACCTGGTTTTCCATGTAGAGGCTTTCGGTGAAATGGAAGGAACTTTGATCTATGAAGGATAATTGGGTGTTTGGAAAAGTAAAAGATGGTGTCAGGATGTCATAGTTGACTCAGAAAGATGACTGAAGATGATTTCAGATATCAGCTGAGGCTGAGCCACTACTGATAGCTGAGATAAGAAACAGACAGTGGAGAGGACTGGGGCTTCTTGCCCTAGTTTCCTTAAGAAGGGTGGAGATGCTCCACCAGACTGCTGCTAACCATTGCCTTGAAGGCCAGTCATCCTTGCTTCTCCAACCACTGTCTCCCTCTGTGAAGCTTGCTTTTCAGAAAGGACCTGAGGACCTATAAAAGCTTCCTTACCTGGACAATCATATTTCAGAGGGAACTCAGGGCTGCAGACAACTAGTCAACATCCACTTTAAAAGAAAGAAAACAAAACAACAACAACAACAAAAACAAAAACAATGAAGAAAGGAGATGGCACTTGGCCACTGGCAAGAAACCAGTGGCTAGAAAGTTCAAAATGCAGAATGTTATTTTCCTCTTTTCATTTATTTCCTCTCATGCGTTATGTGACATTGACAAGAGGTTTTACTCTCAGGACAAGATCTGGGCTGTGGAGTGAAGGGCATGATGGGTCAGGCAGGACCAGCTTTCAAAGCAGACTTAGAATTTTGAGACCTTGTTAAGTACAGTCTCAATAAAAGTTAAAATATATGTACTTAAGGAAAAATCTGTTTCTTACTAGGAGTGACTGGATCCCAGGGACCATGAAGGAATATCTGCAGATGCTAGACAGTTCTGCTGTTGTTCTGCTGGGGTGCTATCAGCTCTTATTTGGTAGATCAGAGGTGCAGGTAGACATCCCATAATTCCTGAGCATACACCCACGACAAAGAATTATTTCTCAACAGTTCTAAAGTTGAAAAAGTCTGAGTTAAATATGTTATATGCATTAAAGCAAAGGTAATAAGATAATTCTAATTCATTGATTACAGATTAAGTATTTACTAGTACCTGCATTTGGAGGTTTTTATACTTAGCTTTAGAGATACATGTATGTTGACTCTGTCTTGTGGAAATGCTATATAATGGAGTAAAACATATATGTATTCTCCACTCTACATTCAGCAAAGCCATGTCAATAGCTTAAAGGTGGCCTGGGAGGAATAGTTATGCCTAGGAAAGGGGAAGAAATAAGCCTTCCTTAATACATTACAAATTTAGTTGTAGAACTTTTCCTTTGGAGATATGGTGCCTTTACAGGAGTGTGAGATTCTCCATCTTTTACTTCTTTGCGGAAAATGCCGTAAAGCTGAGACCTCATGTTTTTTTCTTAACAGAAACAGGGGATAAAGCCAAAGAAGCCAGGGAAAATGAAATCCCTGGCAAAATTAAAAAAAAAAAAAGGAGGGCACAGAAGGAACAGGGTATTTACAAGAAGCAATTTTAAATGGAAAGGAAGCCATGTAGCTAAATCTATCTTTTTAGACTATTCAAACATCTGGATTGAAAAGGAAAAAAAAATCAGTCCTTCACCCAGATGTCTGTTCTTTGTGCAGCCAAGTAGATGAATATTTGAATATTTAGGTTATATGAAGCATAATAGCTCAATATTGGGAACCATCAAGATGATTTTTCAGTTTTCACGTTAGGCTCAGATATTTGAAAACAATTCCACTTTTGCTAAAGAGTCATTCGGTTTTAGCGTGACCTAAGTGGGAAGCCAGGTCACCATATAGTAGCTACCTCATGTGGATTTGCTTACTCGTCATATATAGAATTTGAAATCACTCTGGGATGCAGAAAAGGACACACCACGCTGGATAAATGGAGAGAGAGGAAAGCAGAGAAGGAAAACGAGACAATTTTAACTAAAAGAAGAAGGTTGTCAAGTTTTCAACTACACGGGTGGACCAAATCTGGAGGGACAGAATGGTGGCTAAGAAGGTGAAACACAGAAAGAGCTTTCTGTAGTCGAGTGAACTTTAGGATAGAAAGGGAAGAGACGGGAAAACCTAGCCGAGGAAAGGAAGAAGCATGAAGGTGGATGGGGTTGGAGATGAAGCATCTGGTATATTAGAAGTACAAACTGGCTTGCCAAAAAAATGGGCTAAGTGGGGATGTATAGATAAAAGAGAACATCTCCTCAGATGGCAGGACGCCTGACAAGTGAGGCCAACCTCCCCCCAAAAGTGGAGGTGAACATGAACAGTCAGCCCCGGGCTTCTTCTCCATTGTTAGACTACCATGACTGATCCATTTAGCCTCAACTTGAAAGCTGCATTCAAAACTGGTATCTTAGGAAAACAAAACTAAACTAAAAAGAACAGTGCAAAATCACAAGGTGGCATTGCCACCAGCTGGAGTCTCTGTTTTCCTCTAAGTATTATTCTGTATTTAAAAATACTCTACAAACAGGAGCTAACTTACCATGGGGAAGAGCAAAAGGGTAGTTTCTTTCTTTAAAAATGTATGCATACTATTTTAAATTTGCATGTGTATGTGGCCTCAACCAGGTTATGTGCACCAGGTCCATGCAGGTGTTCATGGAGTCCAGGGGGCCTCAGATCCCCGGAACAAGAGTGACCCACCTTATGTGGGTGCTGGGACTGAACCCACATCTGCAGGAGCAATAAGTGCTAGTAACTGCTGAGCCATCTCCCCAGCACCCCCAAAAGGTGACTTATTAAAAAAAATGATAGAGCTAGTGTCTTATGACCATGATCTAAACACTTAGGCTGAGACAAGGGCATGGTGAGTGTGAGGTCATCCTGGGCTGGGTACTGAGACACTATCCCCAAAAATGAAAACAAAAATAAAGAAATCAAAATAGGGAACCAATGACAGTAAATAACACACACACAAATCCCACCACACCACACACACACACACACACACACACACAATCTCTCTCACATACACACACCACACATACCAAACACAAATACCACAAACACACACATATGACATATACCACAGAGAGCAAATGAGAGAGGGAGGGAGGGAGAGGGAAAGAGAAGGAAAAGGAGAGGGAGAGAGAGAGAGAGCACAGAACTATCACTATTGCAGTCTGGGCTGTTTATTGGCTTCTGCTAGTTTGTTTTGGTTTTGTTTTCCAGTTTCATTGACACTCTGTCTGGCTATTGATGTTTCAGATATTTAGCAAAGATTCAGCCTCACATCTTTTTGATTGGACCATCTCAGAGAGGAGCAATTTAGAGCTGCAATTCTCGGTGTTCTTTGCCTTAGCTCTCGCTCCAACAGCAGCTTGACACGGCTTAGACCCAAGATAAAGCTACATCTGGCTGTTCACTCTGTATTGGGAATTTCAGAATGCTATTTTTACTTCAGTTACTTTTGAAATTTGACCTTAGTATTTGCTGTCTAACTGTATCCAAGTTAGTTTCCAATATGGCAATGTCTATACTTTTGACTCAAAGCAATAAATGATTTCATTTATTTATAAGACAAACATATATTTAGTGTCTACTATTTCAGGTACTATTCTGTGGATACAACAAAAAGGAAACATTTTAAAACGTGATACTCCAGCCAAGGACCACCCATGGAGATGGCCTGAAGCCCCTGCACAGAGGTACCCTATAGCAGTTCAGAATCCAAGTGGGCTCCATAGTAATGGGGACAGGGACTGTCTCTGACAGGAACTGACTGGCCTGCTCTTTGATCACCTCCCCCTGAAGGGAGAGCAGCCTTACTAGGCCACAGAAAAAGGCAATGCAGCCATTCCTGATGAGACCTGATAGACTAGGATCAGAGGGAAGAGGAGGAAGACCTCCCTTATCAGTGGACTGGGAGAGGGACATGGGTGGGGAAGAAGGAGGGTGGGACTGGGAGGGGAGGAGAGAGGGAGCTACAAGGGGGATACAAAGGGAATAAACTATAATTAATAAAATAATAATAATAATAATAATAATAATAATAATAATAATGAGAATAATTCAAGAAAAAAGTAACATTTCTACCCAAATAGCTATGCCAGGTATATACAGTTCTACAAAAAGTACTAGGAATGCTTATCCTTGAGTTAGATGACCAAAATCTTCAATAATGTACTTGTCTCTCTCTCTCTCTCTCTTTCTCTCCCTCTCTCTTTCTCACATATACACACAAACACACATAGATAATGATGATAATAATAGAAGGCAAGGGCTGTGTTTCTAGCAGTTCCTCTTTTATTATTCCTCCAAATAATAAATACCTTTGAAAAAGAGTAGTATACCTATATATATTTAAAAAATAGAAATGAACTCAGCAGGTTGTATTTATGTACTGGTGTGTGTGTATGTGTTTGTGTGTGTGTATAAAACAATAAAAATCAAAGAAAAAGAGGCTATCAATTTGAGAGTGAGTGGGGATAAGGGAGGGGTTGAAAGGAGGGCACAAGGGAAGGACTGCAGGGAGGAAAAAGGAAAGGGGAAGTGATCTCATTATATTCTTATTAAAATGTATTTAAAACAAAACATCAATTTTCTAAAAGAAAAGTACTAGAGCACATTTCAACAATGCCTCCTCTGTCGATAATTATCAACGATTTCCTTTAGCTAGATTCAACGACTCCTCTCAGTCTTCATCGTGTTGATCTCTCTGTACAATCTCCTACTGGCAGCATCTTGGGGGACGTGCTGCAGAGAACGTGAGATTTCTGCTGGGATTCCAGCTATATGGTGTAAATCACATAATGCAGTGTTGGCACTTACCCACAAATGCTATTTCCTACTCCAATTTCCAATTACACACTGCTGTGACTTTCCTCTTGGCTGCTCTCTCATTGGACCTTTCTGCCACCTTGTTCTTACCTCAACCTCCGCAGAAGTTCTGTTTGGGGCATTATGTACTTCTTTCTAAATTCCCACCAATATTTCTAGTTAGAGTCTCTGAGCCTGAGATCTGACTCTAAAGCTTAGGTTCTAATATCATTATTTCCTATAGGCATCTTAGATATTTTGCTGTTACCTTTACTCAACACACCGATCCAATACAGTATTCCTGTTGCCCCATGATCTTTCTTTACATGAAAGCATTCCAGGGAGTGAAAAGAACTTGAAGTTGTGGAGACAAGAGGTCAGCAAGGACATACAAAGAAGTGACATTCAAAAGGGCTAGAGTTTGGACGTGGTGGCACATATCTCTAATCCCAACACTTGGGAGGAAGAGGTAGGTGGATCTCTGTGAGTTGGAGGCCAGCCTGTTCTACAAAGTGAATCCAGGACAACCAAGGCTACACAGAGAAACCCTGTCTCAAAAGAAAGAAAGAAAGAAACAAACAAACAAACAAATAAAAGGGTTAGAACAGTGAAGAAAGGAGAGACTGGAGCCCTGAGTAAGCAGGATGCCAAGGGCTCTGAGTCACATTACAGATAGATGGCTCCATTCTAAAACCCATCGGGAAACACTAACAGAAAGGGACTGGTCGTATAGAGAACACACTTTGAGAAAAGTGACTCTACGAAGGCTAGCTGACACGGTGCTGCTCATCCGAGAACTCCTACTGAGGAGCAGCAAGAACACTTGGGAACCTCCTGGAACACTGGATTACATGCGTGTTTCTATGAGCTGTATAAAGCAACACTTTGTAAAATAGTCGTGAGGCAGGTCTTTTTTCTTTACTCTGCGCAGCGGCCTAAGGCAAAGGAGCCTCAATTGACACTAAATTCCTTTCCAGAGAGAACATTCTGGTCTGGAGTTTTGTGTCTTTAGTTTGTATGATTACAGGCTGTTCATTACCCATATTTCTTAGTACTCCCACTTCAAAATGGACCCAGGAAAGAGGATGTGGAACAAGAGGGCATAAGAGGGATGGATAGGATCAAATTATATTATATACATATAGGGCAGTGTCATAATAAAACTCTCACTTGTGAAATTAATATACTCTAATACAAAAGTTGGCAAATGTACAGAATCTATGCAAAATGTATTTTAGAACTGTTTTCAAACACCGTACTGACTATGGTGGTTGGAACTGTTATTGGAGCCTACTTGCGTGAACAAGGCTTATTAAAACAAATAAGTAATGATTCAATAACAGGCCACATGGAACAGTTCAGAAGGCACAGAAAGAGGTGCGTCATGATACTAAAGACAAAATGCACAGGGCAGTCATTATGAACATCTGCCTGCTGACTCACAGCAAGCCACCTTCGTAAAATAGAGACAGAGAGGCAAAAGAGTCCTCCCAGTGGAGTGGAGACTAGGCACCTCAGGGGAAGCTTTAAGAAGACTTAAATAAAGCCAAATAGATAATGCAGGAGAACCCTAGCTTCAATGATGGCAAAAGAGCCACAAAAATTTAATACATATTTGTTCATATTTGTCCCCTGATTTCTATAAAGTGAAAATACAGCAAACAGCATTTGCTTATAGGAGCACAATGATTTTTTTAAATAACTATTTCACACTAACTACTAAATAATAAAAGTAAAGCCATCTTTCCTATGTGACTAAAAAATCCCCATTGCTACATAGGAAATGGAAGTAGAAAGTTAAACCATAAAGTTCCTGATGAACAACAAAAAACTACATATAAGACACCAGTGGATATAATTAAAACAATAATCAAAGGGAAATATACACTTTAATACATTTATACCTACTTTGAACATTTTTGGTTCACTTGATTTGTGTTGAACTGAGAATGAGATTTTCAAGTCTCCAATTTCCCTTTAAATTTGTCTCTTCTTCTTCTCAGAATTGTAAATTTAAATATAATAAAATTAGAGTTAATTTTAAAAATACATAACTCACCAGTGAATTTGCTATGAATATTCTTGTGGTAGAGTCAAGAATGAAATTTAAGAAGTAAAACTCGGCTTGACATGAACATAATTTTGTTAAAGTATCCCAGAGAAAAACAATACAGTTTGTTAACAGGATCATAATCGTTCATTATTATTAATAAAATATAAGAATACTTAACTCTCAAAAGAAAAAGGACATCGAAAATGCTACCCATTCCAAGATTGGGAATGAGTCAGTCAGTGAAATTATTTAAGACTACAGAAAAGCATATGGGAACTGTGAGACTAATCTAAAATGTTGAGTGGGAAAGATGGGAAAGAAAGGAGATGGAATTCCAGTCCCACAGTGGCAGTGACAGAGGCAGTGGACAGTGAGCCTGGCCAGCCTTACAGATCAGGCTCCACTTAAGTAGCCACTGTCAACAAGATGGTGAGGGTGAAGAGATTTCAGGCTCACTCTCTCAGCCCATCATCCTAGTGCTTCTGAAAGCATTCGAAAGATGACAACTCAAATAAGAATGTGAGCAGACAACCGGGATTTGGCACAGATTTGGTCTTTCTATTTGCTGTGGAGTCCTCCAAAATTCCCCCAACAAAGCTAGCTTCCCCTTTCTCGTGTCACATAACCAGTCGAATTATAAACTCCTTAATTCTTAACAAGGAAGGTGACTCATACAAATTTTACATTAGGGTTAAAACAATAACAACAATCTGGCAGCCAAGATGTTTTAGCTGGTCCTAAAGATCTGATGAGTAATTCTGTCCATTACAGGAAGAAGTAGCTTCCTGATAGGGAACCTTCACAGTGATTTAAATACAAGTTTGAAAACATACTGCTGTTCCCTGGCATTATGCTTTATTAAAACTTTGAAAACCTGTGGAGGGACCCCCTCTTTCCACCCTGCACCTAGGGCTGCAGCAGAGACAAAGGGCAAAGGTCGAATATATAGGAAGGAGAGACTATCATGAGGATGATGAGGAGAGTGTGGTGCTCAGGTGTGTCATGGGACACAGCCTGGCTCTGCTTGGGCTTACCTCCTACCCTAGCTCCCCACCCTACTGAGAAGACAGGCCTCACAACACACTTTAAAAAAAGTGAACATGAAGGATAGGTCATGTGGACAAATGCAAGCTTCCTAATATTGTCCACTTGTGACCATTTTATGACTGAGAAGTTTTTATGTGCTGCCAGGTGTATAAATTGGGTATGCAAGTACAACATTTACTGGTGATAAATCGTGAGAAAATTTTAAAATTTCCCCCCTGCAGTTATAATTACATCATTTCCCCTTCTCTTTCCTTCTGGAAAAGTTTTAAAAGAAATTCTTTGATGTGCATACAATTTACCATTTATTAAAGAGTAAATAAAATTTGCATATTAATGAGATGAATATTATTATTTACTTTTATGTAAAGAATTAAATGTTGGCTAAATATTTAATACTGCAGGTAGTGGGGCACCTTTTACGTTTTTCAGAATTGACCAATGATTTAATTTTATTCATCAATGCTGAGAAGACTGCTTCACAGTAATGCGTTGCACAAAATGGCAGAAGTTTGTTTAGGGCCATTTCAGAAATTGTTAGAAACTTTATCCTAATCCTAAGTCAAAATTCATTGAAGAACTTTGTTTTCAGTATATGAAAGTCAGCAGCTCAAATAGTAATTTTAAAAATCAAACATTCTAACAGCGCAAGCCATTGATATACTAATTTGATATTTGCATACTGGGAGATGGTGGTAGGAACATCTTGGAAGTCTTTGTTTTCTGTAATTAAACCAGTGTGTTTCTCTAAGAACAGAAAGATTTGTACAAAAAAAAAAAACCTTCGCAATTTATGCATACAATGAATCTGAGCCAAGGTGGTGGTTCAGGAAGCATTTGTTGAGTCTGTCTGACGCAATGTCACACCCAGGACAAAGCATGCATGTTGTGTGTTCAGGATAAAGGCCAACAGTGAAGCCACATGAGAAAACACGGGTGAGCGCTTCCAGGAGCTGCTTGCTTCATACACAGCTGCCTTCAAATACATCTTTGGTCATGGTCTATTCCGAAACATTTTGCTGTCACCAGTGTTTTCATGACTAGTCCCTTGCCCATGTGGTCTGCAAACCACAATTGGAGGAGCTGTGGGTAAGTGTAAGAGAATCTACCTAGAAAACAAGAGGTAACTCCAAGGCCTTGCATGAGCTTATTGCAAATTGTTTTCACTAATGCGCCTTGCATTAGTTATGCCAGGGAAGCTGGTGGTGCAATATAAATTATGTTGGTAAATAGGTGTGTACTGTCTAAGCTCACTGACAAGGGAACTCTGGCAGTGAGAAGGGCTTTCTTATCCCAGACTCCAGCACATTTATTTCAAGAGCTTTCTAGAACCCCTCTGTCTTGGCATAGGCCGGCCCTTTGGCCCTGTAGCGGTGATACAGGAACAGCGACTTGGGGAGGGGCATGCATGCCGAAAGGGGGGGAGGGTGGGACCGGGAGGCGAGGAGGGAGGGGCCTATGGGGGGATACAAAATGAATAAAGTGTAATTAATAAAAGTTAAATAAAAAATTATATATATATATATATATATATATATATATATATATAAAATTAAAAAAAAGTGCTTGGCACACTGAGTTTGGAGAGATGACTCGGTAGCTAACAACACTGGCTGCTGGTGCCAGTTAGTTTCATGCCAACCTGACACAAGCCAGAATCACCTGAAAAGAGGGAACCTTGATTAGAAAAAAAAAAATGTCCCTACCAGACTATTCTGTAGGCAAGCCTGCAGTGCTTTTCTTAATTAGTAATTGATGTGGGAGGGCCCCGCCTACTGTGGTGGAGACCCAACTGGGCATGTGATCATGGGCTGAGCAAGCCTGGAAGAGCAAGCAAGTAAGAAGTGTTCCTCTACTGACAATGCGTCAGTTCCTACCTCCAGGTTCCTGCTTTGAGTTCTTGCCCCACTCCCCTGAACGATGGACTACAAGCTGTGATGTGAAATGAACCTTTTCCTCCCCAATTGCCTTTGGTTGTGGTGTTTTCTCACAGCAATAGAGAAGCTAAGACGCTGCTCTGCAGGGGCCAAAGTTCAGTTCCCATCACACATGTGGACCCCAAAGACAGCCTGTGACTTCTGTTCCAGAGGATCCAATGTCCTATTTTCTCCATGGGCACAGGGTGCAAAGACTTAAATGCAGGTTAACCCCCTCCCCTGACACACACAAAATATACGTTCTATTAAAATCATGTGGCGTTCAGTTAAGATAGTGAGTAGAAAACCATGTGCAATCAGGTTCCAAATGAGAAGGGTGTTACATATATGTACACTGACGTATTCCAAAATATTGATTGAGATTATGAATCCATTCTATTTTGCTAGTTTATAAGACTATGTATCAGATAAATATTCTGTAAAAGGCTTGGATAGCTTCCCTACTTGAGGAAAAACATTTTAAATATAGAATTTATATTATAAAAATAAATATTTTACTTTACAAAGCATCTTCAGCTATTTCTTTGATTCCTTATTACAAAATAATACAAATGCTTCACACTACATAGAAAATAACCATAGGAAATCATAGATCAGGAAAAAAAAAAGTGTCCCTCCTTTAAAGTAACGGTGTCCGGGCACTCAGCTGCATGGTGTGGAGCACTGTAAAAATATACAGCTGTGTCATCAATAGACAAGTTACCCTCAGACGTAGCCAAAGAGTCAGGCTGGCTTCACAGAGACTGCAAAGGAGACCCAAAAATAAAATCCGCTTAAGAATCTGACTCTGCAATATACGTGTGTGTGTGTGTGTGTGTGTGTGTGTGTGTGAGAGAGAGAGAGAGAGAGAGAGAGAGAGAGAGAGAGAATGAAGACTGGGAACACTTAAATACATTTTAATGTTGCCGAGTCAATGGCTTCAAGGAGTGGGATGGAGCCTCTCACTTATTAACACATTTTTAAGTTGAAAAGAAAAAAAAAAAAACCTCTTGTACAACTCTTGTGGAGTTGTAATTAGAGTACCTAGAAACTGGGATTGGAAGGCATTGAGGGAGATTTTAAACACAGTTGCTGAAAGAGTGAATGGAAGCATAGGATCAGGGCTTCCATGAAAGTTCTCAAGGACTTCCCCGGGTGGAGAGGATCAAATTTGACCTTGAATTTGGACATTCTGCTCAAGCTACAACAAGCTGAGAATAAACTGGCACTTCAATTGTTTCACACCTGACACTTTAAAAGGATACCAAAAGATTTAAGGGTAGCACAAATGAACAAACACAGCTCATAATCAGAGGAAAGAAAGAAACACCTCAGGACCAGAGTGGGGACTCTTTGCATTTCCAAACATGATGATCCAAAAGGGAGCCCAAAGCAGGCAACAGAGCCGATGTTTGCTGCTTGAGTTGGGCTAAGGCCAACCTCACAAAACTGGGAGCTGAGGGACCATGTGTCTTAGGGTTTCTATTGCTGTGATGAAACACCATGACCGAGAGCAACTTGAAGAGGAAGGGATTTATTTGGCTTATACTTCTACATCACCATTCATCATGGAGGGAAGTCAGGACAGATATTCAAACAGGGCAGGAACCTGCAGGCAGGAGCTGGTGCGAAGGATGGTTACTGCTTAATGGCTTCCTCAGCCTGCTCTCTTAATAGTGCTCAGGATGAAGACGATGGCGCCTCCCACAATGAGCTTGACCCTCCTTCATCAATCACTGATTAATAAAATGCCTTACAGGCTTGCCTACAACCCAATCTTGTGTAGGCATTTTCTTAATTAAGATTCCCTCCTTTCAGATGACTTTAGCTGTGTCAAGTGACATAAAACTAGCCAGCAACCACACTAATGGGTAATAAAGAACAAAGCTAGAGATCTGTCTGGTGTTGGAGGGTATGCTGAGATCACGTGTCTAAGCAAGAACACAGGATACCAAGTCCCAGAGTTCATTCCATTGAGAGGACAAAGCTTGGAACCACATCATCTATCTGAGGATGGCCAAAGTAGCATCAGCACAGGCCTGGATTCCACCCAGATGGTAGTCATCACACTATCAAAGGAGAAAGGTAAATACCAACCCAGCTATACACTCTTAGAACTACAATGGTGACCCACCTGTGAGATAGACTGGTAAAACAGTGGCACGGAGCTTGTAGGAGTAACCAGCCATATCTGATTTTAATTGAGGCCCACTCCAGCAGATGGAGCCCACACACAACACTGCTTGGATGGTCAAGAAAGAATCTGAGACTAGATAGGCCTAGGGACCAAGGGAAAAACCAAATACTACTGTTCTCTGAAGGGAATGTAACAATAAAATGACTCCTAGTGGCATTCTGCTATACTCATAAATCAGTGCCTTGCTCAGCCATCATCAGAGAAGCCTACTCCTGCTGCAGACTGGGGAACAGATACAGAGACTCGCCGCTAGACAGAATGAGAGACCTTGGAACACGTAGGCCTAAATGGGATCTCTCCATCAAAACCCTTCCCTCAGGGCTCAGGAAGAGAAGGCAGAAAAAGCTTAAGAGTAGGAGGGGAGAGAGGACACCATGGAAACAAGGCCTTCTCAACACAGACGACTGATGGACATATAAACTCACAGAGACTATGGCAACATGCACTGGGCCTGTACAGGTCTGTGCCAGACGGGGTCCTTGAGCTTAATGGAGAACACACACCCTCATTCTTAACCCAGAAGCTATCTCCAATTAATAGCCACTTTCAAATGAAAACAGGAAATAGTTTTCTCCAAGAGAGTCTCACTGGGGAGACAAACAAAGCTTTCGGGTACTCCCCATGTCTAGCATGAGATGGCCAACAGGCTCAATGGCATCTTTGGAGGTTTTTGTTTTGTTTTGTTTTGTTTTTTCAATTTCATAATGTTTTGTCAGGCTTTTGTTTTTAAACCTTACAGATCCTTTGTATATATACCATGGCTTCCAGTTTTGTGTTTTTATGGGATTTCTGTGTGTAGAAAACGTGTGTGTCTTTGCATCTATATGCATTTCTTGTGATTTTTCTTTGACTCCTTTTCTTGTTTAGTTGTTTCACCCTATTCCAATTTGTTTTCTGTTTACATCTCATCTTACTTTATTATTATTCCTTAGATGCCTGTTTGTCTTTCTAAGGAGAGACAGAAAGGGGAAGCAGGGAGGAACTGGGAGGAGTAGGGGGAGGAGAAACCATAATCAGAATGTATTATATGAAAAAAATATTTTTGGCAAAATAAAATTAAGGAAAAGAAACCTGGGGGATGGGAGATGAGATGAGCTTTCAAACTCATGAAGCTTGTATGGCAAAGAGAGACCATGGGGCAGAGAATACAGAGGTCACGTGGGGGAAACAGAGGAACCATAAGCAGGCTAACATAAGTACTGTTTAAAAATAGTTTCAGTTTCTGGTGTGTGTGTGTGTGTGTGTGTGTGTGTGAGTCTGAGTGTGTTGACATCTGTGGGTGCAGTGTGAATATAAACCCGTGTGTTTGTGAAGGCGTGACGTTGACATGGAGCATCTCCCTCAATTGGTCCCTACTTTATTATGGTTTCGGGGCCTCTGCCTAAGCCAGACCTCCCCAGTCTAGTCTAGCAGAGCTCCTCAACTAGGTCTAGGTTTTTTTTTTTTTTAATCTGTCTATTGAGAGCTAGGATTAGTGTAGCAGGCTTAAGATGGGTTCTGGGGTTCCAAATTCTGGTCCCCACTTTTTGTTATTGTTGCAAGCACTTACTAAGTCGTGTCCCCAGCTCTTATCTAAGAACTTAAACATGGCTCAAGGAGGCTCAGTAGATGCCCCCATCAGTAAAGTTCTTTCCACATATTTAAACCCATGTCTATAAACCGGGCATAGTGGAACACACTTGTAATTTCGAAACAAGTGGAATTCCTCAAATTTGCTGGCCAAAAAGCCTAGCTGAATCAGCAAGTTCCTGGTAAAAGTGAGAGATCCTGTCTCAAAAACCAAGGGGAGAACAAATGAGAAGACACCTGAGGTACACATGCACGTGCCTGCGCACACACGCACACACAGACATACAAGAGGTAATTTGACCCAAGGAAAAGAATAGACAATTATGAACGAAGCATTGGTAGTTACCAGAAAGAAGATATCTAGAAAATGTGAAAACAAAGATCTGTAGATAGAAGAAATTTAATCACTGGTTTAGAAAAAAAAAAATGCC
Source organism: Psammomys obesus (assembly GCF_907164565.1). Taxonomy (NCBI): domain Eukaryota; kingdom Metazoa; phylum Chordata; class Mammalia; order Rodentia; family Muridae; genus Psammomys; species Psammomys obesus. Next base: position 36,144,016 of record NW_026585644.1, read on the forward strand.
AACGTTAAAATGATAGCAAGAGAAACAAACGAAAGACTGAAGCATGCTGGGAGATAGACATGAAAGTCTAGCACTCTGAACCTGGAAGCTGTTCATGTCCTTAGGATCGCTATTGTGCAGTGCTGGTCCCACTGTGGGGATAGTCCTGAGAGCCTGGAGGATTCAGGCAGTGCTGGGAGCTGGATAGAGGGTGAGATAATTTCACTGGAGAGACCAGAGCACTTTAAGAACTGGGGTAGCAAACACATCACAAATTGGAATAAATAGAGCAGAAGGGGTATGGGCAGGCTCAGGCTGTATATTTAGAAACAGGCAGCTTAGACTGCAGGGCTAAGAAAGGGCTCAGTATCTCTATTGAGGCTTAATGGACAATTTCTTAACAGCTAAACCCAGTGGGATATCTGCCCAGGTAGAGAGGAGAGGACTGTTAGGGTCACCAACTATATTGGGTTAAAGGTTTCAGAATTGGGTTTGTGGCTTATTCTGTAATTCCTTTCTGGAGCTCAAATTCACCATAAAATAGCTCAAAATAACCAGAATTGTATTTGCACAAAGCTCTGCCTGTATGCAGAGAATTTGCTCTTGGATATCTGGTCTAAAAGTGGTTTCAAATTGGAGCTTGGCAGACAGCTTCTGTGAACAGCACAAACACCTGGAAAATCGGAGTTGGAGCCTGGGGCTTCACTTTAGGAATATGTATTGAATACTTCAAAATGGGGTACCAGTTGCAGCCCCCTTTTCATGTCTTAATCTTGGTGTCTCAGTTTCCTGTGAACCATGATTGCCCCTCTACCTACCTATTACGATGATGATGGCTACCAAATGCCAGCATAGGGAGGACAGACTGCTGACTGTGGTGTGGCAACAGGACAGACACTGTGCAGCCAGAGGAAGTATGTATGCTATGAAACCTGACTTCTCACGACTCTGTTTATATTGGTGGCATGTCAAGAGGCCCAGTAAGGCTTTCTCAGTATGATGTCCTGTCTAGAGGGCATTGGACAGAAAATGATTGTGCTCACTCAGTTTCTGAGTATTCCACAAGAGAGCTGTGAGCTGAGAGAAGAGAGCCCCTTAAGTAGTGGAGAGCAGGCAGGGACGTCACGGTTGGTCACGGAGCACATCTAGTGGAGTGAATGCTGGATTGGGGTGATTCAGAATCACCAGGCAGAGTCTACAAGGGAACCTTGTCTGGCCCCTTACCAGACCAGGAGCCAAAGCTTTCTGCCCCTCAGGACTGAGCTGGAAACTCAGATGGAAGCAAGTTTAAGCTGGATGAGAGTGGAAGTCCTGCAGGGATGCCTCCGGGGATGCATGAAGGTGGGCAGAGATGGAAACAGCTTGGCTCAGCATCCTGAAGATGTAAGTGCCTGGGGTAAAATGCTGATTTACTGGCAAGGCAAAGGGCTGCCACCTAGCTCAGGTCACTAACCGCCTATGGCTGCTGAGACAACAGGAAACTCAACAACCTTAATAGAAACTATGTAAGCTTTTTGTTTGTTTGTTTCAGTTATTTTGCCATCAGAATAACACATTAATTATTATTATTATTATTGTTATTATTATTATTATTATTACAATTGCAACTAGCAGCAGCAGTAGTAGTAGCATTGAGAAAAGGGCTTGCATTTCATTGACTGTCACTGCTCAGGGAGCCGGGATGGTCGTGATCAAGCCCATGGTATAGACGAAAGCTATGACTAAGGAGCCTACAGCGACAGACTTGAAGAGGAGACAGTGTTCACAGAGCCACAGAGGACCCAGCCTGTAGAAGTTCCAGATAACATCGAGTCCAAAGAGCGTTCTGTAGACTTCTAACCCCAGCCCTCAAAGATGCTGGGGCAGGATTAAAAGTTTGAGGTTATCCAGGGTTACACAGAGACCTTGCCTAACAGTAAATAAACAAATGAATAAAATTCTTCATATTGAAAACAGATACATGAAGCAGAGCACAGTGGTATACACCCACGATTCTAGCATTCTGAGGGGCTGAGCCAGGAGCATTGAAGTGCTGGGGCTAGCCTGGGCTACATTGCTAGTTTCAGGCCAGCCTATGCTATATAATGAAACTTTCCAGCCCACCTGTATACTCTTCATGTGTAAAATCACTCCAGTTCAAGAAAGAGTAAGAAGTGTGATGGGGCTTATAAGACGCAGTGACGGCGGATGTGCATGTGGGAGCCAGGCTATAAGGTGTCTGGTCCCACAAGGTCCCGGTTTGCTTCCATAACGTCACTACTCCTTATCTTCCTCCCTCGGAAAAAAGCAACAGCTCTAGAGAGCCCGGCCACCAGTCTGTGAAATCGCAGAAGGATACCAAGGAAGGAAGAGAAAAATACGCACTCATGGGCTGAACAGCATCTCTGCTGAAACGTAGATGCAGCCGTTCCCTTCCTTCCTCCATCAGGCTGGGAACCACGGTGACTCTGGAAACATCCCAGTGCACCCATCCTCGGGACTGTGGAGAAGAGCACTGTGGGTGGAGTAGCCAATGTTTACTATTGCCACCCTGCCTTGGACCCTTCCAGTGTTTGTCAGCATTTCTGGATCAAACCTTCAGGCCCTTTTCCCATTGCCTTGCGACTTGCCCAATTCAGACAGCATTCCCATGTTTTAATTCTCAGTCACTCCTTATTTTCCTTCCTATGGAATTCCTGGCTACATGAAAACTGTGCAAAATGATTTATGCCCATGTTTTTCAAAAGTGCCACATAGCTAGGATGTGTCCAGCGCTGTCCCCTGTGTATCCAGATGATCACAAACTGTAGTCTAAGAGCTAGTGCTGGTCTTCTGTCTGTTCCTCTAAGGACCTAGGCTTGAGCATGATTTCTCAATATGTTCAAACTGTTAGAAAAAAAATAAATCAGAATGTTTTTTCATGACTTGTGAAAATTATGTGAAATTCTGATTTCATTGTTCATAAATAAAGTTTTATTGGCTCATGGCTGTTCGTTTATGTATCATCTGCTGTGGTGCTTTCCTGTTGCCATGGTAAAGATGAGCAGTTATGAGTGAGCAGAGGGCAGAGAAGGGTCATTTGAAGGTTCACAGATGTGTCAAGGTCTTAAACGTGCATCTTTTAAACTCCTGCAGGAGTTTCTTTTACTTGTTGAATTTCTCCAAAATGGCAAAAGAAAAATGACTGTAAAAAAATCATGACCCAGAATCTACCCTGACTCCCACCCACCCACAGTTTTTCTAGATAGCCTTGCTAGGTAAATATCCCGAGGATTCAAGATAAAAGATGCTTTGTTAAGAGCCACTTTGTACACCGCCCCGAGAAAAGACTCTTTAAGGGATAAAAGCATTTCAGCCGCAAAGGGCCCGATATGACCTGTCTATTCCCCAGCAGAATTTGGTTTCCATTCTGTTACAAGACACAACAACCTCAGAAACTGTGAATTCTGGTGTCACATGGCTCTGCTTTCAGACCTTGCTTTTGTACATGTTCACGTCTCTGGCATGAGGACAAAGACAGGGATGCAAGGTGACAATCATCCCTGGATTAGTGGGCCCTGTCTGGCTCACCCCTGCTCCAACCATAGCCAGAGTTTTCACTAAGATGAAAATACACGTGTTCATTCAGCTCTCTGGAAATTCAGTGAATTCCTCTTTCAGTCACTGCTGTTGGGGCGTTCTGATTGACCTATTATTTCACTTCGAACAATAAATATGTGTGATGCGCAAGAGAATCAGTGGGGTAGGACAGGGTTATAGCAGGAAGCTATGGAGAAAATAATCTCCAGCACAAACAACAACAAAAAGGCTATGCTTGGGTTGATGGTTCTAATCTTATCAGCATTCAAGGGCTTTCAGTAGTTATGAGCTAGAGTATCTGTGTTCTTTCAAAACCCATGCAGTAGCGCCCCCCCCCCAACACAGAATGTGCTGGAACTTGAAGGTGGGATATGAGGAAGACAATTAGGTTTAGACAAGGCCACTGGATCAAGGGTCTTGTGAAGTGTTTAGGACCTTTGTAAGGCTAAGGATAGAGACCAGGACCCATACAGATGCCTGTCTACCAGCCAGGGAGAGGCCCTTCTCCAGAACTGCTCTCAGATCCCAGACATATAGAGCTCAAAGAAACTAATGTCTACCGTTTAAGCTATCTAGGCTGTGGTGTTTAACTATGGCTGAGACACATCCACACACTGGAATAGTGGGGCACTTCCACAGCCATATTTGAATGTTTTAAAGATGTTACCTCCTTGCCCCACTGGCTGAAATTAAGACTTCTGATCATCACATGAACTTTGCTCCCAGTAAGTCTGCCTTGATAATTTGGGTTCTGCTCTTCAGGTCTCAAAGCAGAAGTTTATCTTCCTTTCCACTAGATGACTCAGTCATTGCATGCTTCGCCATCTACCCACTCCATTGCCCCTTCTCAGTATCCTCTCCAGACCCTTTCTTGTCCAGACCAAAACAAGCTCATATTTCCAAGCCATTTTTCTTATGACATAGAGTTTCCACCAAAGCTTTCCACAGAGAGAGTAAGTGGTGGAGACTTACTCATTTCTCCTCCCTCATCTATCTAAAACACAAAACAAAACAAAACAAAAAAAATGAGAAATTTGGGTCAACAATAAGGAAAGGAAGAAGGTGGAAACCCTGGAAGAAAATGGGAATATAGCTTAATCATCCTGGGTCTTAGGCATCCTTGATAAGTTTGAAAATTTTTAAGTGTGTTTGAGTATGCTCCTGGTCAGCTTGCCACAGAATCATCACTGAATTCTGGTGTGCATCCTTGGGGTAGAACTGGGAATGGAGAATGAGCACATCTCTTGAGATGGTTGTGACAGAGACCCACCAAGCTTGAACTATTTGCAATGCCTTTAACAGAAAAATCTGCCACTGCTCATCTAGTTCATCGTTTCCTGCTTTGTGTGACTGTGACGCTCCCTCAAGTATGTTGGGAGCAATTCCTCATACCAGACTCCCCTGTTAGAAACCCACCGTCCACGGTCTCCAACAGGGCCCACAGCACTGCATCTGCTCAGCTTCATTTAGCTCAGTGTTCCTCCAGCTCGCTTGACCCTATCAGCATTCCGTGGAGCGTAAGGAGCACACTGGGCGAAACACCAATCTCGTTGCTTATTACTGTTCTTTGAATTGATTTTCTTTCTATTTTTTTTTTCCTAAGGCTGTAGACAAGCCTTGCTTAGATTTTCCAGCCCAGTGACAGCTTTGCTTATGACATCTGGGGAAAGGGTTGTGGTTTTCTTCTTAGGCTTGCGTGGTGGAAAGGAACACACCCGTCTGTGAGAAGGTGATCACAGTAGGAGTTAGGGGCCACTCTAAGTAGGCAGACAAGTTGCCTCTAGTAGCACCTGACTACCCCATTTTAGTTCGACCATCTCTACCTGCATAAAAATGCTGTGTCCACCAAAACGACAAACAAACAGAACAGGACACAGCTCCTTCTGGACCGCCATTCCATCTAGCTTCCACCCATTTCTCTGGTGACATTTATAACTCTCCAGAACTGTTGTCTATGCTCATTTCCTCCATCCCCATCATCCTACCCTCTCATGAGCCCTCTCTAATCATGTGTTCTCTTCCACTACCCTCCTGAAACTCTTTCCTATCAATGTCACTATGACCTCCAGGTGCTAAATCCAACAGTCAAAGCTCATAGTTTGTTGAACTTAAATTATCTGCAGCATCCTACATGGGTCGTTTTCTCTTGGCTCTGTCCTTCTCCTTGCTCCTTTGGCTTCTGGGCTCCTTCACCCCTCACCTCTAGCCCCACAAACCCTTGCTACAATGCTTTGTATCAATTATACTTTTTCTCACCACCTTAAAGGGCACTGATGACACTCGCATTATATGCTCCCATGTATTGTCTGGAATGTTCTTTCTGTGAGTCCACTTGGCTAACATTATCAGCGAGGCCCACCTGGACCACTCTCTATACATGTTTACAGAAACCACACCCATCCCTGGTCCCCCTGCCTACGGTTATCTGCCTTGGCTTATGTTCTTCCCAGCACTTAGCACCATCCAACAACCTCTGCTCTGTTTGGCTATGACTAGATGTCTGATTTCTCTTTCCTGGAGCATATGCTTCATGAAGGCTTGGGAAGCTCTGTTGCTTGTTTAAAAACTTATGTATCACAGAGCAGTGGCCCTATAAATTTTGTTTTCATGGAGTTTTTTGTGGTTAACAATTAACTTTCAATGAAAAATAGTCACTGGCTCCATTGCCTCTGCCCAGGCTCTTTCCAATGCCTGTTGTTACTGGCATCATAAGAACCCATTGCAACTGGAAAAATGCACATATTATTTTTTGAGAGACATCTTACTATGCAGCTCAATCTTGCATTGAACTCGTGATCCTCCTGCCTCAACTTCTGAACTTCTGGAACTGCAAATATCCATCACCTTGTTTGTCCTAAGATGTTTGTTGTTAAACGGCCAACCCTCTCTCCTGGGGCCTGACCTTAGACAAGGCTTTTTTTTTCAGGAAATGATCTTACCCCTTACATGGAAAGCATCTTCTTCAGCTTTCTACACTACAATTGCTAATAATTGGGTATTTGGGGAGTTTGGGGGGTGTCCCAGCACCTACTGGCTATAACTTGTCTGGTGCATTTCTAGTTTTTGATGCCCATGCTTTATCTGAGTGAATATCATTGCACAGCAGAAAGCAGAGAGTGCAGAGCTCTGTGGGATGTTTACCCTGGGGGCCCACAAATAATGTAAGTTACAATGATGGTTCTTCGGGAGTTTTCTCACTCATCTATTTTGAGCATGAATAATATTTTAGAATCCAGAATCTTGAATGGCATCCCAAATATCATTTCATCCCACCATTTTGTACCAATGCATCATTCCCTAAAATATCTATGACAGATAAGTCCTCTTCAGTGAGCCCTTCTGGAAGACGTATTTTCTCACACAACTGTTTTGCCAAACTAGCCCTCCCTCGATGGTCTATACAGCAGCTCTGGCTTTGCCTGGACACATTTTCTAAGTTATTCTCATTTTGCCTTTATCTGTCAGGTCTGCAAATACGCCTATGCACATAGAAAGCAAAATTTATTCTGTGTATTCATGTTGCTTGAGATACCAGCATAACTTTAGTGCCTATTACAGTAAACATAGGACAGTAAGCCATTGCTATTTATTCCACAGACTTCAACAGGAATCTGAAACACACTGCCATCACCAGGGGATGAATGTGGAAACCAAGGCCTATGGGTGACAGGTGACTCACCAATGGCTCAGTGGACAAATGATTGGAGGCTGTTTGTCCTTTGGCCTGACTGGCCAATGTGTTGCACACTCCAGAAAAGCTATTACACTAACGACACACAAAACATCAGAACTCCCATTATTGAGAAAGATGTATTTCATTTAAAGGGTTTCATTCTTTTTAGATGCGTTCTACTTTTTGCTTTCTTTTCATTTGAACCCTGTGTTTATTATTTCCACTCCATTGCTGGGCTGATAAAGCTAAAATTTCACTCACACCAGCCAGCCAGCTGGCTTCCAGGCAGTGGGGGACAAGAGCATTTGGCCGGTTGAAGATAAAGCTTGTTCTCCCGTTTGGTCAGCAAACTGTATTTAAACTGACAAGAGCATAGCTCTACAAAAATAAGATCTATTAATTGTCTTGTAGAAGAAAAAGGTCATCGGGCAAATGTTGCCCTCTATCTCATTTTACAGGCAGAGTCTGGGCATCAACATCAAATCATCTCTCTGTAACTAGATTCTGACTCTCAACAATAATTAAAAAAAATGACTCTGGATAAAATCATAGTGTAGTTCTGCTTCTGAATTTTGCTACTTGAATATATTTCACCTATTTGAAATCAGTCTGGTGTTGCTGATGCTGTACTTTCTCCAGGACCCTTCTGAAAAATTTATTTGAGGTGTCCTGGATCATTAATTGATTCTTCCATATTCCCTTTGGACCCTATTCCTCAGGCCATAGCTCCTAAGGTACAGTGCAACTTTCCTTAACGTGAAACCTGTGGGTGAGAGAGGGGCTTCAACCCAGAGAGGCTGCCCATCAGGTCCAATGCAATTCAGATGGAGCCTTCTGAATGCTGCAGAGGGATGGCCACAAAGAGCCCTGAGGCCAGAGCGACGGGGAAGGAAGGTTGAAGGCAATGTATCAGGGAAGGGGGTCACCTAAGTAGTTCCCTAGCTCTCTGGAAGGCATATGGGCAGGACTTGCAGTGCTTCACCTTGGGCAAACAGAGGCACACCTTCAGATTTAGCAAACGTTTACTGCCGATCTGTTACGTGACTGTCAGAAAAGAAACACTTTCGCAAGTGTGGAGGCTCATGCCTGTAAGCTTAGCACTGAAGAGGCAGAGGCAGGAGGATGGTGAGTTGAAGGCCAGCCTGACTACACAGCAAGACCCTGTCTCATAACAACCCCTTGAGATGAGTAGAGCATTGGTTTACTGGTTTCCTGTTTGTTCATTGTTTGCTGTTAGCACTTTGAATGGGCGGTTATGCCTATGCCTTTGAGATTTACCCCGAAGAAGGCAGAGTTCGGATAGATATGTAAGTGACAGACAGCCTAATAGACTCTTGAACTTTAGTGTCAATGCAGGCCTCCACACAAGGCCCCTTGCTTAAAACCACGGGAGCCAGGAGCAACAACGTGGGACGTGACACTTGCTGCAGTTAAGAGAAATATCCCCCATCGGCTCATCTAGCAAACACATGCTCTCCAGTTGGGGGTACTCTTCGTGGAGCCTTGCTGGAGAAAGACTGTCACCCGGGCTTTGGGAGCTTGTAGCTTTGTCTCACTTCCGGTTCACGATCTCTGTTTCCTGTGTGAGGTTATGATGTGATCTCTCGGCTTCCTGCTCCTTCCACACATTTCTTGCCTCCATGGGCACCTGGACATCTAGAACCATAAGCCAAGTAAACTCTGCTATAAGGTGTCCCTGGTTGTCATGCTCCATCACAGCAACGGAAGAGCAACTGGCATGCTTCTCCTTTCCTCATCCTTCCCCCACTCCTTCTGTTCAATACCTTTGTGCTCCTAAGACACTTTTATAGTCATTTCCTCTCTAGAATGACACTATGACTCACCATATCTAATGGTAGCTCCACCTTTAAAAATGAAGGCAGCTTTAGAGTTAAGCTTTTACTAACATAGTAGGCACTGCCCCCCGCCATCATTTATCATCCTGAGTCTCTGTGTGGTTGGTTTCATACTTATCTGGGTAATTGATACAGTCTCTGGTAAGGTTCAATACTCTGGGATCTCCTGGTCTTGCTCATCTTGGTGGCCGTGTTCACATTTTAAAGGTTCCTTGCTAACGTCAGATGTAGAGCCTCGGCTTACACATGAGCAGGTTCTCTTTGGTACCCAAAGTGAAAATGAGACCATGGAGCCAACTCATGGGGAACCACCCTTATCTACAGGTGAACTCTCCCTGTGGTCATCCTCCTCCCAACCCTACCTCAGCGTTCCCAATTCCTACCAGGCCTCTTCTTTTACCCCAGCCTAAAAGACAGCTCTGCTGCAGGAGAGCTGTGGTAGCAGTGTCTCCTGGTGGTTCAGGGAATCAATGAGGCCATGAACATGGGAATGGGAGCCATATGGAGTTTAGCAAGGGGCTGGACTCCACGTCAACAGGGAGGAAGATGCAGCATAAAGAAACAAATGCTTTCCTAGCAGTTATTTTTAATGCCTCCCCGCTCACTTTCTGGATGCTGAGAGTTCTGTGCTCCATACTCTCTCAGCAGGCGAGCCGACCTTGGAGAGAAAGGATGCCGAACAAACGTAAAGCCTAGACCCCCCTCCCTGCTGTTGCACACAGATAATGGGTGGGCTGAACACAAGGAAGGATACAGTGTCAACCACCTTCAGGCAGGGGCAGGGCTGGGAGCAAAGGGGTGGCTTCTGGTCCTATTTACATTTCCATCCCCATGCTAACCGTTTAGTCAAGTGTTCTTTCATGGCAGTGGTCATCAGTAGTTTTCTGTAAATGAACCTATGAAACTTTATTAACCCAAATTATTTTTTCGAATGCCTGAGCCACAAGGAGGCCCGGAGCTAAACACAGTGCTCAAATGCAATAATAAATTTATCCCAGACGCCTGGCATTTCTCATTCTCTTCTCCTTTTAATTAGTTCTGGCTGCCTTTCCATTTTTAATTGTCCAGGTTTATTTGAGATTTAACATAATAAACCACCTCAGTCCCTTTCACATTTCTCCTCAAGAAATCAAATTAGCCAACATGTTCAGTTGCTGACACTTCCTTTTAAGGTGTAAGCCCTTCCTTTGGAGAGAGAGAGAGAGAGAGAGAGAGAGAGAGAGAGAGAGAGAGAGAGGTTTGAAAAACACAAGTGTAAATGAAAACACAGTTCACTGAGTCTTTAGCTGGGGCGCATGTCATACTAATACACATGCACCTAACACCGTGATAACTCTACCACCAAGAACATACATTTTCTATGAGTGGAGATGTTGAACACTGAGTAGAGTGCCCACGAGTTCAGTGATTTTCCACAATAAATAAACAGCATTTTTTTTAAAACCACAAAATGAATTTGTACTGTCCAAGCACAACGGCTTCGCATACTGCCAAATGTGATTATCTTGACTGATTTACTCCTGCCCTGAGGTAACCTGGTTACTTAGCTTTGCAGATCTGGCTGGGGCTGCTTTTCCCCCTGGCTAAGTAGAGACAAATCTACTTCTATCGAGTCAGGGAAATGGTAAGCACTACATTTCGAAGAGTCATGGGCAATCCAACAGGAGCCAGTGTTTCCCTCTCAACGTCATCATCTTGTTCCACCTAGAGTTGAACCTGCCCTGGGAGCTCAATAGGACCATTGACATACATGAGGAGCTAGTGGCGGAGCCATTGTCCTTACTTTCCTGTGACCTGCTTCCCTTGGGCCCTCAGGTTCTCAGATATTTGCTGATGACAGCTCCTTCCCTCCAGTCTCCCTTGGTCATGACCCTCACAGTAGGTTACACTGGATGCCAGCAGCATTGAGGCTTGGTTATAACCCGAGCTCTGCCCTCCATCAGCTCTGCCTCACCTTACCTCTCAGAAGTTCTGTTTGCTCAATAGAAAGGAGAATCTCCACCTGCTAGTCTATCCTAATGGTACAATGGCAGCTATCAGGAAAGGCTCCATGGCTATTTGTTCCTTTCACTCTTGATTCTCCAGCTCATTTTTTTTTTTTAACAGACTCACCTAGCTCATTTCTTTCTCTCTGGCTTCTTCTCTTCTTGGCAAGAAAGCAGGTTCTATGTCCCCAAAATTATCTGGAGATTTAACAGCATTCCTTTTTTTTTTTTTTTTTTTTTTGGTCAGTCATTTGCCAGGTTCACTGGCCACCCTGCTTCACCTTGGGGTCAATATGGTGAACTGCAAGGTAGGACTGGGCCAGAACTTGGGAAACTACATAGTGTCTGATCAACATTCCCCCCATTTCTGAGCAGTCAAATCAGCCTTTATTGAGAGAGATTCCTCATTCTGGGAAACCAAAGTTTCTGGTCAAAGGTCAACCTCAAAATCAAATTCAGAAGCAATTAGAGCAGTGTTTTAAGAACCATAGTTCAGGTTCAAAGTCTAGCTTTTTTCTTTTTCCCTTTTCTTCCCCCCCCACCCCTGAAACAACTAGCCTCCACCCTTTGACAAAGTTAGTCTTGGATGAGTCTAATACAATTTTTTTTATAGTTCAAACTTTTAATTTTTTATTATTATTTTTTGGATTTTTTTAATTTTATTTTTTCTTATCAGCTACATTTTATTAACTCTGTATCCCAGCTGTATCCTGCTCCCTCATTCCCTCCCAATGCCACCCTCCATCCCTCATCTCCACCCTGTTCCTTTCCAAGTCCACTGATGGGGGGACCTCCTCCCCATTCATCTGACCCTGTTTTATAAGGTATCTTCAGGACTGGCTGCAAAGTCCTCCTCTGTGGCCTAACAGGACTGCCCCTCCCTTGGGGGTGGGGAGGTCAAAGAGCCTGCCATTGAGTTCCTGTTAGAAATAGTCCTTGTTCCCCTTACTATGGGAAGCCAATTGGTTACTGAGCTACCACGGGCTACATCTGAGCAGAGGTTTTAGGTTATATCCATACATGGTCCTTGGTTGAATGTCAGTCTCAGAAAAGACCCTGAGCCCAGATATATTTGGTCCTTGTGGAGCTCCTATCCTTTCCCCATAATACTAACTCCCCTTCTTTCATAAGATTCCCTGCACTCTGCCGAAGGTTATGAGTCTTTGTATCTGCTTTGAAAACACTGCTAGTTAGAGTCTTTCAGATGCTTTCAGTAGACTCCTGTCATACGTTCAATGCACATCCCATCTGTCTTTCTAAACGAGGATTGATCATCTTACCCCATGTCCGCTCTCTTGATTATCTTTTTTAGGTGTATAGATTTCATTATGTTTATCATATCTTATAGGTCTATATAAGTGAGTATATACCGTGTTTGTCTTTCTCCTTCTGGGATATTTCACTCAGAATGCTCTTTTCTAGATCCCACCATTTGCCTGCAAATTTCATGATTTCCTCCTTTTTGATTGCTGAGTAGTATTCCATTGTGTAAAAATACCACAATTTCTGTATCCATTCCTCCGTTGATGGACATCTGGGTTGTTTCCAGGTTCTAGCTATTACAAATAAAGCTGCTATAAACATGGTTGAGCAAGTATCCCTTTTGTGTACTTGAGCAAAGTTTGGGTATATACCTAGCAGTGGTATAGCTGGGTCTTGAGGAAGCACTATTCCTAATTGTCTGAGAAAGTGCCAGATAGATTTCCAAAGTGGTTGTACCAATTTACATTCTCACCAGCAGTGGAGGAGGGTTCCCCTTTCTCCACAACCTCTCCAGCATGTGTTGTTCTTTGAGTTTTTCATCTTGGCCATTCTAATGGGTGTGAGGTGAAATCTCAGAGTCGTTTTGATTTGCATTTCCCTGATGGCTAATGAGGTTGAGCATTTCTTTAACTGTTTCTCTGCCATTCGATATTCCTCTGTCGAGAATTCTCTGTTTAGCTCTGTTCCCCATTTTTTAATTGGATTACTTGGTTTGCTGCTTTTCAGCTTCTTTAGTTCTTTGTATATACTGGATATTAGTCCTCTGTCAGATAAAGGGTTAGTGAAGATTCTTTCCCAATCTGTAGGCAGTCGCTTTGTTTTGATGATGGTGTCCTTTGCTTTACAGAAGCTTTTCAGTTTCATGAGGTCCCATTTATTGATTGTTGCTCTTAGAGCCTGTGCTGTTGGTGTTCTCTTCAGGAAGTTGTCTCCTGTGCCAATGAGTTCTAGGCTGTTCCCCACTTTTTCTTCTAACAGATTTAGAGTATTTGGTTTTATGTTGAGTTCTTTGATCCACTTGGACTTTAGTTTTGTGCAGGGTGATAAATATGGATTTATTTTCATTTTTCTGCATGTAGACATCCAGTTGGACCAGCACCATTTGTTTAAGATGCTGTCTTTTTTCCATTAAATGGTTTTGGCTTCTTTGTCAAAAATCGAGTATTCATAGGTGTGTGGGTTTATTTCTGTGTCTTCTATTCGGTTCCATTGATCCTCCTTTCTGTTTTTATGCCAATACCATGCAGTTTTTATTACTATTGCTCTGTAGTACAACTTGAGATCGGGGATGGAGATACCTCCAGATGATCTGTTGTTGTACAGGATCATTTTGGAGATTCTGGGTTATTTGTTTCTCCATATGAAGCTGAGAATCTTTTTTTCAAGGTCTGTAAAGAATTGAGTTGGTATTTTGATGGGAATTGCATTGAATCTGTAGATTGCTTTTGGCAGGATGGCCATTTTCATAATGTTAATCCTACCAATCCATGAGCATGGGAGATCTTTCCATCTTTTGATATCTTCTTCAATTTCTTTCTTCAGAGACTTGAAGTTTTTCTCAAACAGGTCTTTCACTTGCTTGGTTAGTGTCACCCCAAGGTACTTTATGTTATTAGTGGCTGTTGTGAAGGGTGTTGTTTCCCTAATTTCTTTCTCGGCCCTTTTGTCTTTGGTATACAAGAGTCTAATACAATTTTAAGACCTAAAACTCTGATACTTTTAGGTTGTCATTAGTTTGTCATACATCAGTTTATTTTGTTAAAAAGTCAAGGTCAGCGGGCATGAGCTCTGTCATCGACTTTCACTTCTGTGTATGTGTACTCTCTCGGTCTCTGTCTCTCTTTCTATCTCTCTTACACACACACACACACACACATGCATGGAGGCCGCAGCTCTACCTTGGCTCCTTAAATGCCATCCACCATGTCTTTTTAAACAAGGTCTCTCGCTGGGATCTGGGGCTCATCAGTACAGTGAAGCAGGGTGGCCAGTGAACCCTAGGAATCTGCCTATCTGTGCATCCTCAGAACAGGAATGATAAGCACGTGGCACCATCCTTTTTTTTTTTTTTAACATGGGTTGTGGGGAATGAACTCAGGTCCTCAGACTTCCACATCTTTTACTGATGAAGCCATGTCCCCAGCACTGGTTATCCCTTTTTAGTGTTACTGAGCCTACTCGCTATGATGGAGGAAGGTGGCCTCCTTTCCACCCCAGAGCAAATCCACAGCCCTATCATGACTGTGGTCCTAATCTCTCAGATTCTGTAGACAGTCTATGTTCCCCTTCTCCTCTCCCCATCAGGTGCCTGCCTTCTCGCTGAGTTATTTTACCACACTATGAAAGGGATGGTTTCTAAGGTGTAAGTTGCCGAGAAAATAAATCTATCTAAATTACTTATGCACTTGTTTGAATATGTATTAAGAAACCAATTTTAGATTTTTGTGGTTATTAGCGCTTAGAAGAGGTAAGTATTTAAGTTTTTAAAAAGTGAACTGACCTATAGTAATAATAAGCAAGAACAACAACAACAATAATAATAGCAAGGGACACGATGGCTGAAGTTTGTATAATGTGTGTGCTGGGCTCGCCCTGGGGCCTTTCTTCTACCTCACTCTGTAGCCTTGGTATCATAATTCCCTTACTTCCCACCTCTGTCTTTCAGTAATAGCAAGAGTTACACCTCAGGAGGCCACACACACAGCAGGCAGGTGTCAGCAGTGCTGGCTGACTCTGAGGCTGGCAAGGGAGGACTACTCCACAGTCCGCCCAGGACTGTGAATGGCTGTTTCCATGCCACCTGAGGTCTATAAGCTTGCCTGTGTGCAAAGCTCTCCCTTCCAGAAAGGTTCGGTACCATCAGTTAGGGGCCCAACCTTCTCTGCATCTTAATTAATCATAGTTGTAAACTCCCCTTTGTGACAAAGAACTCATTCTGTGTTTCTGGGAGTTAGGACTTCACAGTGAATATGGCGTGGGAGGCACATAACTCAACCCACAGCCATCTTGGACAGCAGAACTGGGCATCAAAGCACCTAAATGCTAAATGTGGCTGTGCCCCTGACTGTGGCACTGCTTCTATGCTTTTCATTCTCTGGCCTCGGACTTCTCTTTGCCTCTCACTTTGAGGGTAGGACTCAGTTCGATCCTGAGGTCCTCTTTTAAACCCTAAGAGCCAATGGCTTCATCATCGCACTGAACCAGATCCAAATGTTTGCAAAGCCTTTACAACTTCTCACATGGAGATACAGTGTCACAACCGCGAGATAACAATCCCCAAGCCTCAACACAAAGAGTTTATATAAATTTAAAGTGGTCTTCAAACATTATCTCATTAATCCTCGCAAATCCCCAGTGAAGAAGCATTGTCAAAGAGCAAGCTGACGGTTGTGCTGTAATCTGGTCAAGTGAAAGAACAATATCTCAGACGAGATAATAGCAGGCACATCTGCCACAAGGGAAGGCTGACAGGCAAAGCAAGCGAGTGGGAAACAAATAGAAATTTTTATCTCAGGTGTCTTTGAAATAGGGGTTGAGAATGAGGCTCTGGCTGCCATCCGGGGCTTCTCAAAGGAAGGAGAGAGATTTACAAGCAGGCTGGCTGGAAACACATGCATCATTCATGCCTTCTAATTTTTCATGCATAAATGTTTGAGTTGATATTTAAGATCTAGGAAATCTGCTGGGAAGGAATTATAATGTTTTCCGGAGGTGAAGGAGGTATAAAAAAAAAAAAAAAAAAAGAAAGAAAGAAAAAAAGCATCATCCTAGATGAATTTTTTTTTCTACCCAGGCAGCTGAAAAGATACAAGCTCTTGTTTTTCAGTGATTAAAAAAGAAAAGGTAAATACTTTTGATGGGAGTGGTCACTTCACATGACCCCTTACCCTCCCAGCCACTGGTCAGTGGCTTGGTCTGACCAGCATCCAGGGACAGCTGAGGATGAAGCAGAGCCATTATAAGTCACTAGTCATTGTACATGCCATTGAGAAGACAAGAATACAGGGAAGAAGGGGGCCATATCAGGTGACCTTGCTTGAAGGCTCTTTGCCACAGTAGACTTGTGAGGCAAAAGTCACAAAAGTTGCCATCCCTAGGCAACCCCTTAACCTGCTAGCTTTGTGCCTGACATTCCACATCCAGAGATCATCAGGTGGCAGGAATATCTATCCCTGAGTGACAGCATCTGAAACTCACATGCTTCTGGAAAGGTGAGATCCCTTAACCACCGGCCTCCATTACTACAGAAACATTTCCCTCCCCAGCCTTCTCCAGGGTGCCTTGGGGTGGTTTAGAGAAAAATTTTGCAGGATAGGGCTTCAAAAGTCTGGTTTTGAAAAGGAAAAAAGCAGAGCGGCAAATGGAGAAGGGTTGAGTGGTTGGAAGACATTGAAGGTGGCACATCTGTTTCATCACACTGTCAGGCAAGCAGGCGAACCTCATTTGGATGCATGCTAGTGCTAACAGGCTATGCAAAACCGCAACCTGATTGGCAAATGTGCCCACATTCAATCAGAAACTCTTTCGTAAGACTCTCCTAAGGCTTGTTTTAATAAACCTACCACCGACCAACCAACCAACTAAGCAATCAAACAACCAGTAAGTGGCAATCGTTACAGACACTGATTTCTAAGCTAGGTGAAAGACTGGACCTTCAGTACAATGCTGGTCATGCAAGTGTGAGGACCTGTGCTTCATTCCCAGCACCCACTTAAAAACCTAGGTGTGGTGGCAGCTGTAGTGCCTGGGAAGAGAACACTGGATTCTTGAACCTCGATGGCCAGCCAGTCTAGCCCTAAAAGGGTGAGCCCCACACCTGTGAGAGACCCTGTCTCATAAAGAAGCATGCATAACACCTGAGGAAAAACACCTGGAGCCTGAGGGTTGTTTCTCTGGTCTCCATATAACATGCACATGTGTGCAGGAACACCTTCACACACACACACACACACACACACACACACACACACACACACACAC
>NW_026585644.1:36161319-36250888 GCF_907164565.1 Psammomys obesus
ACACACACACACACACACACACACACACACACACACACACACACACATGCTCTCGAGAAACACACAGTGTAATCTGCCCTGGCCTCTACCCTCAGAATACCTTCAAATCTGTCTACAAGTAGTCCTTCTTAGTTAGGCTTCTATGGCTATGATAAAACAACTACAGGAACTCGGGGAAGAAAGGGTTTATTTCACTTAGACTTCCGAGTCTATCTCTGAGGGAAGTCTGGGCAGGAAGTCAAGCAGGGCAGGAGCTGATGCAGAGGCCATGGAGGTGCTCTGCTTACTGGCTTGCTCAGCCTGCTTCCTTATAGCACCCGTGGACACCGGCCCACACAGTGAGCCAGACCCTCCCATGTCAAACCCCAATCAAGAAAATGCCTCACACACTTGCCCATAGACCAGGCTGGTAGGGTAATTTTCTCAATTGAGGTTCCCTCTTCTAAAATGACTCTAGTTTGTGTTGAGTTGACCTAAAACCAGCCAGTACTAATGTGCCCCCAACCCCCAGACACTATCTCCCTCGGTCCTACACATGCACTGTTCTCTTGCTGTGGTGCAAGCCTCTACCCTACAACCACCACACCCGCAACATATCCACCTACTCTTCTCCATCCGACTCCAAACTCAAGCTTGCCCCTTCCAGGAGGCCTTCCCAGAACTCCATGGTGGGTTCGGTCCCTCTTCTGTGCCTAGCAATACATAAAAGACAGCTTATAACTGTTAGTTTCTGGCCTCTGGCTCTAGAAGACAGGCAGACTAAGGGGTCCTGACTCAGCACCCACAGTGTGAGACCTGGCTCCCGGCATGCTGGAAGCAGTGAGCACGTTCTCTGTTAAGAGAACGTTCCTTTACCTGCTGAGGCGCACATTTTCTGCTTTGTGATAGAAATCTAAATTCATTCAAGGTACTTGAAAAGCAATTTGGCAAGATGTATCAGGAATATCTGGAGCAATAACTTTATAACCTTTGACCCCAGTACTCCGATTTCAGGAATCTATCCTAAACAAGGTCAACTGATCTTCCTGATGGTATTAACTGAGTGTTGTTTAAAATAAAAAAAAGCCAGAACACATGTCTACTAAAAAGTCATGAAAACTCGAGGATGTGAAAGAGGAATATGATAAAGCATAATTAAATTAAAAGGATTTAAAATATACATATGGGGTAAGTATAACTGCATAAAGTAAAAAATGAACAGATATTAAATATATGAATGGAGGCACATAATCATGTATATAATTCTTCTAAATCTTGGAAGTTTTTTATTTTTAAATATATGTGATATGTGTGTGTGTGTGTGTGTGTGTGTGTGTGTGTGTGCGTGTGCGTGTGAGTATGAACATGTACAAGTGCAGTTGTCCCCAGAGTCCAGAAAAATGTTCCTGATTGCCCTGGAGTTTGAGTTTCAGGTGGTTGGAAAGGCCCTGGTGAGGGTTCTAAGACATGAACTCCAGTCCCAGGGAAGAGCAGCAAGCACTCCGAATCACTGAGCCACCTCTCCAGCCCCTTCTCTAAGTCCTTGAAATATTTTCAGTGTAGTCTTATTATATTTTCCAGGATGCTTTTAAACTTGAGGGCTCAGGTGATCCTCCTGCATGGGGCTCCAGGATAGCTGGGATTACAATAGTTTGCCTGGCTTGAGTCATTTTACTAAATTCTGATCCTACATAGCAGTCACTCTGGTATCTCCATCTTGTAGATGATGGGACAGAGGCACAGAGAGGCAAAGTCAGGCGCCAAAAATCACATGGCTATTAAGTGACAGGGACTGGATCCAAACCCAAGACAAACTAGTGCTTGTCACTGTCTTAGCAAAATTCAAGAGTTTAGAAGAAAATAGAATCAAATACTATTGCTTTGTAAGGCTATAAAAGTATAAGTGAATTTGTTTCCATATATTTAAGTTTTTCTGTAAATGGCCTTATGATAGCTTTATAATAAACATTTTAATAAAATATTCAAGCCTTTAATAATGTAGGCATCTTCAACTGTTTTCTTGAGAAGCTTGCCTACCACAGCTGCTGGTTTACGTATTCTGGAACTGTCTTCAAAGCCAGTGTTTAAATCCTAAGTTACCTGATGCACTTATAGGCACATAAAACACAGCTTGTATTTCTCTTCATGTAGTTTCTCCTTTTTAGTAACGTATTCACGGCAACGTGCAGCATATGGGATTTGATGTTTATTCTCTATAAGACTCTCTACAGAAGAACAACAGTCCACCACTCAGAAAAACATCTCCTTTGTCAAAACGGTGTACCGAGCTTTTCTGTCTACAAAATGATTGCTGTGGGGAAGGGGTTTGGGGGTGTACTATGAGGAGAAAAGGGGCATGCTGCAGGCTCTGCCTCTGCCTCAAAACACCTCACTACTGTTGCTGGTAGGAAGGATACCATCCATAGTTTGGGGTGTGTTCCATAGCTATTTTCTTACAATTGAAACATTCCCTACTAGGGGGAAAAGCATGGGGAGGGTGGCAATCACAAAGACCCAGGAGGCTAAGCAAACCCCCAAGGCTCAGGAAGCTTAGACAGTCACAAGACTCAAGATGCCCCTCTCCTGAGGTTATATAAGTAATAAACAATTATTGGCAATAGGAGACTTTTCAGAGGAGCTGCCTGCCAGCTGGGGACCGAGCTCCCAGGAGTGGAGCTTTTGGGAGAATAGTGGGTGGAATGGCCTTTCCAGTGACCAACTGCCTTTGAGTCATCCAGCACCTATAAGCAACCCTTCCCCCAAACCCTGCAGATAACCCCAATAAACTCATTGTTTTACTAAATTAGATGTGGGTAGAATCATTTCTTTGGTTTGTCATTGGTGCCCTGTCTGGGATGAACAAACATTTGTTCATACATCTCCAGGTAATGTCACACAGCCGGAGATTATCTGGGCTGTGTCTTTATGATGTACGAGGAAAGGTATCCTTAACCTCCTGATGAGTTCATTGGATTTGCAGTCTCTGTAAACTAAACCCGACTGCTCCCTGAGCTCTTAAGCTCTTAGTCAAGACATTTTGATTCCCCAGAGAAGGTTTGCCAGCTGTGAGCCATGAGAGACATCTTAGGATTGCATGGAAGAGGAATGCAGGTTGGCCACCCTTGCAGCTTTCTTCAGGTCTGGAGAAAGAAGGGCAGCACACCACTGGAGGAGCCACCGCAGAGAGGACAGTGATGCCATCACTTCGGCTCAAAACTGAAAAACTTCCTTTTCTCGTTTGATTTCGGTCCCCTACCCAAAACGGCATAAATGAGGTCAGTCATCCAAGTGATGTTTACTGGGGAAACATTGTTGGCCAGTCCTGGTTGGCTCTAGATAATATTTTAGAAGCCTCTATGCCGCTGGGGGACACACAATTCATGCCCAGGGAAAAGATAACTGATAATCCCTGGATGTAAAATCCTTGGCCAGCATGAGTGGTAGGGGTACAAGGAAAGCTACACAGCATGAGAGGCACGGGGAGGGTACTGGGGCTACACTGGTGGTTGTAGAAGATGTAGCAGACACCGGAAATGAAGGGACTCTAGGCTGGCCCAGCATGACAAATATGGCCCTGGCAGGCCTTGCCCTTCCCCTCTTCCCTCTGCCTTGCTAAAAGCCATTAGATTACATTCCAAAAGTTCACCACCAAGGTCTAGTCCCTTATTTGGCTACTTCCTCCTCCTGAGGCTGACTACCAGGGTCTAGCTATCAAAGTATTGAAGTCCAGCAATCAAAAGCCCCCTTGTGGCTACCCTAATTAACCTTTCCAGTCAAAATTAAAAACCTCATTTAACACGCGATTTCCCCTTTTGCCTTTATAAACTGCCATTTGCTTATAGGCCATGTCTGTCTCCTTTCGATCCAAAGGCAGTCCTGTGTCCTTGTCCCCCAGGACAAATACCCTTTCCATTCTCGCTTGTTCCTTACCCCTTCTCCCTCATCCTCTAGCTCCTGTCTTTGTCTCATAATCCCTGTCCTTTGACCCTCTGGTGCAAAGAAATCTCCTTTGTGTCTTGGGGGGTCCCTTCAGGAATGAGCATCTGCGCTGGAGGAATAGCGCAGTAGAGTACTTCCTGTCTCGCATGCAGAAAGCTCCACCCTTGATTCCTTGCATCCTGGCAATGAGGTGTGGTGGTATATGCCTATAACCCTAGCACTTGGGGTACAGAGGCAAGGAGGATTAAGAGTTCAACATTATTCTCCACTACGTGGCAAATTTGAGGCCTGCCTGGGCTATAAAAGACCCTGTCTCAAAACAAACAGATGAAAACTTCAAACAACAATGTGGAAGAATATTAATTCAGAACATGGCTGCTCTGGTAAGAGATCACATATAAAGACCCTTTAGGTCTGCATGATCCAGCTGGAATACAACCACACCTTTAATCCAGGAGACAGAGGTAAGCATACCTGACTGAGTTCAAGGCCAGCCTGCTATAGAGCAAGGTTCAGGTAAAGCTTAGGTTCAGGTGTGATGGTACAGGCTTTTAATCCCAAACAATGAAGGTAAAGTTAGTTTGTAGAAGGAAGCACCCATGTTTGAAAGTGATGCCTAATTGAGTGGCAGGAACAGTGACAAATCAGAGAAAGACTTGACAGAACAGGATACACCCAACTCTCCAGAGAAGAGAGAAGAAAGGGAGGTTACTTAAGGAACAATCAGAGAGAAGACACAGTTTTTACCAGGATGGTAAAAGACAGACAGGTTGCAGAGAGAGAACTCAGGTGAAGACTGAATTAGCCAGAGAATAAAAAGAAGCCAGAAGATTAGAAAAGATTGTTGGAGTTAGTTTGAGGTCAAGCAGAGCAATTCAGAGGCTGAGAGAAAAGCAGGAGAGGAGTTTGCACCAGAACAGCTGAGTTGAAACAGTCAGCTATGAGTTCAGAAAGAACAAGAAAGGGTGAGCTTATTAAGCAGTAAGACTCAGAGGCAGAAACATTCTAGGCCTAGGTTAGATTGTATGGAGGCTCGAAGCTTCCAGGACTAGGCCTAGGTTAGCAGATGGAGGCATTAATCCTCTGAAGCAACAACAGAAGCAGGCGAATAAAACTTACTTTTACACAACGAAAACAACAGCTACAGATGGTGCTGCATTAAACAGTTTTCACTATTTTCCTCTATTTTCTTAATTTTATAAGAAAATTAAAGATTATCTAACTAAAGAAAAGCCACAGTTAAACTTGCAAATTAATTCTCTTTGGTTTCCAAACCCTCAGTAAGACAAGAAGGAAAAAAAATCTTCCAACAATTTGAAACAATATTTGACCATGTACCAAGCTCTTGGCCTCCACATTTCACTAGAGTCTCTCAATAGCCTTGCAAAGTAGCAATTATAATTACTTCAATTTCACAGATCAGAAAACTGATAACCGTGGACTATGAGCGACAGACAAGTTAGTAAAATCTAAAGAAAAATCACAAATGCTCTTTTCTGAGGGTTCGGCCCATGCTCGCTGCCCTCCCTGGACATCAGGAGCCTTCCCTGACTGCTACTGTCAGGCAAGACCAGTGCCAGACTCTTGGAGACCTACAAGGGCTTGAGGTTCCTCTCCTACCCCATGCAGGGGAGGCAGGGGAGTTTTTGTGTGTTATCTAAGGAGGTGCTGGTATGATAGGGATCTAGGGTGGGGCTGGAGGGGGTTTAAAGACCCCCCCCCAAAGTGCATCAGGGCAGGGGAAGGCATTTCCTGCCAGGGGATCACCCCTTGCAGAGGCTACATGGGGCTCTGGGAGCTGCAGGGTCTGAACTGAAGGTTAAGGGATCACGACACTCCCACGTTAAAGCCCTAAGCCCTGGTGCAGTAACTCATCATCAATCCAGGAAGAACCTTCAACAAGAACCCAAAGCACCTGTGTCTTGGACTGCTCAGCTCCCAGAAGCTAGGACGGCTGTTGTTTAGACTATTTGTCTATGGCGTCTTGTCATCGCAGCCCAAGCAGAGAGCCTGATTTCTTCACTCTTCATGCTGCCTTTTCCACATCTGCAGAGACAATGGGTGGCTCCAAAAGAGGAGATTTGCAGCAAAATAAAAGCCACTCTCCTTTCTTCCTCGACTGTCAGATACCTCCGCATCCCCTAATGATGCTTAATGCCAGGCACCACCAGCTCCGAAGCTCAGCGGAGTGACGCATGGGCCCCTGTGGTAAGACACTCTCTGCCTGGAAGGCAACAGCCTTGCCCAGACCACCACAGTTTCTCTTTTGTGAAAGATTTCTCTCTTGCCCAATTATAACAGAAAATCCTCCTTTGTTCTCTCGCCCTGGCCGCCCCTGCACAGTCCCCAGCGAGGGCATCAAAATCGGTTTCATGTGTTGAAAAAGCACGGCGGTTCTCAAGGAAGATCTACCAGCCTGCCATTGCCGTTTCCCCCAAGCACACCACTCACGGTGGATGCCCCAGACTGACGCTAGATAGCTGCTAGCCCATTTCCACTCCCTCATTTAGCAGATGAGGGTGATTATTGTATTTATGTCGTGTGAACAGCAACGGGCCGGGGAATTGAGAAGCTCAGATCCACCCAACTTAGGTATCTATCATTTCTCTGCCTGCTTTACCGTTAAGACCCTCCCAGCAGGGAGCCAAAGGGAAGGGGCAGTGCTCCCTCCCCCACCCCTTCGCTGCACCGCAAAGCTTCCCAGGACTGAAGGAGGAGGAATGATGAAAACTTTTGAGTTCTTTGACTCGAATATGAATTGAACTGTCATCTGGGCTTTAAGTTTGGGGCGGCGTAATGACTGTTAAACAATTCATCTTCCTGTCAGGCGGCAGAAAGTAATTTACTCATTACCATTTAAGCAAGAAGGGAGCTTGTGTGTCTAAGGACGGAGGAGTTCAGCACGCCCCACCTTACGTGGCACCGCACAGGGCCCAGCTGGACGAAAAGTGCAGGAAAGGGAGGAGTGCCTTGAGCTTAGGAGCATCAGACCTTGATTCGGCTTGGGAACTGTCATTAATTCTCGTTTACAATCCAGCTGAGGAATCAACCACACTCATTTTGAGAAGACTTCAGATGAAGAATTGGTAAATCCAATAAAGCTGGATCTTATTTCTTGCATCTCATGCGGTCCCCAAACAGCTATGTGTAACGTTAAACGCATGTATTAAGCTACAGTCTTTTCCCTTTGACTTTCATTATGATCTCACAGATGTTTCCTTGAGACCCTGGAATACAGTAAATGCACCATTTAGACCTCTTATGATTCTCAGCAAGCGTTTTACCTTTGTCAACACGCAATCCACGAGCATTAAATCCTCCCACACATCCACAAGTAAAATTTACAAATTCTCTGCATCATCTTCGTACATCCAGAATGGATCGCACAAACTCTCCATTAAAACATGGTATATAGCTAATTTTCATTTTTAGTGTGATTTTTCTTGAGTCTATGGGACTACGGGACTAAGTGTATAAGCAGCCACAGTTACCAGGAGAGTGCTTTAATGTTTCAGCCAAATGTAGGAGCCAGAGGAACCATATGCAGGAGATGTATGTTTGGTAGGGGGAGAAAAAAAATTCAGTTGTATCATCTCACAGATATACTGAACACATACTGTATAGGAGTCTAAAAACACTGGCACCATTTAATTCCATTTTAAAATGTGGTGGCATTCTGTTTAAAATGCTTGAGTCAGAAAATATGTCTTGGTGTCTTAATAACTCAAGCCAAATCTTTGGCCGAAGCTGGATGGCACAAACTGCAATAGTCCAGCTATAACGCAAACATTTCAATTCAAATAAATCTCAAATTAAGTAAACCTTAAAGGAGAAGCTACTGAAAAATTCAAACCAAAAAATATCTGCAGAACATAGAACATAATAAAGAGAGTTAACACAGAACAGATTTCCTAGGTCCAAGACTGTGACATTTTTGTCCTAAGCACAGGGACAAGTCATTCCTTCTAATGTAGAGACGATATAAAGACTGGTGTGAGCTTTCTTCTCAGTGGGACCAGAATGCCTGTAAGAATAACTTCAAGGAAGAGTGTATTTGTTACTATTATGAAAATGTATTACATTTATTTATTATCTCTGTCTCTCCCTCCCTGCCTGTGTGTGTGTGTGCGCGTGTGTGCGTGTGCGCGTGTGCACGTGTGTGCGTGTACATGTACTTGTACCATGGCCTGCATTTAGGAGTCAGAGGGCTATTTTTCTGGAGTCAGTTCCTTTGTTCCACCATATGCGGCTGGAAGCTGAAACTTAGGTGGTCAGGCGTGGCGACAAGTGCCTTTATCCTGATGGATCTGGAAGAACTGGTTTTGTTCATAGTTTTAGAGCATCAGTTTATAGTTTATTGCCTCCATATGCTGGGCAGAACATGCTGGTTCTGGGTGGAGGCATGTTGTAGGAGAATCATTGGCTCATGGAGGACGGGAATAAAAGGAAGGAGACACGGCTGTGACCAAACAGAATGTTCAAAGGAGCATTCCCTGGGAGACCGAGGACCATAAGGTCCCTACTATCTCCCCGAATAGAGCTACTAGTTAGGGTCTAGGCATTCACCCCAGAAGCCTGCGGGGAGTCATGTTCATGTTCACGTTCAAACTGTGATGGAACCAAAGTAAAATATAATCCAGGGTTGCCACAGTGGTGTTTAGAAGGGAAGCTAATCACTACCTATGACCAGCTGCAAGCTGTCATTTGGAGAAGGCATCCATCGTCCCATCTGGACATGTGTCTGCTAAAGCAACGCCATCGGAGTTAGACATGGACTCTCAGGAAGGTTTCCTCCTTCACACATGTCTCTGCCTACCCAGCTCTGCATGCTAAGACAACATGCAGGGGCATTGCATGTTCTGCACAATTAAAATAAGTTATCATAATGCTATCTAAACTTCGCATGATACAGAGAATTTCTCTGCAGAAATGCTCAATAACTTCAGGCACCAAGGGAGAAATGGCAGAAATGGAAGTTTGCTTCTGAGCACAGGTGTTCCTTCAGGCAGCTCATGTGAGAGGCAACAGACAGGCAATGGCGCACCACAGTGTCATGTGCTTGAATCTTTCTTGAAACGGGGTACACAATTTCCCCAAAAAGTGCTTGAACTTTTCTGTGGGACGTTGAAAGCTGAGGCTCGTGAGATAGTCTCCTGCTGAATACTCTTCAATTGCTCTTGTAATTTTTTTTCTCTCTTACATTGAGTACAGATTGTAAGAAACCATCATTCCAGGCACTTTCTGTGCACTTAGCAACTGCTATCTGTCCTTCAATAATGACAATGGCAGTGATAATAATATGTAACATTCCTGAGATACCAGCCCCTCTCCTAAGCTTTTTCCGTCCACCATCCTGGTTAATCCTGACAACTTTCCATACTGGATGTTATTACTACTCCTATTTTACAGATGCAGGCATTCCACACTACACTGAGGCCTCAAACCTCATTGGTATGACTCCACATCCGTGGTGTAATCATTAAGCTACTGAGTAAGATACTGACCATGTAGGGTTTGCTTTCACAGGCCTGGGAAATGATGGGCATGTCCTAGCAGCAGTGTGCTTGTGTGTGTGTTTGTGTGTGTGTGTGGGTGTATATGTGTCTGGGGTCTCTAATCCCAAACACCAGGGAATTACATAGTGGCCCAGTATACTTTTCCAGTCAATCTTCACAAGAGAAAATACCATGGTTTCACTGTAAGTGGAGAAGAAAAAAGAGATGAAGTAAGGGTCAATAGTGTTAAGTAGCCAAGTCCACTAGGTATTTCCACTTTCAATATAGTTTGATAATATTGTTCTTAAGAGGTGAACTAAGGTATTAACAAGCTTCATGGATTAATGCTCTGTTATCCTAATCAAGAATTTTATTTTCATAGAAAATACGCACAAGAGTTATCAATAACAGACTATATTTTAAATCTGTGCCTTTGAGGAACTTTAACATTTAGGGTACGTTTGATTCCTGGCTTAGTTACCTATGTGTATACAATTTTTCCCAAAGGTCAGCTGTGCAAGGCCTCGTGTCATTCTGGCCACCATGAACCAAGAGTCATTACTAATCCTTCCATAGATGTGTTTTGGTGTTATCTGATTTTTTATTTTTTTTAGCTTCACAAAAGTAAAAAACAAATCTAGAAATGTATATATGCAAGATATTCAAATAAGAAAGTCAATTCACATATCTATGGATAAAAGACCAAGGTGAATCCACAGTAAACGGATCTGTACATCTTTAATAAAAGTGTTAACAAATACTAACCTTACAGTTCAACATGGAGCTGTGAGGTTCAGCAAGAATTTGTACATTCACAATGTCATAGATTTTCTTCCTCAAGACTCCTTGGAGAAAACTCCTCACTGGCACACGTTTTTCAGCAAGGGCTGGTTTGGGGTTTTTAGCTATATCTATGATGTGGGGGATTCTGTTTAAGTAAAATTCTAACAAATCAAAGGAAACTTGGTCTTTATCATCAAAGTAGGGAGGGGCTGTGCCCAAATTCTAGACAGTCCAGACCAAGCAGGGCAATGTTGGCAACTCTGAGGTGCCTCATAGCTTGGCTGGCTATGTGGATTCATGGGTAAGAAAGGAGGCAAATCCAAGTCCAAGGTCCTTCCCCTGGACTGTGCTTTCCTGCCACTGGTGGGAAGGGCTGGATTAAAGAGTTAGTGCTAGAACCCACAGATCTGTTAGCTATCAAATTTGAAACCCTGATAATTAGCTAACCTCTTTAAAAAAATCATTTTAACTCTTTAAACAGTGTCTGCTCCATGTAACAAAGAGTCATGTAGCAAAGGAAAGGAATATAAAGCTTTCTGAAAGGTGTAAGGCAGTTATGCACACTCAGCTTCATTGTGAACCTGTCTTCCAATCATGAGATTCAATATTAAATCTAGGAATGCAGCTCTGGATGTCCTGTGTCATCTAGTCCTATCCCACATTCTGCCTCAGTGTCCTCTCTTCTGATCCACATCCCTTCCCCAGCAGTACCATCAACGACTCCCCATCCCCCAACGAGAACCCAGCGGTGTGTACTACTGTGCTCTGGTTCACATCTCTGCAACACATCATTTGATCATGGCGATGCTGGGAGGCAGAAGACGAAAGAAGAATCACCTTATTCAGTTGAAAGATGGAAAACAAGTGACTTGCACAGACCCCACACAGGAACTGGTGAAGTCGGGATGCAGGTCCATTATGCCTCTTGGTACTTAGACTTAGTACTTAGCCACATGTAGAAAGCTTTTGCAGGTCTCTAGCCAGCTACAGTGAACTCCAAGAGGGCTGAGAGTCCCCTGTAGCTATCTCCATACAGCTTTTCGCAGAGTATAAAATCAATAAACGGAAGTGATGCTGTGCTGAATTTTTGAGAGTGGAGAGAGAGCCAGGTTTCCTAAGGGTAGTGGCTGTACTAGTGCTACGGACTGAATTGTTTTCCATCCTTCAAATTCATCTACTGAAGCCCTTAAACTCCAACGTGATCATTTTTGGAAACACAGCTTTCGGGAAGTGATTAAGGAAGACAAAAGGAAAGGATTCAGAGACACCAACCCACTCCCACACCTTTGGCAGGGGTGCAGTAATAGCACAGTCATTCTAGAAAAAACATTTGGCATTCTTATAAACCCAAACACACAGTTAACCAGAAGACTTGGCAATTGCCTTTCCGGGAATGTGTCCCAGAGAAGTAAGGATAAGTTCATATGAAAACTTGTATATGAGTGTTTAGAAAAGTTCTAGTCATAACAAACCTAATCTGGAAACCCGGATGTTCTTCAGCAAGTAGATGGTTAAACAGACTGTGGTGTCTTCATACACAAATATTGCTCAGCAATAAAATAAGCAAACCATTGATGTAGAAGAAAAGCTGGGAGAATCTACAGAGAATTCATGGAGAATAGAAAAAAAAAGCAAGCCTCAAAAGTCATTTATGTAGAGTCTATTCTTGAAATCATATTTTAAAAATACAGAACAGAGTTACAGAGTTGGAGAACAGACTAGTAATTTCAATGGGGATCAGGCAGGAACAAGGTTGGAGAGAAGTAGGTGAGAATGTGATAGGTTAATTCTGTTGCTGTAATATTATTCTTGCGATTTTCAAGATACTAACATTGGTGGAAACTGAGTGAAAGAAAAATGGTATGGGCTATGTTAGTTGGTGTGTGAATCCATAAATTAATAAAATTATATTTTACTGCCCCAAAAGCTTAAGGTAGGAATTAAATCTCGCATGAGATAGTGAAAGAAACTTGGGGAGTAAAGGGTGGTGTGAATGTCAGTGAGGGGAGCAGGGGAGCTTTGTGTACCACACTGAATTCTGTGGAGGTCTGCGGAATCCATTCTGTATCGACTCCTTTCTTTTTAACAGGGATCCCCAAACTTCACGGTTGCAGTGTTCATCTCGGCCGCATGAGAAGCGGAGACAGGGAGCTGGGGAACCAGCATTGCTAATAGCCTGAGAGTGGGTGACCTTTAAGATGACGCTTCCTACACTAGCTGTTATGAAGTTTAAATGGGACCATGCTTCAAAGGGCCAAGAACATGGCCGTGCCCCCAGCATCCAGGGATTAGTATCTATGGTGGTTTGGACGAGAATGTTCCCCATAGTCTTGGACATTGGAATTCTTTGTCCCCAGTTGATGACACTGCCTGGGGAGGTTTAGGTCGTGTCTCCATGCTGGAGGAAGCAGGTCACTAGGGATAGACTTTGAGAATAAAAAGTGTGCCTTACTTCCAGTTGTCACCCCCTACCTCCGCCATGCACTGTGTTTGCAATTGAATATATGAACTCTTTTCCTGCTCTTGGCCCCATACCTGCTACTTGCTGTCATGACAGACTCTTCTGTCCCTCTGGAACTGTAAGATTAAATAAAAGCCCCTCTGAGTTGCCTTGGGCAAGCTGTCTTATTGCAGTGAAGGGCAAGTGACCATTAGAGTACCCACCTTAGAACTGAATTAACCTCCCGCTCAGAAGGATGCTTGAACAGTTATCTCTATTTTGTTTGTGGGGATGGGGATAATCATATCCAGGAAAGCCTAGATGCCAGGAAGGGCGATGGCTGTGGTCTGGGGGAGGTCCTTTGCCTTCTGCCTGTCTCTGACTTCTCTCTCTCACCAGCAGAGCATCCTGTTTCTTTCCTGTCTCTTGTGGGTTACAGAAGTGACACAGCATGATCCCTGTGCGCTGTCAGGATATCTGGGATCGAACTCTGGCATTCCCTTTCATTAGCAAATGACCCCAGGCTAGTCTCTCCCTGAGCCTTGCATTTCCTAAATATGAGAGCCAAATCCCACTTCACAGGGCAGCTGTGGAAATTAAATTGGTCTCTGTGAGGTATACATGTATCATCTGGCATACAGCACGAGTGGAGCCCTTGCTTGCTCCTGCACCCCTTTAAGACAGGGACGAATGTCAGCTTCTTAAAGCACATGGGGTTTCCATGGACACCCAAAGTAAGTTGGAGAATAGCAGAAAGTATGGTTTTGCCTACAGAAACACTCTAATTCTGACCTCATAATAAACAACCACATCTCAGGGGACAGGTGGCTTTCATACAGAATCCAGCACCAATTACTGAGTTCCTCTATGGAGCCACCCGCAGAAAAGAGTCAGACTGTAAATAGAGGATGCTCACTCAGACTCCTGAGCCTCTTGGGGATACCTTCAGCAAGGGGCAGGAACAAATTCACTTCCACGTTCTGTTGCAGAAGGATTCTTGTACCGCAAAGCTTTCCACGTCTACATGTGCTGACGAACACCCTTGCCAACCACTCTCTCTCTTTCCCTCACTCCTACCAGTGCCATCTACAGAAAGGAGGCTCTGCAAGTTAAAGAGAATGTACTTTGGAGCTTCATGACTTTACTTCTTTCATATATCTCCCTACTATATTCCACCAAGGATTTGTGGAGGCTTTATAAGACTTGGTATTCTCAAATAGAAAGCTATAAATAATTTAACAAATCAAGGCCAGAGAAAATATTTAGGATAGAAAATCAAGACCAGAAAAAAGTAATATTGCCAGGAGTATGCACCACAAGCATCAATAGTTACAAAGATGAGCTTAGAATGTGACACTGAGTTTCATGAAAGCCTAAAGTGAGAGAGAAAGAGAGAGAGAGTGGGCATAAGAAAATACCATGGTCCTTCAAAGTCAAAGCTCTTCTGGGTATTTAAATCAAAATAGGATATTTCCTACTGTGTCTTTATATAAGAGACAAACATACTTTGGAGGGGTGAAGAAGCTATGTCTGTGGAAGAGAAAGTTTAGCTCCTGACTCTGGGACCCAGCCTCTTTAGTTCACTCTCCCCATATTTTTCTCTAAATTCAGTTGCCTGGCACAATCTTAAGTTCATTTCCCCAGTGGTCAACTACTAGGTGTCTTCTATGGCCACATATATGTTAGACAATGAGAAATCAGCATTGAGAGCAGTCCTATTTTGGGAAAAGTTATCATCATTAGTGGTGGGAGGAATCAGCCAGCAGGCACTACTTGCTTCTGGTGTAGACACTGTTATCATTGAGGAAGAGCCAATGTTACCAAAGAGATTGCCAGGAAGCTCTGAATCAGTCTTAATGTCAAGGAAGGCTCCATAAGAAATTGAAATTTAAACTGATGTCTGAAGTTGGGGGAAGAAATAGCCAGAGAATCTTATAAATAGGAAGAAGAGCATGTTCAGCTCTCCCAGGTGAGAGGGTGCAGAACTTCCCAGAAACTGGAGATGTTGGAACATTCTAGAACATAAAGACAGTATAGTAAGTAGAAGAGAAGTAGTTGAGAATGCAGAAGGTCTAGTTCCCTAATGGCCTGTCTAGCCTTGATTTTTTTTTAATTGTATTTTATTCTAAAAGAAAAAGCAGTTATTGACAAGTTATAAGTGAGACAGTTACAATGTTGCAGGGGTCATGAGCCAAAAAGAGGGGTGGAGAATATAGGAGGACTAAGGGAAACCGGATGCCAGGATCACGTTATCTGAGTGCAAAGGACTGTCAGGCTGGAACCAGAAAAATGAGAAGAATGCACTGGATTCTTCAAGCCACTCGATTGCCTGCGAGTTGAGCACTGTGAGTACGGTACATTTTGAGTCATATCTGCAGCATGCACTGGCCCCTGGGAAAGGCAGGAGCCCTGAGACAGACACTAATAACAATGCAAAGTCACTCATGCTTTTATTGTTCAGTTATAATGAGTCCACTCGTGTTGGTAATAATAATAATGATGTGTTTGAATAACATAATTGCTTAATAGCCATTCCTTCCCACTACCACCACCACCCCCCACCACAGGAGGGAATGATAATAATCTACAGCATTCATCATTGTAAAAGAGGCAGAAACAATTGGTTTTCTATGCTAGTAGCTTTTTAAAAATAAATTATACACAGGACTGGGTACATCTGAGACTTTAAAGGGGAATTTCGCGTCAGTTAGGAAAATGCACAAAAGTTAGTCTTTCAGGAAAACCTCTCACTAGTAACAGGATTGTCCCTGGTGGAATTCAAGTGGTTCCGGGCCTTATGTTTGCTGTTCCCTAGTTGGGGATCCGGCAGATATGTGGTCACCAAACCCCAGTGCATATCCGATTAAGCTAGGTGCTGTATTAAAATCTCACCTCTGGGGCTGGAGACGTGGCTCAGTAGTTAAGAGCACTTGCTACTATTGCAGAGGATGTGGGTTTGGTTCCAAGTACCACATAGGGTAGCTCACAATTGCCCATAACACTAGTTCCAGAGAATCCAATGTGCCTTCTGTTCTTTACAGGCAGCTGCATGCATGTGTGCCTACCTACACACACACACACACACACACACACACACACACACACACACACAGGCATACACATACACTCAAGTAAAAATAAATCTTTAATGGGACTTCTGTATGACTCTGGGTTTGGGTTGTGCTCTGAAGTGAGCCAAATGGCCAGCTGAAGCTGTGAACAGCAGGCTTGGATGAACATTCACATTCCTCTGTCTCTCTGTCTCTCTCTCTCTCTCCAAATGTCTAGGACTGTGCTATGCAGTGTAGGCTTTTTAGGAGCTGCTTTGACATGCAGAATCTCAGGCCCCACTACAGACCTGATGGCAAGTCGTCTCCCTTTCAGCAAGACTCCCAGAGAGACCTGCACACACATCCCATCTCTGAGACACTGCGGTCTGAGACTCGGCCTTTCTCACACGGCCCAGGCTTCCCTTGGTTCAGGAAAAATGATCATTGGGGAAGTACCCAAATTTCTTCACGTCTCACAGCAAACTTGCTGGCTGAGCCTAGGATGCAACCCTGTTGTCCTTTATCAGCAGCGACACAATGCTTCTCTGGTGGGTGGCCATAAATAAGCTAGGCAAAAAGAAGCTGAATCAGCAAAGGTAAATCAAGTCCTGAATTGTGCTGCCTCATGCATATGTTGGGAGACAAACAAAAAAGCAAGCACCGGGATCTTTGCATATTTCTTTAAAATATATAAGTAGTAGGTAATCAGAGGTTGACTCCACATCTGGGTCTGCATAAATTTTTAGGAATATTATATACCCTCCCTGCTTTCTTTCTTTTTTTTTAAATTTTTATTGTACAAGAAATAAAGCCCAAGGACTCATAAATGCCAGGCAAATGCTCCCTAACTTCTCCTTGACATCTCAAGTCCTTCTCATCCTGGACCACCCCCTACAGTGTCTTCCCATCTGACACCTTCATCTTGCCTTTACCTGTCCTTCCAAAAGCAAAACAAAATAAAGAAAAAAATTATAACAACAAAAACTGTGTCACAATGGGTAACTTCTGAATCATTTTTTTCTTTCTACTTGCATCCATTCAGTTTGTCTGCTATCTTTTTTTTTTCTTTTTAGTAACATCCATTTAGTCATTCGCTCCACTAATAGTTAATGAATAATCATGTAGCTCGACAGCCTAAGTTTCACACAAAGAGAGATTAAACTGAACCACTATCTTTCCTCTTGGAGCTCATAGCTTACTTTGGATTTAAGCTCCAGGAATAACAACCCTAACTTAAAGGAAGAAGTGGGGATTCACAAAGAGAAGCACATAATGGGGAAAGCACTTGAAAAGGATTTGTGTGTGGTGCTGGGGACCGAACCGAAGGCTTCGGACATGCTCTTTTCATTTTGAGACAGCTATTCCAAGACTATGCCCCCACATCCAGGTGCATCATGGTCAGCATGTCATCATGTTTAGGTGGCAAGCACTTTATAGACAGAGCTCTCATCCAAGCTTCCAAAGGATCCTTTCTAATGGGAAGTTAATAAAGG
Organism: Psammomys obesus; assembly: GCF_907164565.1. Lineage (NCBI taxonomy): Eukaryota > Metazoa > Chordata > Mammalia > Rodentia > Muridae > Psammomys > Psammomys obesus. The sequence continues at coordinate 36,178,499 of NW_026585644.1, forward strand.
TTTCTTTGTGGTCATAGTAGTTTGAACAGTACTGCAAAAGCCAAAATAATATGGTTATGTGTTAAATTTTCCAGGGCTGTCCCTGCAACGAAAGGTACATTGGTAACAATGGAAAGACTGCAAAGACAAAGCGGCCACATGGCAAAATAGACTTCAGTGACCCTTTCGTGAAGGCCTATCTATGATTAGAAGATTATGGGGGATTCGGAATTATAGGCTAAGAAGTCTTAACTGTACTAAGTAATAAGTAGGAACTGCCAAAAATTTCCTCAGTGTGACTATAGTGGAGTCTGAGCTTGTCCATCAAACTGATGACAAAACAGTGCTGCCTCTGAGACTCAGGGGAAAACCAGAGACTGCATTAGCTGCTTCTCTCTTTGCTCCAAAGACCAAATCCCTGGCATGAAGCAAATTAAAGGAAGAATGATTGGTTTGGAGCTCACGGCATAAGAGAATATACAGTCCCTCATGGTGGAAAAGGCCAGGTGGTCGTGGTGGCTCTCACTGTGGAAGCAGAAATGTGAGGTGGCTTGCTCACATCTCGACAGGTCTGGAAGTCAAGAGAGAGGAATGCTGATGCTCAACTGATTTTCTCCTTGTTTCCATATTTCCCTCCCCCCCCACCCCTAGGACCCTAGCCTAAAGGATGGCTCCTCTTGTGTTCCCTTCTCTGTTAATCCTCTCTGGACATGCCTGGAGGTGTGTGTCTTCTGGGTGATTCTGAATCCAGGCAAACTGACTATGAAGATTAACCATGAAAGAGGCCATCTCAAAGAGCTTTGGAGAAGACAGTGAGAGCCTGAGCTAAGAATGATAGAGGGAGACATGTAGAAGGGAGGCCATAGCAGGTCATCAATGAGAAAGAAGTAAAAGTGATACTCAGTGCTTGTATCAGGATCCCTGGGAGGACAATGGCAGTCAAGAAACCAGGAAAGACATTTGGCAGTAGAGGTAAGACATCCAGTTTGGGCATCTTTGTATTAAGGTGTCAGGGGTAATTAAGGAGGAAATGCCCAGTAGGAAACTGGAAAACATATACTTGGAACCTGGTTGAGGCATTGATTCGGGGAATGATCAATCTAAAGACAAGGATAAAACAAAACAAAATACAGGAAAGGAAAAGGAGGAGGAAAAAGGTGCCCAAGGCACACAGTTGGGTGCTACAACAGCAATACAGCTGAATGAAAGATTCCTTCACTTTTCTGCCCTACCCCATCCATCTTTCACAATGGCTTTCCTCCCTTATTCAGTCATATCGCTGAAGCCTAAACACTTTAGAATGGGCTTAGCGATGTCTCTGAGGCACTGGCAAGAACACAGCCTCATGACTAGAGAGCTGGACTCTGCTCTGGGTTGTACGGTAATGAATGAGGCTGGAGAGCTGACGCCACTCCCCTGAGTTTGTATCCATGGTGGAGAGGAAGTGATTGTAAGACCTTCACTCTGACGCCATGGGTCTGCCTACTCTAACAACGAAGAGAGAGACTATGAAGCCTGGGATCTGTACTCTTTGCATCCCTCAAACACGCCAGAATGTCTCAATGCCAGTCGGAGGCTGGCCATTTCACACCTGTGCCACCAAGCGCATCTCATCTGCCCAGTGCTTTGACAAAGATAATTTCAGGCTTCCAGTGGCTTCTCATTTCTTTTCACATCAAATTATAAACTTGAATAGTAGTAAGAATACCCTTCCACCCTCAGTTGTGTCCCAGTCATTTCCTCTCATTTTCTGCCATGGTTAGCAAAATTGCCACCTTCAATATTTAAGTACTACAATTTTAAACGCTTATACAGAATGATTTGAAAAATAAATATCCAGGGAACTTACCCTTTTAAGTGATCTTGAATGTCATATTCGATCAATTCTTCTTATTGAGAAAAACATACAGTCTTTACCCCTGTGATTTGATTTAGTGAAGTCTTAGGGTCATTCAGGACAGTAAAGACTTCTAAAGGAAATTCCCATTTTACTTGATGTCATTTACTGTTGTGGCTCTGCCTTAAACTTGGGCCCTCTTGTCTGAGATGGCTCAGAAGCCCAGAAGGACAGGAGGTAGAAGAGCTATGGGGGGAATAAATCTAGGTTTCCTGTTACTCCTGAGAGCTGCTTCTCCTATGGTTTCAGAAGCATGGAGACGTGCTTTACAACAGCGTGTCTTTGTAAGAGCAGAATAAATCCTATATATTTCTTTTAAATTAAAGGCATTTATTTTTCTACTCTCCAGGAAACACAGAGCCTTCGCTATTTGTGTAGGAATCCAATTGCTAGCCATTATGCTTGTGGGTAATTCAAGTTCACACCTTAACAACCAGATATGCTCACAGTTTGACGTAGAGGAAGGACTAACAAATCACTCAGATTCTATTCTCTAAGAGTACTTATTCAAAAGGTAAAATTTTAATAACTATTCTTGCATAGATCGTTTCTAAAGCAGAGTGGAAGTGTGTTCAGAAAATCCTTTATTATGGCCACCTCAGCCTACTTGGGTCATTCTACAGTGAATATTTGGTAAGTACTTGATGATTCTGGCTTTCGATTTCATCAGTCCAAGGCTCAGACCAAGTTCTAGTGCTGGTTTTCCATGCAGCTCCTTGAGTCCCAGGGTGTGGGAGGCATTGGGGATATCTCAAGGTCAAGATTGACAGGGAAGACTCACATCCCAACCTTTGAACATAAAGAACTAAAGAGGAAACTCAGCTTTCCTCATTTTACTCTATTTTTGTAATGTTTTTGCTACCACCAGGTGGTAGTAGGGAATTAGGTGCTTCCACGGGAAAGGCAGAATTATCAAAGTATGAAGAAGGCTCATATTGGGGAAATTACCAAAGCAAACTCTATTTAATGAGACTCTGGAAACTTTAATTAAATAGGATCAATATTGCACATGGAACAAAAACAAAAATACAGATAGAAATTAGATTCATTTTCCTGTGGGGGAAAAGTCTCTCTCTCTCTCTCTCTCTCTCTCTCTCTCTCTCTCTCTCGTGCACATGCATGCACACCTGCACGTGATGGTCTACAGGTTACTATGGACTCACAAAGGTCAGCTTGCTGATAGTCCTGCACACCCGCTTGCTCACCTTTCCTCAAAAGAGAAGCCCTCTCCAGCAAATTTCAGATTCCAAATACCTAGGTGGCATCAGTTCCCCCAAAATAATAAAAGCTGCCCCCATTAGGATCTTCATGAAACCTCGGACTTTTAGAGCTACATGGTGGTATAGGGGGGGGGGGGTCTTAGTTCAAATCCTTCCATTTTGCAAAGGAGTACACTGACTTGAGAGTTCTGCAGTGTACAGAGGGAGCCCCTGAGGGGGCCAGTGAATGGACTGGCATCCATCAATTCAGGCCTGCTCACCTCACCCCCCTTCCGCCTCTGCTGTTAGGCAGGCCTCAGCTGCTTCTTGTGTATTCAGCATTTAACAGGTCCCTCCGCTATCACCCTTCCTAGAACACAGGACTCCAATTTTTTTTTTCTCTCCAACCTTACCACCTTGTCTTTTTGCTCTCCTATGTTCATCTTCCCAGCTTAATGTTGAAGTCCACTGCGACTCAGATTTTGGAACCCCACTTTTCCGCCAGCTGTGTTCATTTCCTTGGAAATCATAGCTAGCTAGTTGCTTTGATTTGAGTAACATCTCCCCAGTGGCAGCCTGGCTGTTGAGTCTTCAGCCCAGGCCATTCCTCTGACCTCCGGAGCTTTCTTTAGATCCTAGGATTATGCGTTACAAATTTCCTATGTCAAAAAAAAAATCTAAATTTGTGACCTACTCAAAGAAACCTAATCCACCTGTAGTTGCTCCTAAACTCAATCAATTGCATCCTTCCTTCCATATCTGAACTTTGGAGTCACATTGTGTTCTCTCCCATTCTTTGCCCCTCTGTCTCTTTGTCTCCATATGTCTTCCACCCTCCCTCCCTCCTACACTCCTTTGCTCTCTCTTGCGCTGTACATCCAAATCCCTGGCTCTGTCTCAAAGCTAATCACTGCCTTCTTTTCTAGCTTCAAATCTTGAAAATGCCTCCTAAATATCTAAGTGTCTCAGCCTGCGTCACACTGTCATCTAACAGCTAAAAGGGTATTTTAAAACTTGAATCAACACAGCCCTTTGCTTCCATTTCTCTAACACACAAGCAAAGGGTCTTACGGCTTGCCCAAAGCCTTCCCGGCATCATAACCCAGCCCTTTCTATTACCTTATTCTGCCCTAGCATGTTACCCTTCTTGCTGTTTCTGGAATATTCTAGGCGTTCTGTGTTTGTACTTCCTGTGCTCTCTGCCTAGAAGTTCTCCCCAAAGAAGGGGTGGGGGTGGGGAGCATGTGCTTTCGGCTCAACTTCTTCAGGTCAGCTCAAATGTCACCCTCACACAGGCTTTAACTGACCACTCCTTAAAAACTACACCCCGGCACTCCTGTCTTGACTTCTGGTTCATTCTAACACTTACTTGTTCTTAGGACAGTGTATACTTTACGTATTTAGTTTTCTTTATCTTTCTATAGCCATGTAAGTGTCAGGTACATAGGGATTGATGCTGGTTCTGTTCATTGATGTCTTCTGTGTACAAGTCAGTCCTCAAACAGCTGTGCTGAACAGGTCTGAATTGAATAGGTAGCTGTTGGATGGATGGATGACTTTAAGTCCTATTTTCTCTCTGTACCACACTTAGGAAAATCAGTTTCTAAAATCACTACACTTAACAATGTAACAAATGTTGGTAATTCATCCAGACACTACCGTCACTTCTGTATCTGGGCATATGAACCCTGTCCTCAAAGAGCAATCTGTTTTGTTTTGTTTTTGTAAAATCTATACTTCCAGCCCTGATGAGATGCTCCACGTCGAATGTTGGGCCTTCAGCTGAAGGCTCTGGATCCCTTGGCCCTCTCAGGCCTATTTACTGCTAGGCCTGGTCTACCTCACCACCTCTCAGACAACTTGCAGCATAGTCTCAGCTGCTCTCTCCCTCAGTCTCTTGCTTCTACTTCTTTCCCAGCCAGAATGATCTCTTTCTGCGACCTGTAATATATATATATATATATTTTTAGTGGTTCCTTTTTAATCATTGGTAGAATCATATAGATCATGGCATCTCTACTTGTGGATCACTTTCTCTTTTCTCTCTCTCTCTCCTCCCTCCCTCCATTATGTTTTTTCCCCTCACTTCTCTCCACAGCTTTCAGAACCAAGGAGCTGGAGAACACAGTTCACAACCTCCCGATTAAGGTAACTCCACTAGCTTGGCTGGGCACGTCCTCCCCCACCTCACTATCCGGGGCTACCGTTTGTCTGAAGACGAGCATCCTTTACCTTCGTCATCCATGAACCTCTCTCATAAATTGAAAGAGGAAAAACAGAGACTTTTTTCTCCATAAAGAAATGTTTTCAGCTTCTGTATAATTATTGTATAAAACAATGGGTGTCGTGACATTTTTGCACCTGCTTATAATGTACTTTGATCACAGTCACCTCTCCTTTACCATCTTCCATCCTGCTCCCATGGGTCCCCCTCTTCTTAAGTAGTTCCTTTCTACTTTCATGTCTCATATTTTTCTTTAAGTAGAGGTCTCACATATAGAGAATACGTATCATCTTCCCAAGCCTGGCTTATTTTGCTTGACATTATGATCTCCGGTTTCCCCATTTTCCTGCAAATGACATTTCGCATAATTTCATTTTGTGACTAAATAAAACTCAATTTGTACACTATGCCACATTTTCTTAATGCATTCATCTGAGAATGGGTAGCTAGTGATTGGCTACTGTGACTACTGCAGACACCTGTGTGTACATGCGTCTCTATGGTATTCCTCAGGTATACACCCAAACCTAGACCATAGGGTAATTTTTTATTTCATAATTTTTGCCATAGTTGTATGACTCTGTTATTGTGCACTTATTTTTTTCCTCAAAATTAGCCTGCATGTTAGAACTAAAATTGAGTTTAGGGACTCTGGCTCATGGCTGTTATCAAGGAGGACAAGGATCAAGTTCACTCCTAAGTATGCACCTCTCTGTGAGAGATACTACTTAGAGAGCAAGCTCCAGCTTCTTTATGCAGATTGTTCACCCTCCCCATGAACATGAAACTTCTCAAGGTTATCCTCATTCTGTGTTACGTCTCCCAGAGGAGAGCTGTGGGATACAGCTCCCTTTGCCAGAAATGCCCAACACTCTGTGTTATATGTGTATGTGTGTATGTTTGCACATGTGTACCATACGGAGGTCTGAGAGTGATGGCAGATGTCTTTCTTGGATATTCTTCACCTTACATATTGAGGTAAGCTCTCTTCACTGAGCCCATGGCACTGGCCAGACGCCTTGCTCCAGGGATTTCCTGCCTTCTCCTCTGCATGTAGGGATTGCAGAAAAGCTACCATATCAATCTGACTTTTCCTTTTACATGGGTTCTGAGGTCTAAACTCTGGTCTGCATGCTTGTGTAGAAAGCATGTTATCAACCAAGCCCCCTTCCTAGCCCTTCAGTGTCTTTTTAAGGGATAAAACGTTACCCATTGATCAGTGCATCATTCAGCTTCATCAGAGAAGTTTCTTCTTGCAGGTGATGGTAATTAACACAGAGATTCATGACTGGACCATGTCCAGAGAGTGAGAGACGTTGGAGTGAGAGACTTGGTCTAAACGGGATGTCTTTATCAAAACTCTCCCCTCAACAAACAGGGATTTATGTGGAAGAGGAGGCAGAAAGATTCTAAGAGTCGGGGTAGTGGATGAAACCAAGGAAACACTTCCAGACACAACAGAGCTAATGGACACATGTGTTCACATGTGTCATGTGTCAGAGCACACAATACCTGCATGGGTTCAACCCAGACAAAATCCAAACCCAGGAAGAGGGAAGTGGACACAGCATCCCACTCCTGATTGACAAGCTGTTTGCAATTGATACCTTCTGGGAAAATCAGTTTTCTGCAATGGGATATTACTGAGTACATCAACCACACTTCAAGGCAGGACCTCACACCCAGGCCTCACATATTCCATATTTGTTTTATTTTAAATGTATGCTTGGTTTTTTGTTTGTTTGTCTTATTGGCTTTTGTTTTTTGTTTATACTTTCATTTTTTGTTTGAGAGAGTTTGTGAGAAAGACCATGAAGTTGAGTGAATAGAGAGGTGAGAAGGATCTTGGAAGAGTTGGGAAAAGATAAAGAATCTGACCAAAATATATTTTGTGGAATAATAAACAAACAAACAAATAAATAAATAAGAATGCAATATTGAGACTGTGAATGCATAGAAAATGTTTTAATACCTGTATTTAATACCAGTTTGGCTGGGTATAGAATCTTGGGTTTATCATTTATCGCCAGCATCTAGACCGGTTGAGACAGGAGGTGCTTCCTAACATTTGCTTGTGAGCTATGTATTTTTCTTTGCAAGATACGCAATCTTTTCTTATTCTCTAGTGCTCCACAGTTATGCAATTATGTGTTATTACTTACATCTTTCATATTTTATAATTAAATTTTGCTTGCAATTTCTGAGTTAACACTGTGTATATGTGTGCCAAGTTTATTTCTCTGCAGTCAGAATGCCTATTGCCAAATGACTAGTGATTTTTTTTTTTGGTTATCCTAGTTTATATAAGATTGAAATGAATTAAAAGTTGGTTGAAACCTGTTTGTGGATGGAGACTGTTGCTTTATACACTCCATAGAAGGGTTATTGGGAAAGGACTATTATAAAAATTTTAATATAACTATTAAAAAAGGTTTTTCCATGTCAATATTAATAGATCTTTCTTGAAGCTTCCTAGATCCTTTAAGGAACAATATTATAATATGTCTTTCTAGGTAGAAGACATAAGCCTAACTTTCACTTTTCTAGGGCCTTCGGTAGGAAGAAATCTTGGGAATCCAACTGGTGTTTCTTGCTTCTCAGTGTTCAGTATTCTGCACACTCAAGTCATCTGTCTTTCTCTTAGATTCAGTCCTCATGTTCTATTTTGGGTTCCTCTACTCCTTCCCTCTGTCTGGTGGTTCCTCATGGCTTGCAAGTCTTCCTTGTAGGCCCTCACTTTATATATAACATCCTGACTTTTTCTTTCATGAACTCATCATTCTAAGCTCCCTTGTATACAGAGGACCAAGACCCTCTGAAAATCAATCCTCACATTTTTACAACCACAAAGAAGGGAGATGTGTTGGTTAGCTTCATATTGTGGTGGGAAAATACATAAGATAAACTAGGCAAAGGAAGAAAGGATTGTGCTTTGGATCTGAAGTTTCAGTCCTTAGTCACCTGCTTCTGCTACTTCCAGACACCTGATCATGACAGGAGAATGAAATGGAGGAAAGAAGCTCACTTGTGTGGATAGTAGGGAGGAGGAAGAGAAGAAAAGGAGGGAAGAAGAAGAGGGGAAAGGGAGGCAAGATGAAAGGAGAGGGGATCAAGAGCTAGCTGGGAACAGATTACATCACCCCAAAGGCCTAGTCCTCTCCCCACAGCATCCAGCTTCCTCCAACTGGACATGTCTTTCTAGAATGTCCATGACTTCCCAATAGTGCTGTGACCAGGGAAATAGATTTACAGCATGTGAACTCTGAGGAGACATTTATAATCCAAACCCTAACAAAGAAGAAGTCTAGCGCTCAACTTGTGCTTTCTGGAGTTTGAGACCTCTGACTTGAAGATACCAAATAATAAGAAATTATGAGGAAATAGTTGAGGCTGAAGCAGACCTTTCAGTGATCATTCCCACTGGAGACACTCCCACTAACACACATCAAGGAGAACTCATCATATGGGTAGGGTAGCACATATGTGGCTGGCTATTGTAATTGGAATATGAAGGCAGGGGCTTTTTAGACGTACGGGTGTTACGTCAGCAATTGACTTCCTAGTGCTTCTTGGTGACGTGCTGCCTTCTTTCCAACCAGACTTAATCTTGTTGGGCATAATCGTCTAAGAAGCTAGAAACAGAGCTTTCAGGTTTCTGCGTATTCTGGTATCTGGATATGTCTGGGTCATTCAAAGGCTTTCATCTAGTGACAGTAACCATACATGATGAGGTCTCCAAGCTAACAGGGCTTAAATGTTTGCTACCCCCTCAGGCTCTTTGGGCGATGATTCAACCAGAGAGAAAATGGGAAGTGAGACGCCGCACCCCCTCCCTTCTGACTCCAGTGCATTGCAATGGGGCTACTTTTAATGTGCTTAGCAACAATTAGCTCTTGAAGCTGCAACAGCTGCACAATGCTGATGCTCTCCAGATGCAGCAAACGAATTAAATCATGCGATAATTCAATTGGAAAATTGGGTGCAATTATGGAGAATGCAGAAGCTGCTAGCCGCCTCGTGGTGACTTGGAGTTCTTAAAGAACAGCGTGTGGGCTGCTCAGAGAGCTTGTGGCAAACTCCAAAACTGATTTGGGTGATTTTAGGAATCTCTGTCCCCTTTTTGGCAATGGTGGCATATTAATCACTTTCTTTTGCTCCAATAAAATACCATGATCAAAAGCAACTTATAGAACAAAGAGTTTATCCTTCTGGTGTAGTTCCAGAGAGGTAAGAGTCCATCATGTCTGGGGAGGCTGGTGGCAGGCAGCCAGGGTAGGAAGCTGAGCGACCACATCTACAACCCCAAGCATGTAGCAGAAAGAGTAAACTGTAAGTGGAGAGAGTCAACAAACCCCCAAAGCCAGTGCCTAGCAATGTGCTTCCTCCAGCAAGGCTGTATGTACCCCTCATAACATCCCCCAAAGAGCACCACCAACTAGGAAGCAAGAGTCCAAATACCTGAATCCTTGGGGGACATTTCTCATTCAAACCACCACAGATGGCATTATCAAGCCCTGTGCTCAGTTAATAGATAACCGAATGTCACCTAAGATAGAAACGATTGACAAATTTCCCTTGTAACTTCAAAGCTTTGCCCATCTAAATTACTCTTCCTGGTTATGCCCAGTTGTCCTTTGAATGTTGCTCAGCAACATGATAACATTGAACACAAGCCCAAAACAGAGTTCCTAAGACCATTGGGTGACCAAGAGAATCATCAAATAGAGCCCTAGACATTGCATTTTAACTACAAAACTCCAACATGGGTATTACACAGCAATGTTTTGATTTATGGCCAAGTCCAAGGCTTATGTCCCTTGCTCGCATGTCACTTTCCTTACATTTACCATGTTCCTAATGCGTTGTTTATTATTTCCAGTTTGAGCTTTTGTAAAGGGGGATCAAAAACCCAAAAATAATAATTTTGAGATCATTTTCAATGACGTCTCCTTGGAAGTGTTTGTCCTTTCCTTCCCCAGCTTGAACCGTCACACTCTGTGTAAACATGCTGCTGTGCAGCCATATCCTCTATAACTTGAGGACACGTCATGTATGAGGGCTCCTGGGCATTTTGCAGCCTACACAGCTGTTCTCAGTGACCTTGCCTCATTGAACAGTACCTTCTTTTTTAATCGTTTGCCTGTCCTGAATCTTCCCAAAGCAGTCAACTGGATTTTCAGAAAAATCATAGCTCTCGTCTTGCTTTGCAATTGAATTTTGTAATTGCCATAAATACTTTCTAGAATAAATACCAGGGACTCCCAGAAAGCTACCATTGTAAGTGATGGCAGCAGCAGTGTGCACTATGCCACGGTGTGCCTGTTGACCCTGACAGTGCAGGTTGCTGTAGACATCAATCAAGATGCTTTATAAAGAAGCCGCTAACACAATGACTTGGTAAAGCAAAGGTTAATTAAGAGAGCATCCAGTGTCCAATAAATTCATTCTTAAATGAATTTGTATTTTATTTGCCATTGTATGTACACCTAAAAAAAAATAACACCTAGAGGAATCACAGATCTTTTTCACACACGGAATGATTTTGAATGCCCTGATTGAAGCTCCCCATTGCATCAGACATGGTCAGGGTGGGAACCCCTGGCTTAGGGTTTTAGGCCTCTAGTAAAGTAAAACAGGATTGAGGTTGGCTAATGAAGTGGTAAAGAAGATCTCTTCATACAACAGTTTAAAGACAAAGGAGAAAATGATGGAAGTGTCCACTGAGAGCCACACTTTTCCCTATTGAGAGCTCCTCAGATAGTTTGAAGGTCACAAGAAGCACAACTAGTAAAGAAGGCCATCACCTTTAATCAGTTTAGAATTTTTTAGCGCTTACTCCTTTGACTGTCACTGAGTCCATCATATCTTGTCTTATAATTTGAACTACTTGTAAACTTTGAGACTTCTTGAAGAACAGTAACCTAAACTCAGTCTTTGGCTTAAATCATAATGGTACGTCTACCTTACCTAATCTAAACACTAGGAAGATAGGCAATTGTGTTTTGTCTAAAAGTGAGTCCTGGTCATAAGTGACCAACAAAATGATTACAGGGATTCAATGTATTATAAGATTATAATACCTTATAATTATAAGGTTCTCTCAAAGGGCCAGACATAGATAACTTATTTTTTTTTTCAGAGTTGACATTTTTATTTCATACATTTGAGGAAAATAAATTAAAATATTGATCATAATGGAATTTGGGGTTTTTAATATCTTTATGTATATTTTAAATTCTTTCAAGTGGTCATGTATCATTATCTTTAAGTTCTAAAATTTTATTTATTTATTTATTATCATAATTTATTCACTTTGTTGCCTGGATGTGGCCCCCACCCTCCTCTCCTCCCAATCCCACCCTCCTTCCCTTTTCTCCCAATATGCCCTTCCCCTAGCATGCTGATAAGGGAGGTCCTTTTCCCCTTCTATCTGACCTTAGCCTATCAGGTCTCATCAGGACTATTTGCATTGTCTTCCTCTGTGGCCTGGCAAGGCTGCACCCCCCAAGGGGACGTGATCGGAGAACAGGCCATTGAGTTCATGCCAGAGACATGAATGGGAGCAGGGAGCCCCTGCTCCCCTTACTAGGGAACCCACTTGGAGACTGAGTCTATCAGCTACATCTGAGCTGGGGTTTTAAGTCCTCTCCATGAATGGTCTTTGATTGGGGTATCAGTCTATGCAGGGCCCCGAAGGCCCAGTTTTTGTGAAAGAAGGGGGAGATAGAAAGACCTGGAGGGGACAGGCACTCCAAAAGGAGACCAATGGATGAGTTCTTGAAAAATGGTTAGTAAACATGAAAAGCATCTGAAGTTTTATCAGAACATAAAATACCTGGGAATAATATAAGGTTAAGAAACAGATGATGCAAAGGGAGTAGAAAATATGAGAAAGAAGGGTAACAACGATAGGTAGGATTTTATAGTTGACAGGCACCTGTGCTTATAATATCAGTAGCATCTTCTAACAACCCTCAGAAATCCTCTCCGTAGATGCACTCACTTTCAAGAGAAAGAAACTGAGGATCATAAATTAGAACTTGACTTAGATGATGAAGCAGAACTAGGCCGAGACACAATGTGTCTGTCTTCCCACCCAGTACTTTCTTTATGAGAGACATAATCTTTTCTTATGTCCTTACTATATCATCTATGAGCTCTTCACTAGATCTTATATCCTATAAACATACACGTGGTTCACAGAGGAATGAGATGAGTCATCAGAGATCTAGGAGGATGCTTTGGGTTTCCCAGATCTACCATGGCTTGCAAAGATATCTATTTCCAAGTGAAACGAGGATAGGAGGGATCCATGAGAAAAGAAAGCATAGATCATGAAATCGTTGGACAGAGGAGCATATGAGCACTGAAACGAGATATCACCCACTGTTTAGGAGCTAGAGCAAGGTCATGCCATGAGTTTCATGTTGTTTAATAGTGGACAGAACACTACAGGAAGTGGTATGTTTTGAAGATGAAAATTTCAAAGGTCTAATGTAACACTCCAGGCATATTAAAAGACATTATCTCCATATCTTTCTTAAGTAATCAATCACACCATAGCAGATTAAGAGTTCTTATTTTTAGCCCTATTAGCTACACAATGATAATGAAAATTGATTACAGTCACATTCTATCCTTAAGACATTGTCAGTAAATGAACTGAAATGCCCCAGAATCAATCCATTTAAAAAATATACTGGAGGTTTAAAAAAAAAAGGCTTCATCAATTACTCTGACATCTGTTAATAAAGAAAAGATGATGAACTGGCTGCTCTGTCATGGCTAGCTCACTGTGGGCTAAGAAAACAAGTCCTTTTGTTCCAGTCACAAGAGAGCTCTTTAACAAGCCGAGTGGATCTGAGCTGCTGTAGACCAGTTATTGGCTTCTAGTAACAGAAATCAGAGAAATGCTCAAAAATGCTATCACGAGAGTGCAAACACCACCAACAAAAAGCCATGTCTGTTTCTGATTTATAAATCATCGAGGTCTACACTGTTCTCTCTACTGGATTAGAGTATGGTGATGCCAGCATTCCACAGTTCCCTGTAGGTGGAAACTTGGCTGTGCTGGGATGCTACAGAAATGCCCATGGATTGTAAATGGCTGCTGGAGTAAACTAGGGCTTTGGAGAAACTTGGAACTACACATTTTGCAGGCCTCATTGCAAGGTTTAATCTTTATGGTTTGAGGTCATTCAAAATACACAGTACAATAGAGCGATGATAGATCAGCTTCCTTATGGGAGCTTCTCCAAGCCATTTCCTTGGGCACTAAGAAAGACACAGCACTTGGGAGGCAGAGGCAAGCAAATCTCTGTGAGTTTGAGGTTATCCTGCTCTACAGGGCGAGTTTCAGGATAGCCAGAACTACATAGAGAAACCCTGTCTCAACCCCACTCCTCTCCAAAAAAAAAAAAAAAAAAATATCCTGATGGTACTTTATGAGTGCACACATTCTTAAGAAGATTCCATGGAGACTCATTAAGTGTTGACACCTATGATTACCCCAAGATGAGTCCAGAGTGCGCTAGGGGGACTCTGTACTGACCACACAAGGCAAGAGGATCATCCTCTGATCCTCAAGCTCATGGTTTGTGGACTCTATCACCCTCATGCAGGAGACACAAAGTCTCAACTTTTTTAAAAAACAAAGGAGAAAGGACAAATAGCTCAAAGGATGTTTGATAAAGCACCAAGGAATCATATTATTTTATATTTACTTAAAATTATATGTGATACATATACATATTTACACATATGTTTACATGTATTATGCATGTTTAAAAACACATACATATATACACATATATGTATATATGTGTGTATGTATATATGCCTGTAAATATGTGTATGTGTTTTAAATGAAATTGAGCCACTTAGACTGAAAATACTCCTCACATGAGTGACAGACTAACAAAAATCCAAGTAATAGGCATGAGGAACCCCTGTTGAAGCTGTTGGTCAAGGTTGTCTAAGTGACCCCAAGACACATAGGCTGTTGTTATTGCCCCTGGTTGCCGGTCAGAGAGGTTAAAGTTGAAGACACCACACACTTTAGACACAGAACTTAGGGGATTCAAGCTGGATCTAAATAGAAAGCCACCTTCGTTCAGTTCACTTTTCATAGTACCAGAAGGTTCTATGGCAGCTGCTTATTCAGTTGGGATACCTATGAACCACAGTAACGACCATCATGGCAAGCTATCCCTAATGGTACAATAGTGGCACTCACATTTTGGTGGTAACCAATGGTGTCTAATTGGACATAAGGCCAACTCAACAGGAGGGAACTAGTATCTGGCATTAGCAACTTTAGTTAACGACATGAAACACTCATGCATCTAGCTACACATACAAAATGAATTCACTTTAGAAAGAATATGTGTTCCAGTGACGCTGGATGCTCTGGGTGCTGGCCAGCTGACAGAACTTTTGAGCTGGTCTGCGAGCAGAAGGACTGCATTGTTAGTGCCGCGGGACTGACCACAGGGTTCGAAGAAGCAAAGCACCTGAGCTCAGCCTCTAACGGGTTTTTCAAAAGGTATTCATCTGAAAAACATGTATGTTTGCTTCTTATCAACTTTTTAGAGAACATTGATGCTGGACCAGCGTGGGTTTGTATTACAGAAAAATAGATCATAGTTTTCTGAATGGGGAGGTCACATGACAGGCTAACCAATGCACGTACACAAGAAACCGATTAACCAACAACCCATGAAACTGGGCGCTGAACCAGAGAGAAGCAAATGAGATCAGCTCTTCTGAGCTGTGCGGAGTGCCGTGGGGGAAGAGATGACAAAGCAGCGAGAGGGCATCTCTTCGGCCACACTGGAACTGTGAAAAGTAAATAGTGTGTGTAGTAGGGAGTGAGATGTGGTCATATGGATGCCCAAATTCCTGAACTGAATAATTGTTAAAAATACATGGATTTTGTGGATTAAATTGTTGAGAAATTGTTAAGGTAGCCATTGTCAATAAATAATTCTTTTGCTGAATATAGCGAAAAAAAAGGAAGAATATGTGAATCTGTATGAAGGTTATAAGCATATATATATATATATATATATATATATATATATATATATATATATATATACAAATTCAAAGACACAGAGGAAGCACAGCAGAAAGTCAGTAAGAAAAACCTTCTCTTCCACTTCAGTGGTAGTTATGTGACTGTCTTCTCATATAACTGTTTGCTACAAAAAGTAGATTTTATAAATGTAAATTTGTACACTAAATGCTTCATAACTTCTAAGCTAATGGCACACAATGAAATTCTTAAACACAAAAGTCTATGAGGAAGTCTACCTTAATGGCCTCATTAGAGGTGTAGAGGGATTGGCTGACTGGTATGTGACACTCATTCCATGTCCAAAAGTACATGAATACTACCAGACCATCCCAACTGAAGCCCTTTAAATTTCTATCTTGCAAAACACTAATAAGATAACTAATGACATAAGCCTGTATTTAAACCTGCTAACTTCTGTTATTTCTTCTCATACACAGAGGAATATATCACAAGATAATGTTAATATCTCTCTTCAGACTTGATGCAATCTTACTACATTTTATTTGCTAAATTATTATTACAATGCATCACACATTTATATGAAACACACACACATTGATTTAGTTATTGAAGCAATCCTATGACATTGAAACTGTCTCACTATGAAGAACCTGAAATAGAGAAATGAAATGTTCACTGTTAGGTTGCAGGTAGGAAGAGAAGTTGAGATTTAAATTCTCCAACCTCTTGGCATTGTGATATGATGTTTAACTAGACAAATATGTCGGGCTACATTCATAGCTATTTAGAAACACATGTGACCCATGGCCTACAGGGTGTTCATGCCTGAGATAAAGCTATCCAGTCTGACCTTGAGTCCCTGTATACTGTGTAGAACGTCAGACTCCAGAGCAGTGAAAGGTCACACATCAGATATTTACACTATGATCCAAAACAGCAGCAAGATTACAATTGGGAAGTAGCAACAAAAATAATTTTATGGTTGAGGGGTCACTACAACATAAAGAACTGTGTCGAAGGGTCACAGCATTAGGAAGGTTGAGAACCACTGATTAAGAGAGTGGTGAGGGACCAAATCATACTCTCCACAAAGATGGACCTGGATCTCTGAGTGCCATCACTCTATCGCTGACTCTGCGGTCCTTGCTTCTCATCCACTGATTTACTGATTTTATGTATAATATATAGTTACTAATTATATAATATACATACATGTATATATTATATACACATATAAATATATTGTATATTTATAAATATAACATATCATATAAATATGTAATATATATTATACATCATGGTGTCTCTTTTACCTGTCCCTCACTTTCCCCTCCTCACTAAGCACCCCGACAAAGTATTTACAAAAGGACTAGAGCATCAGTTGGTCAGTAGCAGCCTAAAGGATGATCTGTGAAATTACAAGGGGTATGAGCCAATATGTAAAAGCTTTAAAATTCAGTGGCCCTGGCCCTCCATCCACTTGTTGGTGCGTTTAAGAGATTCAATTAGCTACATCCAAACTAACAGAATAGCAACAGTGCTAAGCTCAAAGATAATGAGGAAAATGTAACATATAAACTGGAGGATAAAATGGCAGGGCATTTGTATCACTAAAGGCAGCTCATTTAGAGCTGGAAGTTCTGGTCACAGCCCCCCCTCCCCAAGTGTGTGTGTGTGTGTGTGTGTGTGTGTGTGTGTGTACGCGCTCGCATGTGTGTTTGCTAGTCACGTAGAAAATATCTTCCTCAACCATTTTCCACATTATTTTCTGACATGAACCTGCAGTTCACTGATTTGCATAGACTGGCTGGCCAAAAAGACCTTGTGGCTCTAGATCTCTTTTGTGCTGGGACTACTGGTGTGGTGGGTATGCACAGCTTTTCACGTGGGTTCTTTAAGTTTGAGCAGCATGCACTTTACTGACCGAACCTCCTCCTCAGCCTCAGTTGTAACCTTTAATAAATGCATGGCTCTAGGTATGGTACTTCCCTTCAGCTTCCTAGACCTTATCTGGGAAAGAGGGTCACAGCAGGGTCATCATGAAGCCCAGAGGCATACCTTGATATATATGTGAGTACACGAAACACATCAGAGCAAAAATTAAAACAGAATAGCGCCATCCATGGACGTGGAGGGGAACAAGCTAGGGAAGTTGAGAGTAGAGACACAGGGTGGACGTGATGGTTTTCTTTCCAATAAATGTCTGGATCACAAGCACAAAATAGTTCTTCTGCCAACCAAAATAAGACAAAGCAGTGGGTGTGTAAGTAGGTATATTTGAAAGTCATTTCTGAACGAGACATTACAGAAAAGATGAAGAATGTCAGGGGAAGAGAGAAACTCTTTCCTGGGAGACAATGAAAGATGACAAGTTAGGTCATGGTGGCTGAAAAGGAGACAATGATTGGTTGTCTGACTCTCGGGCCATGATGGGACTGTAACTAATGAGGATGTTCTGGATACAAAGGAAGCATTCAGCCTGCTAATGAAAAACTCTTTGGCAACTGGTGTTAGGGAAAGAAAACACAAACCAGCAGCTCATTATTAGTTCCACAGCAAGTTAATTAATTTTTGCCAGTCACTTCGGGTCAGTCGCTGGGATGAGCATCTGTCTCGGTCAGCTGAACAGCTGGAGGGATGACCGGTGTCTCTGTAGGCCATGAGCATGTCCTATTCTGGGACTAGCAAGGGAGGCCAACTACAAAGCTGGAGAGGAAAAAAAATTAAAAGAATGATTTCCAGAGCTTTCTGCTCTTTGCTTGCCCACTGCGCAAGAAATAATAGAAGACAGAAATTTCACAACAACAACAAAAAGATGTAATTGTTTCAAAGGAGCATGCTTCCGCCTCTGTGCATGAGGAGCAGAGAGGTCAGTTATCGTGAGCACCGTACTGCCGAAGTCAAGTCCTAGTCTAGCCTCTTAGCGCTAGCTATTTCATCAACCCTCTTGGAGCTCCTGGAACTTAACCTCTCTGGGCTTACTCGAATTGTCTGTCTGCAAAAAGTGCCTGTTCTGGATTCATCGGACTATTGGGAAATTTCAGTTACTAATTATGTCCTGCTGGTTTCCAGTGTGGATCTGGAATGTTCTTTAAGGTCCATGCTTACAAGCTTGGTTGCCAGCTGGGCACTGTTGAAAGGTGTATTGATTTTAACAGGCAGGGCTAGTGGCAAGTGCTTAGGTCAAGGGCATTACAGAATACCCCTCAACACATGTACACTCCAGCCATAAGGCAAATGGTTTTGCTCCACCCCTCTCGATCAGCAAGATATTGTTGCCCCGCCCCAGATGCAAGGCAATCCAGGGGTGCGGGTGTCAACCAATCCAAGGACTGAAACATCCCAAAGTGTGGGCGCTAATAAACCCTATGTCTCTATAAACCTGTGTGTCTCAAATATTTACAGTAGTGACAAGGAGCTAACATATAGCTTTCCTGGAGAAATACAAGCATTCACCAGACACTGTTGAATAATCCTTTCAAAAAGACTACTGTGGCCTGGTATAGCCCTTATTGAAAGATGAGAGAGATAAGTGTAAAAATATGTTCGAATAAAACACATACGAACTTGACCCCGTCTTAAAGAATAATAACCCTTTATAAAGACAGGCGTTATTTGCAAGTTCAGTGGAGATCATTTGTTTAGCATACATATTAGTGCTGGTATATTTACTTTCTAGGGCGGATTAAGTGATACAAATTTTCCTAATTACCTGGAGGTACATAATACATAATATACATATGTAATATTTATTACATAGTCACCCCTGGAATAGGCCAAGATAAAGAAGCTCATGAACCACAATGAGGCATGAACCATAAGTTTAGTCTCCTTCTTACACTAGTCTTAGTGCTGCTTGGCTGTTGTGGTTTTGTTAATTTTTTCGCATTTTATTCAGAATTAGAGAGGTTTTAGAAAAGAAGAAATTAAATTGGGAAAAATGTTCATTATCTCAAGCCACATAGAAACTTCTCTGGTTCTTTAGAATAGTTCCTCCTCCCTCTCCTGCTCTTGAACAGAAACAGGGAAGTTGAAATCGGAGTTTGAATGCCTAGTCAGGACCAGAGATTGAGCCTCTCCTCTAGTCCCTCCTCTTCCAATGTTAATGTTCACTGTGTAGCCTGATGCCTAGTAGTTAACAGGAGTGATTGGGGTGCTCAAACCCCACTCACACAAAAGAATTAGTGGCTGATGGGAACAATGCTGCTTAATGAAATAAATGTGGCATTTACAGACAGCATTTCAGATCTTACGGCAAATCAGGAGGCCAGGCTCCCAGAGAGCCAGAATCAACAATTGCTATCACTGTTCCCTGAAGGAGTGGGTGGCTCTGACTGGGGAAAGTGGGCTAAGGGATGGGTTAGGGTCTCCACGGTGAGCTTTCATTGTGAGTCAGTGCTACCTAGGACCTGGACAATGTTTATGTGCAATCCCTAAAGGGTTAGTGGAGTGGAGAGAAGAGCTGACATTCATAGAAAGGAAGGGAACCAGCTAGGCTCTTATGGATGAAGCCAGACCCAAGATATTAAACAAATCAAAAGAGGATTCTACCTGTCAATCCTGTAAGCCAGCCCATCTGTTATGGCTTGAATATGAAGTCTCCTTCATGGATTCATGTTTTAAAAGCCTAGTTTTCAGACTGCTGTGCTATTTTAAAGGCTGCTGCCGAGTCGCTTAGAAGGTGGGGTCTGGCTGGTCGGAGTGGGTCACTAGGGGAGTGGAAGCACCTCTGAAGGTAATGCCCCTCACACCATCTAGCACTTTCCATTTTGTGAAGACTCAGTACAACACACTCCTGCTGACTGAAACCCCTTTGTTGGGTGCCTTCTCCACAGTGATGAACTGAAATCCCCTGGAAATTTTGCACCCAATTAACCCTACTAACAAGTTGGTAACACATATGGAACTAAGACCTCATTTTTACTTTTATAGTGTCTGAAGGGATTTTTGGAGACCTACTCCAGAACACATACTCCAGAAATGTACTGGTTTTAAACATGCATGTGCGGAAGTACGTATGTAAATTTTGGGGGGAGCTTTGGCTCCATTAAAAAAGATGCTAGCATAAGCAACACAATCCATGCCTTACAGACAACTTTCCTACATGGAATTTCTTTTCTTCTTTCTTGCATGAGTGTACTTTCCTTTGTCTCTTCTCTTTACTGTCTCCTTTATTCCGCTTCTTCCGCCAATGTGACTTGTTTTTATTGCTGCTATTATAGGAAGAATCCATCTTTTAAAATGTTGGAAAAGCCTTCAGCTTGTTTATCAAGGGAACCATTTATGCCTGGGAAAAATGGAGATGGGGAGCATTTGCCCACTCTGTTCCCCACTGGAGCCTGGGGCCCACTGTGGGCTCTGTCCACAGAGTGCTAGTTGTAGGCTAACTGAGTGATTATACGCTAATCTAGGAAATACAGCGCCAGCTGAATTAGGCGAGTTTGCAGATTGGCCATGAGCTGAGACAAAGAAGACACT
This sequence comes from Psammomys obesus, assembly GCF_907164565.1. NCBI lineage: Eukaryota > Metazoa > Chordata > Mammalia > Rodentia > Muridae > Psammomys > Psammomys obesus. The sequence goes on from NW_026585644.1 coordinate 36,199,315, forward strand.
GAAGCCAGTGTCACCTGTGCTCAGATTCTTGTGGAGAGCTGGGAACAAATATCCCAAGAAGAATCAGGAAAAGCGACAAATCTTGAGAAGACGTAACTTCTCTTGTGGAAGCTGCTCTTGTCTTGTGTCATCTTGGAGATCTGAACCAACTCTGAGGACCAGCCACCCAGCTGCCAGCTCCCAGGTTGGAGCTTAACTCCACTGCCACTTTCCTCACCAAAGAAGAGGAGCCATGGAGGTGGGGTAAGAAAGACAACGATGTAGGAGAAAGCGGGAAAAATGAATAAGGACAGATAGACATAGGCCAGAGAATACTGGAAGCTTTGTCCCCAAAAAGGGTGCTCAGAGGTGTACCAAAGTGCCCTAAGATTCCCTTTGGGATCTTCTGAGATTCCATGTGTTCCATGCTTCATGTCTATTCCTGAAAGATCATGCACAGCCCCTCCCCAAGCCTTGCTAGTACTGATTTCACCTTCAAGGTAGATAAATAGATCACATACTGCTCTCTTAGAAACGGGTACTCACCCCATTTCTCTTTTTGCTGACTTATCCCATGAAATATTCATGCTCAGCAGCTTTATGGGTAATCAGAAGCTCTTACTGTCCTCTACTCTTCTCTGGCTTCTTGCAGCACAGTTATGTGATAAGAGTAAAGAAACTGATGTTTATTGGGTATTAAATATTTTTCCAGGAATTTTGTATACATTGACTCATTTAAATGCTATCAAAATCCCACAGTAAAGCTAGGTAGATAGTGCAGTCAGTGAGTGCTTGCTGAGACTGGGAAAGAATGCAGCCTTGAGAAAATGGAGACAGGATGCTCCCTTGGGTTTGTTGGCTAGGCACTCCAGAGGAACTGGTTGCTGAGCTCAATGAGACAAACAGGTTCAAAAACCAAGGCAGAGAGAGAATGAGAAAATACCCAACATTGGCCTCTGTCCTCTACGTATGTGCAGACACGCAGGCACACATACGTAGACACACAGTCACACACAGACACAGACACACACACACACACACACACACACACACACACACACATCTCTATCTCTGTGTAATCTACTTCACACACACAATTTCTCTTTGTACCTGTCTCTTGTCTCTGTATGTCTCTCTCTGTCTCTGTTGCTCTGTGTCTCTGTTTCTCTCTCTGTATCTGTCTGTCTGTCTGTCTCTCTCTCCAGTAAGCTATTGTTATTCCTGTTTCACAGAGAAGAAATGTAAGATCCTGCGGAATGTCTTGACAAGATCATTCAGCTGCAGGGAGCGAGGTGAGATGGATCTGATTTTATTCTTCAACGCATCAAGCTAACCCTCCTGCTTATTCTTTCCACCTAGTTAGAAGCTTGTTAATAAGCAGGGGATAAGAAGAGAGAGGCAATGTAATTTTGTGCTGATTCTGTGATTGGCATATCCCCAGCATCCAACACTGTCTGGTTCATTACATTTTCATTGAATGAATAAATAAATGTTTCCACTTCTATGATTGGGATAAGAATAGTTTATGGCAGTGTTGTGAGGACACACAAGTGTGAAATTACTTTAGAGTCTAACAAGAAGATGAATAACGATTGTTTGGGTCTTGTAGGTGCTTGTCTTTGGGTTGCCAGGTATTAATCATTTACTCCTCACAGGATTAATTATTTAATCTTCACAATTTTATAAGAAAGGGCTCTTTATTTGCATTGTGCAGATAAAAGGATATTTTCCAAAGGTCACACAGTGAGTAAATCAGAAGGAAGATATGAAATCAAGCAGTCTGACTACATGAGTCTTCATAAAAATTGTATATTCCACCTATATATCATTGACCTGGGTGGTCTATGCATTTAGAATCTATAGAGAGGAAAACTTGAGGTCCAACAGAGGTCAGCATAAGGAATACTTCTACCTGCTGAAGTCTTCACATGTAGAAGAAAACTTTTGATATCTTTACAATACAAATGTAACTCAAAAGTCAACTTGTAGCTGTTTTCATGCCCTTTCAACTCCTAAAAGACAAGTTGAACCTCTGATTCTGTATCTCAAGGAAGTCTAAAATCTCCAGTTAGATTTCTACTGTTTCTATGTGTTCACCAAACAGTAGATTGTCTCACTTGTGTCAGTCTCCTGTATGTTTCATGCAATATGACTCAGAAGTGAAACTTGACCACACTGATACGGATATCTCCCCCACCCCCTTGCCAAGAAATATGCCATGGCTATCCCTCAAGTAGATGCTCCAAAGCTGTTCGGTGATTGACAAGAAAGCAGAGATCCAGTGCCTTCACTAAGTTAGTCTATTGAACTAATACTCCCTCTGTTGAGCACACTGCATTCAGCACTAACTCCCCATAAACCTACAGTCATCTACTGCTATACTTTCTTAAAAAGCAATTCATAAATCAGAACAGACTAAATTGTGGCCTTAATTTCCCCATTGAAACGCATATAATCTTCATCATCCTGAACAGCTGTAAAACATGGCTACAAAATGACCTACTGATCGTGTCTTCAGAACAATGAAAAACATTTAAAAGTGTCATGATTACGCTGACACAACATTCTTTCATGATTTATTATTATTAGTAGTAGTAGTATTACTCTTATTAATCACTTCGGGTGAGCCAAAATAAACATTGTCAATCAAAGCTTTGAAGGAAGTGGTGGGAAGGAAATTCTTAGTTCAAAGATGATTGTTTTCCCTCCCTCCATTTCTCCTCTTTATCATCCTCCTCATACAAACCCCATATCGTCACTAACCTTTACCCAAGAAAGGACAACAACACTGACACATACATGAGACACCTGCAATTTCAATCGTATGAGCTTAACCTCATGGGCGTCATTTCAAGAGGACCAATTGCATTTTGGGTGACTCACAGTTTGTTAGTGACAAAATAGCAAACTGTTATTTGTCATTTGTTAAGGCACAATGACTATCTTCCTGCAACAGGCAAGGAATCAGACAGCGGCTCCAAATAATTTTCACTCTCCTTTGTTCAATGTTTAAAAGAAAACAGAAAAAATTCAACTCTGGGCATTGAAAGTTGTGAAAGTTTCAACTTTGCTCTGCGTTACAACACAGCAAAAACAGTTCATAGATCTAGCCTGCCACACAGTATGTTTACGGTCAAGACATTTGTAATGCTTCTCTCTAGTGTTTGTCTTATGTCATGGGGAAAAATGAAGACACACTTGGCTTCATTCTGAAATCACCCTGACCTCTAGGAAAAGCCTTCTTCATTATGTTGTAACACAATGAAAGGAGGAGGAAGAAGGGAAGATGGTACTGTTTGTAGGAAAACACTGCATTCATTTCTTGATCTTTGATTTATTACTTTCTGATTGGAACATCTTTTCCAATTCTTCCCTACTTAAAACCTTTCAGGATGTTTCCCCTACAATCCTCTGCCCCTGGTACTAGCTTCTCCAAGAGCCAGGAGAAGTAGCATCAGTTGTAGTCTGTTGGTATCTCACCTCTACAAGCAGAGGTAGTAATATTGACATTCTAACCATCATTTGAGGTTCAATTTGCCTGTGTATGTTTGTTAGAGGTCACCAAATTGGTCCAAATTCTCAATCTGCTGTGTGCTGTTGTTGGTTTCTCCTTAGACAATGATGTAACTTAATACCCATTTGCTTGTATTGTACAGTTAGGCTCATGTTGATTCCCTTTTCTTTAGCCGTAAAACAGACTTATGTCTGTTCCCACTTCTATCTGAGATTGTGTTCTTGTCTTCATCTGTCACTTGAGGAGCCTCTTGCCTGGCCTCCCTTTGGTCAGTTTTCCCTTGCATTTTTCCTCCATCATAATCAGTGTGACCCCAGTGAAACAAGATCCATCTCAAATGTTCTTTCATCATTCACAAGATAAAGTTTGGATTCCTTCTATGGACCTCTCCCCCACCATCAGCAGTGGCAGAATAATGGTGGACATGAGTAAGGGCACAGGAGTCCTTCTTTGTGCTCAGCATGGTGCTATTAGTGTCTAGAGACAGCCTTCACTGTGCCCTCATCTCAATCGGGACTAACACAAACAGGTAATGATCTTCCAGGTCATTAACACAGATTAGCACTTGTTTGAGGCTGCCCACTAGCTTCCCTCTCTAGCTACATTTCGCTCTCCTTGACCATCCTATAAAAAAGTTCCACCTATCCTTGAAGTCTCTGATCAAGTGGCACCTTCCTTTTGCAGTCCTGACCCTCTGAAACACTCCTTCCTCTCCTCCAGTCCTCTGAACTGCTTTTCCATAGAAAAGTCCATTCAAATGCAACCTCAGCAATGACTACCGCCAGCTTAGAGCTTACTACTCTAAACCTCAAACTGTCTTTTATGGTTTATATATTCATGACATCCATCACATATACTATGAGCCAGAGACATGGTAGATAATGAACTGTTGAGCACAGCACTAAGTGTTGATCTCTGGGGTGCCAGATGGCTCCTATATATTAGGATTGCAAGGGACCCCATTTAGACTAAGAGCATGGTGATAAGAATAAGCTTTGGGGCTCAAAAATTATCCTTCTTCTGTCACTCAGAATTAGAGCTGAAGTTAATGCTGAGCCATTTGGTACAGTGTGCATGACAGGGCTTCTCTTGGGACCCAAAATGAGGTTCCACCAGGGACTGAAAACTACATGGCCTGCTGGCTTTCAGTGACGTTTTCTTTTCATTGGAGCACACAGATAAGGCGTACTATGAATTTCACTCACGTAAGAGCAGCCTCTTTCTCTTCCTGAAAAGTAATGAAATAATTAAATAGAACTGACCCCTGATCCAAGACTGGCTGTCCCACATCTCCCCACCCTGATGTCTCACTGTGGCTCCTTCTCTTCTGCAGCTCTGCCTCCGTGTGAAGTTCATGCAACAGTGCTCATCTCTGGGCCATTTTCAATTAATTTCCTGAGTAAAATTTCATGAGACACTATCAAACCTTTTGCTAAAATCAAGATATATTACATCTACTCTATTCCCTTAGTCTACTAATCAAAAAAGCAATCAACGTTGTCTGGCATGATTTGTTCTTTTAAAACCCATAATGCTTATTGCTCATAATTCCATTATCCTGGATAGTATTTTTTTCCTCTTAATATTTGTTCCACTATATTAGCAGGGATTGAATTACCAGATGATTTCTAGGATCGCTTTTTTTTTTCCTTTTGCCCCTCACTGCTTTGCAAATTTGCTACCTAATTGGAAACTATCAACAAAATGATATTTCCCTTTTCTGCTGAATTGCAGAAGACTGAAAAAGGGACTTCCAGGTCTCTTGGCCAATTCCTGCTTCTTCCCAAGGCAGAGGTGACCTTTCTGAACTGTTCTGGATCACTGCCCAATATTCAGTGTTCCCTGTGTGGAAGATTCTAAGACTTTCTTGGCTAACTGTGTCAGTGATTTGTGACCCTTTGTTCAGGTCATTCTGAGAAAAAATACAAAGATCATACTGCGGAAGGCAGAGAGCTGAGTTCAAATACCAGACGTTTGTTCCTTCTCTGAGTTCAAGTAGGTTATTTTGTCTTAATAAAGAATAAATAAGAGATTTCAAATAAAAGTAATTTTAAATGTTATATTTATTTTTCTTAGTTTTTAATCCCAAAAGAAAAATGTGAAGAAAAAAAAAAACACCAACTGTGCGAAAAAATATATTTCCCCCCAGACTCTTCAACCCAAATTCCACTCTCAGAAGTAAGAGGCAAATAGTTTGATATATGTTCTGGAGATGTTTTATAAGCCTAAATAACATACATAAACCAAAATGGGATATAATACACATACTGTTTTACGATTTCTAATTTTCACTTGGAAAAGCACATATATCTTTACATTAGTGTTTGTGAAGAAGATGGGGCCCTGAGGAAGAGAGAAAGGAGGATAGGGGAGGGCAATGGGGCAGGCGTGAATAAATGTGAATATGATCAAAGTATACTCGTACGGAAATGTAACAGTAAGACCCACCATCCTGTACAGTGGGCACTTGCTAACATTCTTTTAATCTCCCTATGAGTTTGCATGCATGCATGTATGTGTGTCTGTGTGTGCAAATGTGGGGATGTGCGTGATGCAACAGAGAACAGAGAATAATAGCCTTTTACCTTTGGATAAATAGTCTCTTGTTCACTGCTGTCTAAGCTAGCTTCCAGGCATCTCCTGCCTCTATTGGCCATCTTCCTATAGGAGCTAGGATTACAGAAATAGAATTCCATGCCTTGCTTTATGTGGGCTCTGGGGATATGAGCTCAGATCCTTGGGCTTGAACAGCAGGCACTTTACCCACTGAGCCATCGCCCCGGCTCTCATTTGCTTAATTATCTAATTTTGTTCAATATGTTATTTTCCTAATCAAATGTGTCAGAGATAAATCCTAAATAATTTGGCCAGTTCCCTATTTGACAGATATTTAAAGTTTTGTGGTTGTCTGAATTGCAAGTAACACTGCTAATGAACTATTAATATGGTAGTGTACAAACTGTTAGCAGGAATCGAGTAAGAGATAGTAGAGATTCAGAGATCAGGGGGGTTGCCTGCTGAGGCAGGAGACTTCCCATACTTTCTCTGCACTGACACCCTCTACCAGCTGAGCTGGATGGGAGAGGAATGGGCAGGGATGCCACGTCTCTTCTTACTGAGCAGGAAGGCCTCTTTCCCTCAGTCCACGTGAAGTCTACCCGGGAAATTCTTGAATCCTCCTTGGTCACGTCACGATATGACTGTCGACAAGGCTGCTTTGGCTTTGAGCGTCCTTAGACCACTTCTCTACCTGCTGTGTAGCCTTGGTTGTTTATTCACACGGTTTGTGCAACACCTTTGAGTACAATTATCACTGTCGTTTATCAAGTACTTACCACACAGCAAACACGGGGCCAAGACAAGCTCCTGCACATTAGCTTAATTCTGATTAAATCCTTTCAAGGTAAGTGGCATAAATCTCATTTTTAAATTAGGGTTTTAGTCTTTTTATTGAATTGTAAGCATTATTTGTAATCCACCTACAGTTCTTTTATTATGATACATGATTTGCAAATATTTTCTCCTAGTTGTTTACAGGTTCTTAACAGTGTCCCTTGAAGCATGGAAAATTTGACTCTGATAAAATATAATTTATTAATTCTTTACTGGTTCTAGCTTCGGTGCTGTATCTAATAACTTTTGCTAACTCAAAGCCACCAGGATTTTATATTATCAACCTTAGAAAGCTTATGTTTTAAATCCTGCATTTAGACCTGTGATCCATGTTAATTTTCATGTGTAATGTGAGGTGACGGTTAGGGCTTTGTATTGGTATGTGGATTTCCAATGCCACTACCATTTTTACAAAGAATATCTTTTCTTTACTGAATTGTCATGGTATCTCTGCCAAAATTGTACTGGCCATAAATTAAGAATTTTTTTCTCTTTCTTAGTTCTGCTCCATTAATAGGTATTGTTGCTTCTCTGCTGTCTTCATTATGTTTATGTGTGTGCACATACATGCATACATATATACACAAATGGCTATGTGCATGATACAACATGTACAATATATGGCTTACCATATATATATATATATATACACACACCATATATAGGCTGCATATATATATCATATATATACACTATATATATATGTATATATATATATATATATCATAAATTTCCCCTGTTTTTTTTCTTTGTCACTGTGATATTTCCTTTAGATCCTATGCATTTCACATATTTAAGCCATAAAAATATTAAGGACTACTGGAATTTTGATAGAGATCACACTGAATTTATAAATCAATTTAGAAAGAAGAGCCATTGAAACTAATTTTCCCAATTTTTAAAAATTTTTTAAACATTTTATTTTATGTGTCTGGGTGTTTTGCCCACATGTATGATTTATGAGCCTACACATCTGACTAACCTCTCATTCGTTCTTCTTTTGCCTCCTTAATGTGCTCAGGTACCCTATTGAACATTCCACTTTGATTTCAGTACTCTTCCACTTAAGGCATTTTGATTTGTTCTTAAAGAAGTGTTTATTCAGTCAACTTCTCAGTTCTTGGCTATTGTTGATAATTCACCTTAACCCCTAAACCTTTTAGCTGTTCTTTTGACACACCTACAATATCTAACTTTAAGTCTTTGTATTTTTACCTCAGTAAACAAGGCTACTCAAAGCTACTTCCATAGGTTTCACTAACAACAACTTACTATTTCTTTTAGTGTATTCTACATTCGGGTGGAAATTCCGTGTTTTAGACACTCTAGTGCAGGAGCTTCAGAGTCTGCCTTTCCCCTTAGAGATTCTTGTGAGTTGTCTTGGGTTCCCTTTATCTTTTTTGTTGTTGCTTAGCAACTCAGACAAGTCCTATGTATGACTCCCTTCCTTGCAATGCATCTTTGTGTATCTTTTGTCATGAGCTTGTTTTCTTTCTCAGGTTGTCTTCTTATGGCCTCTTCTTGTCTATTAGTGGTCTATAAATACTGAGACAGAGACCATGCTTAAATGCCTTGAGCCACCAAGACTTCCATAAGTGCCAGTTAAACTGTGTGTAGGTAGGGACAGCATTCAGTGTCAAGGCTGGGAAGGACTTCCTTTTCTTCCCCACATACGCAAAGACGTAGAGTTAGCTTGGAAGCTGTGGTTAACTTAGCCTTTGTCCCATCCCCACTGAGAAGATACACATTTTCCCTGCAAAGTCCATGACCAGAACAAGGGACTGGTAAATATCTCCCCATCCTCCATACACTCTACCCTACGCTGTGGGTCATTTTCACCTCAGACCATTGCTTAGCATGGTCTAAGCAGATCTCTTTGCCCATTCAAATCAAATGAGCTCCTCTTAGCTGTGGTAGAGAGACTGCCACTCCTTGTCTGCTCTTCTGTGTTGACAGAGATGAATGGGCAAGAGTGGCACCAGGTCATAACCAGAAAGACGCCTACTCCTCTTACCTGAAGTTCAACATTTTTTAAGCATACATGAATCTCAGAGAACTTTACATCAGATCAATTTTTAGAGCACTGAACTAGTTGTTTCCATTGATTTTTGCCCAGACTTATAGTTGATTTGGGGAGAGAAAATTTTCCAATCTCTTCATTTGGCCATAGCTGGAAATTCTATTCAGCTTTATCATTTAAATAAATGCATGGAGTCTTATTTGAATCACTTATTTTTCATTTTCATAGGTTTCAAGAATTAGCTATATTCTTTTATCAATTTAGAGCCGGCTTTTCCAGTGAGCAGTGTTTCTTTCTTTCTTTCTTTTTTTTTTTGTTTGTTTGTTTTTGTTTTTTGAAAGAGGGGTGCAGCGTTTCTTTAATATACTTTTATTTTTATGGCACACAAAAGGCAAGTGTGAGTCTGAATTTGCATTACTATCTAGGGAAGCCCACTTAGACTGTGCCACCCAATCCTGCTTGCTGTGAGTGGTCTGTCCCCAGATTTGTAAATGGGAAGAATGCTTTAGGCTTTTGACAAGGAAGAAGGGGAGGAAAGAACTGGATAAATTTTATGAGTCCTGGCACTAGGCAGCGTTCACCCAGGAAAGATAACTTTTCCTAAGTTCTACAACTAGAGAAAGCAAGGTGGTTTTTTGTTTGTTTTCTTGCTTGTTTTTCAAATTCACACAGAGGAGTCATATAGCACATATAGTTATGTACTTAAGCTTTTCTTTTCATTGCCTTCACCATCTTCAAATACCTCTCAGTGTTCCTCCTACAGTGTGGGTAGTTTACCTAGAGAAGACTGAACACAGTCACACAAAGGCTTTTTATCAGTCTCAAGCTCATGGGCAGGGGGAGTAGGGAGTGTAGAGAGAATATCAACAGATAGCGAAGAGAAAAGGATGAAGCACTCATGTGAAGGCCAAATGATTTGGTTGGCCTCTCTCTAAAACACTGAGACTGTGGTCTCTCCCCAAGATCCTCATTCTGCAAGTATTAATCACTCTCATGGCTTTATTCTTTTTACTATCCTCAGTGTTCTTTATCTAATTTGTACTTAAAGGTTTTCAGCACTGCATAATCTGTGGTACTCACTTAGACTTGGGAGAGACAGCCGTGGTCAGACTGAACTCCACTCTGAAACCCCAAAATACACATTGTTAAAGAATGGAAACTTTCAGGACAGAAACAACTCATGTTCACAAACGAAGAAAAGGTAAAGAAAAACATTACAATAAAATGGGAAAGGCATATCTAATCTAAGAAATTATATGTTGAGAATACTTTACATGTGGCAATATAAGAAATGAGAGGACCCAACAAAAGCACGCAGAACTGTTGTCATAAAAGTGAATTTAATGTTTGTCTACTATATTGTAATGACATACAACCAAAAGGCCATTATCACCATGAGCACCTTGCAATAATTCCTTATTCCCAGAAGAATATTTTAATTACCTCTTCTACTGCCTGACTGTGTAGAGTGCTGACTACGGCAGAGAGAAGAAAGTTGCCCAAAAGGACACAAGGGCAGGTCAGGGTCGATGCTGTTGCTCTACATATATCAACGGCTTCATTAACAAGCAAAGGCATGACACCCAGCAAATGCACTTTGACGAAGCATGAATCCAAGTCAGTGCTACGAATCTTAAAGAAGGAAGCAGAATGCATAAAAATAGACTGGCATCCTTTGGACAAGAATAACCTAGGCCGCGGTCACATACATTCTAGGCAGTTCTGGATACCGAGCTCTGTTTTACTGTACGCCTATATTTTTATGTGTGTGCACATGTGAATGCAGGCACACGTACATGCAACATGTATGCATTTGTGTGTAAAGACCAGAAATCTGCACCAAGTTTCTTTCCCTGTAGCTTACACTATCACCACAAGCAGCAGCCTTTTAAGAAAAGATCTCTCACTGGACCTAAAGCAAAGCTGGTTGGCTGGCCAGGGTACTCCAGGAAGCCTCCTGCCTCCACCACTACAGTGGTGAAATTAAAAGCATGAGCCACCACCCACCGCATTTTTCCATAGGGGCCACAGATCAAACTTGGGTCCCCAGACGTGCATGAGAAGCGCTTTGCTGACTGAACCACCTTCGGATTGGCCCAGCTTTCTTTAGAACCTGCTGCAGTTGTGCTTCTACAAAGAACCTTGCTTTTTCTAATTGGAGAAACTGGAAAAAGATAACTCTCCTGGATAAATGCCACCTAGTGCCAATACTCATGAATGGTTGCCATCCCAGGTGCAAATTCAATCCTAGGAAATTCTCTGCAGCATCCATAAAGCCCCTCGAGTAACAACACCCATAGAGAATGTTACGTATGGACACCTGGACTGATCCACCCTTCTGCTCTACAGAGTCTCGATTCTTAACCCAGGGAAGAGCAGAACCAAAAGCTTCAGGCAGCTGTGGTTAGAATAAACTCTTATCAGGTTGGCCCACATGTTGCTCTCCTTTGCCATTTTCTTGTTTACAGAATGGCTGCTTGCACATTATTTTGATTGATTTTTCTAACAAGTCAGAAAAGAGAGCCAAAGAGATAAAATGACCCCCAGGTCTCTCTTCAACTAGCATTGAGCTGAGCCAGTCTTTCTCTGTCTTGAATGAGTAAAGATTATCTCTCCACTCTAAGTAGAATTATACCATAGTCATCCCATTCAAGAGGATTTTATTTCACTCTTTCTTGCAAGGTCTTGGCTTTCCTTCACATCTCTTCAGGCATAAATTTGGAGTGGTTCATGGCTTTTCTTAAACAGAGCTCATATTTCTTTAGGATGTATCTTATCTGAACCACTTGATATATAGAAACCAGTGAGGCTAAAAATTCCAGATAACATTAATAAAAGCTTTGCTATAAGAGGAAGTGGGAAAATAAAAGATACAGCTCCATAGACTTTTATAGATCATCTGGTTCCACCCACAAAATTCACCAACTAAGGAGCTAAGCTGGCCAACCCTTCCTGGTTGTTAACAGTGTTCCTTCCATTTTTAAAAGGGCAGGAGTGCTGAACAGCCTTCACTGCTCACAGCAACCTTTCCCCTTCCCAAAGGGTTGCATTGCCTAGTGGCTAGATGGCATTCGTGTGTGCACATACACGCACCAACCAAAAACAAGCAGAGGAGATAAACAAACCCTCCATTACACTGTAGTTTAAGATCTGACTGCCTACACCAGCTTCAGATCTTTACCTTATTAACTCCTACTCTCTTTCCAACAGTAGGTCAAAAAGTATGGAATATCTCTAGTGTTCTGGGGCTTGAGCTAGTCTCTTGAGATGTGATGAACAAGAGACAATGAGAGTCTTCTCTTTGCAGCTTACCATCTAGCCTCAGTTTACCAAACCCATATACTAGGACAATACCTATTGTTCTGTGCTGTGAGAATCAAAGTTGGTGGCACATGAAAAAGCATAATGTAGTTGTAGCTCTTGCTTGTTTCATTTAGCATAGGAACCAGGACTAGCTCCTAGGGTCAATTAGCAGCTTACCAAAGTCTGGCATGTGTGTGTGTGTGTGTGTGTGTGTGTGTGTGTGTGTGTGTGCGCGCGCGCGCTTGTATGCATTGACCTTCTTCTACTCCTGTATTAAGCACTATGCTGCCATCCTTTCCCCAGCCCAAAGGAGCTCACCTGGCAAAGCAGCTCTGCTGCTCTGGAAGACTTCCTCTTTTCCCCCTCTAGGGTGTTGCATTGATTTTTGAAAAGAAATACACGGCAGCTGCAGTGAGAACAGTAGCCAGGGGTACGAGGATGATCAGATTCTAGAAACTATAGCCAGCACATAGGCTGACATATTTGTCCCTAGCTGGTGGGATTTCTGTGCCTCACGGGGTCTGTGCAGGTATTTAATTGTCACTGTATTGGAAGTGCATAACTCTTGCCTCAAGGGGAAAAAGTAGCTTCGATCATCTAATCTAGTGCCTTTTCCTTAAGATGAAGAATGTGGTCCTGCAGAGATGGCTGTCAGTAACATACTTGCCTTGTAGTCATGAGGACCTGAGTTCCATACCCAGAAGTCAAGTCATGAAAAGGCCAGGCATAAGGGAGCACACTTACAGTCCCAGTACAATAATGGCCTAGAAGGGAAGATCCCTGGAGCTTGCTGGCCAGCCAGTCTAGCCTAGTTGATTAGCCAAGGACCTTGAGACACCTTGTCTCAACAGCAACAACAACAAAGGTAGATGATGGTACTCAGAAACGATATTTATGGTTGTCCTCTGACCTCCATGTACATATGTGTGTCCACACACTTGTCAGAGGTGCCATAGCCTCTAGTTACTTGAGATCCTCGAGATCAGACACCTCCTCTGGCCTCCAGAGGCCACACACATGCTCACAGATGAACACACATACTCCCCCAAAACAAAACTCAAGACTGAGCAGAGGAAAGCAATACCCTTAACGGCATACCTGGGACTGCAGCCTAAGACTCTTCCCCCTATCTCTTGCTTTTCTTTCTTTACGTCCCACAACTAACTCCCTGCTGTGGTTTGACTATAAAGTGTACCCTACGTGTTTAAATGCCTGTAACCATCAAGCTGGAGAAACTAGGTCTCTAGGGCAAGGTGCTTAAAGGTTTATGTCACTTACTTTTCCATCGCTGTGTTAAAATACTATAGCCGAAAGCAACTTGTAGCAGAAAGAGTTTATTTTGGTTTATGGTTCCAGAGGAGAGAGTCCATAATGGCAGGGAAGGCATGATGGCTGGGGATCAGAACAGGAAGCTGGCTGCTCACATTGCAGCATCACACAGGAAGCAGAGGGTGATCTGCAAGTGGGACAAGGCTATCAACTCTCAGAGGTCACCCTGGTGAGGCACTTCATCTAGCAATGCTCTGGGTCTTAAAAGTTGCATAACCATCAGAGGCATATATCATTCAAGTCACAACAGCACCACTTCTGGTGATTTCCCTCTAGTCCCCACCTCACACTCTTGACCTCATTCTTTCTCTCTCTCTCTCTCTCTCTCTCTCTCTCTCTCTCTCTCCCTCTCTCTCTCTCTCCCTCCATCTTTCCCTCTCTTCCTTTCTCCTATTAGGCCACCAACACAGAAAACTCATGATAAACTCCTGAAAGTCATGGATAGGAGCTAGACCAAGTGGCATGCCCTCTTCAGTAGGAAACTGTGAATCAAAATGAATTCTTGTTTTATCTCAGACATCTTGTTACAATGAAGAGAAAAGTAACTAACATATTCCCCATTGCTCTCTGGACAGAATTACATTGCACCACTAAGAAAGGGTGTAAGGTTCAGATATTGATAACGCATGCCTTCCTATGAAGGGAGTAGTTATGGCAAGGGCTGAGGTATTGCTGGCTCACACGGGCAAGGCGGTCTCTGAAGCCCCCCCTACTCCAGCTCTAGCTACTAGATTGATAGCAGAATCACACTAGGATGAATCATAAATCACAGCCCATTGTTGTGATTGCTCAAAGGTCAGGACCTAAGACTCAAGGTCATCATGGCTCAAGAAATGAAGGGCACATATCTGCAAATAAACCCAAACAACAAATGTGGCCTTTCATGGTGAGTTCCAGAACAGAGGCAAGAACAAAAGCCTATATATCTACTCGGTGACCTTAGCTTGATGGACATCTTGCGTTAGTGAGCATCCAGAGCCCTTCTGTTAAGTGTGTAGGGACAAGGATGTAAATGAAGTAGGTGCGTCTGCACCACTCCTGCTTAAGCTCCGTACATGGTTCCTGGGTGTGTGCTTGAGCCCATTGCTCATTTATTTTCACAATTATCTTTGTCTACCCATCAAAGATGAACCAAGCACATATCTAGTAGGTGTAGGAATGTTCTGGATTTGTAAGCTGTTGCCAACCGGCAAGTGCACTGTGCCCTCTGTGGGCAGAGGGGGAAAAATAAACTGCTTATCCATCTGCTTGTCTCCCTTTCCTCACTGTCCCTTCAGGCTGATTTGGAATAAAGCAACGAACACTACCTCCTTCAAAGTCTAAGGCAACTCCTTATAACACTGTCTTTGTTAGGGTTTCCATTGCTGTGAAGAGACACCATGGCCATGGAAACTCTTAAAAAAAAAGCATTTAATTTGGGCTGGCTTAAGTTCAGAGGGTGACGTCCATCATCATCACGGCAGGAAGCATGCTGGCATGTGGGCTGATAGTTCCACATCCGGATCCTCAGGCAGCAGGAAAGAAGAGTGAACCACTAGGCCTAGGCTGAGTTTCTGAAACCTCAAAGCCCAACCCCTGTGACACACTTACTCCAATATGGTCACACCTCTTAATGACGTTTCCTTTGAGCATATGGGGAACATTTTTATTCAAACTACCACAAATACCCATCTCCTTGAATTAGAAAGCAATAATGTGTTAATTGTGTAATGAAAGGAAGGTATACCCAGGTTCAAATCGGAATAGCATATAGGCAAACCAAGGAAAGGAAAACCACCACAAGCTGAGTCATCAAGAAGTTACTACTTTTACTAGTAGGCTGGTCTATCTCCTTACAGACTTACTTTTCTTTGTGAACAAGCATAGTTTTTATTTTTCTTTTACGAAACAATTTCTCTTATGCATAGCAACGAACTTACTCTGTTTTTCTTAACTTAATAATGGGTCTTCAATACTTTCCTACATTACTAATTACTAAATACATTTGTTGTTGTTATTGTTGTTGTTGTTGGTGGTGGTGTGTGTGCTAGCATGCAGGTGCCCTCAGAGGCCAGAGGTCCCAGGTGTCCCTGGCATTGAAGTAGTTTTTGAGCTGCTTGATGTGGGTGTTGAGAACTGAACTCAGGTTCTCTGTGAGAACAGTGCATGCTTCTAACTGCTGAGCCTAACAAACTCAGTATATTTATATAGCATAAATGCAACAGCTCAACAGTTTAGGAATACTGTATCTTATTTAACTAATTGCTTATTGTAGGGTCCTTAACACATTTCTACTTTTTCACCCTTACAAGTAAGTTCTAGATGAGTCCATAGAAATACTTGTTATAATACTATGCCTTAGGTCTAAGAATTACATTATGGTTTTGGCAAATCATTATGTTACTAGCATTCATCCTGCATGTTATTCCCCACCCTACCCCACCTCACCTCCTTGCCAAACAAACAACCAAACAAACAAACAAAAAGATGCAGGTGGTGAGAAAAAAAGTTCTTGAAACTTAAGGAAGATCTGAAAAGCTAGAACTCACTGGGAGGTATTCTTGGGGAAAGAGTTTCTAGTCAGTGCCAGTACGCTATGGGAAGTGAGTGAACAGAAGGAAACCTACATTAAAAGGCCCATTTAGAACCAAGGAAGGACCAGAGTTGTCAGTAACCATGGCACCAGGGTGGGATGTCTTAGAAAAGCAGGAAGTCTGTTTCCATTAAAGCAGGAGAGTGGCCTCAGTGTGGCCACAATTATATTTCTTTTCATCTTAAAAAGAAACAAATTAAACCTTGCCAAGCTGTGTGTACATAAATGATGGATGTAGACACAAGCACAAGCTCAAAACTGTTTTACATCATGAAGAGACATGAAATACAGCAAAGCCTGGGGACACTGCCTTCAAGCTGAAAGAACAGGAGACTGAGACAGAAGCCCAGGATGGCAGCTTAGGCAGCTGGAATGGTGAATACTTGCAGAGACAGCCCCAGTGCCAGTCTGAAATAAGTGAAAAGAGGAACATTTTTTTCCATTCAGATCGCTTCTCTGCAAATCACCCATTATCTAGATTGCATTTTTCTTTTATTCCAGGTGGCTTATCACTCCTGACTGCTCCAACTGTTTCAACATCCTCCTAAAACCAGAGGTCTTTGATAAAGGCTACACATACAGAGAAAGTGAAACATGCAATTATTGACTCTCATTAACCAAGTGACCTTTGGGGCAACCACTGAGCCCTGTAGGTTGTAATGGCTAGACTTGCAGCCTGACTAGGACATGCCATCATCAGGGCAGGCACAAGGGCAGAGCTCTTGGGATGAAGCACGGTGAATCTCCAGCCCTGAGCTCTTCTCATCTCAATCTTGTGGGCAGCCTGTCTCTGTCCTCTGAAGGCATGCCCTCCGTTGGCTCACATGTGGAACCTGCTGTCCAAAAGGAGCAAACATGAACGATCACATGTAGGACTCAATGGCTGAGGCATTCATCAATGAGGTGCCAGTCAATCAGCAAATGGAGGCTGAAGACAGAAATGATGAGCTTCACTGGATGAAAGAGACCAGGCGGACTTCTTCATTCTTGGCAGTTATCCATAACAAAAGCATCAAGAGTCATCACACGCAACTCAGAGCAGTTCAGCCTCCTAGCAGGCAAGAGTGACTGGACTGTGAGGGGTAGATTAGGGCTATATCAGAGACAGGTTATCACCATGCAGCTCGGGCCAGGTGGGAACTTGCAGTCTTCCTGTCTCTGTGTCCCATGAATCTAACAGTGTAAATATTTACCACCACAGCCTTCCGAGGTTCTTTTAGAGACTTTTAAACCCCTGGAGATATGGAAATGAATTGGTTGAAGGATTAGAAATTCTAGTACCAACCAGTGTCTCTGAATCTGCCTCACTAGACTCCCCCAGGGTTTGAGAACTCAGCCCACAAATGCAGAGAGAAAGACGTGGGCTCTACATGCCAACTGAGATATGAGAGGAAAACCCCAAACTCTAATACCTATGAAAATGAAGGCATTTAGAAATAGGAGTTTTGTAAATTTAATTAAGGAGCCTCAGGGAAAAAAAAATCATGCTGTATTTAAGGCAGCTCCTAATCTAAGGACCTATCTCCTGACCTGAGACAAACAGAAGAAGGGCACAGTCAGAGACTGCCATGGTGCACCTGTAAGCTAAAGCATGTCCACGGCACCCAGCCACCACCAAGGACCAGGATGAAGACAGGGATAGAGTCTCCATCAGAGACCACATCAGTGTCTTGATGTTTAACTCTTGGCTTTCATCTTTAGGAGAGGATCCATGTCTGGGTTTGTTCGGTAAACTTCCCAGTTTTTCAACAATCTGCTAGCGCAGTCATGGGAAGTTAACGGATGAACTAAAAGGCTGAGCAGCTGCCATTAAGGTGTTGCAGAACTCTGGTCCTGTTCAGAAGCACCTGAAACTATTTCAGGCCTCAAGATGATGTATGTCAACCATTTGAAAACTAAGCCGCCTTTATGAAAAATAGAAGAATTTCAGTAGCAGCTTCTCACCTAAGCTGCTACCGAAAATAAAACAAGGGTAAAACTCGGGACTCAGAACTCCAGCAAAGACTTGTGTTTCAGCTCATTCTTCATTTGTATGCAGGAAAGTATGGAGCAAGGAAGAGGATACTTAGGAATGGCTGGTGAGGCAGCTTACATTTTCAAGCTGGAGTTCATAACAGAGACCAAAGTGGAGTCTCGCTGCAAGAAGAAAAATGTGCTCCCCTGACTACATTCTGCAACACTGGAAGTAGTCTGCATTAAAACATGCCCCAGGCATTTGAAAAGTCCCAGACTTCCCCAACCTGATGACTCTTTGAGCGTTTATTAATTTATAAATATTGTGTCCTCTCAAAATGATCACTTTTATTATCTTCCTGGTCTAAATTGTATGTCTCATATCCTTCTCAGTTATAGGGACCATAAATTAAAGTCATTCAAAATTTATACTCTTAGAGTTCATTATCTATGATTGTTATTACTTTCCTACCTTTTGCTTTCCCATCTTTATTCCTGACAAGAAATGGTGCAACATAATCTAAATACCATCTAACTAATAAATGTTCAGTTAAAAAAAGATCAAACCCTAAAGGGCACCCCATTTCTCCCTGTCAACACTGCAAGCACGCTCCCTTCAACAGCTGAAGAACAGAGACAATGAAGATCAGAGTGTTGGGAATTCATTGTAAATCCAGATTGGGAATGTTATTTTCACTCCCTGTACCTTCACCTAGAAGAACAAGAGATGCCATGATACACGCCTACCTCATTAAAAACAGCCTCACTTCAAGGAATAAGGAAGGATATAGTGGAGTGCCTTGAAAAATATAAACACATCCATGCTTGGAAAATCTGAGCAGACATCCCATAGCATGTTGAGGGGGGCTGATCCTCCTTTTTTTCTATGATTTGTCAATGCTGTTTTAGTAGACTCTGATAGTTAACCTTGGTTGTCAACTTACATCTGTAATGGACTAAAACCTGAGCATCTGGACACACTGTGAGGATTTTTGTTTGTTCCTTTGTTTGTTTGTTTATTGAATCACTTAAGGTGGAAAGATTCACCTCAATCCTGGGCCACATCTCCTGGTTGTAGTCTAAATAAAAGGACATAGAAGAAACTTTTCTTTCCTTTCCTTCCTCTTCTTTTCCTCTTCCTTTCCTTTCCTTTCCTTTCCTTTCCTTTCCTTTCCTTTCCTTTCTTTTCTTTTCCTTCCCTTTCCTTTCCTTTCCTCTTTTTTTCCTTTCCTTTTGCCAGCTTTACTTTTGCTGATAAGTTCATCTATCACGTTGCTGTGCCATTCCTTAGCTGGTATTAGAACCTATGTCCTTGAGATTTCAACACAGACTTTAGGAATCCTCCATGAAGCCAACACCAGATTGGGACTACTGAGACATCCAGTCTCATGGATTGAACAACTACCAATTCTCAGCCTTCTGTTGTGAGACAGCTGTTGCTAGACTACCCAGCCCATGGCCTGTCAGCCACTCTAATCAATCTCCTTATACAGCTCCCCCTCTGTCGCTATCTCATTCAATCAGTTCTATTTCTGTAGAGCTCCCTGACTAATACAGACTCCCTCATTTGGAACAGAAAAAGGGTCCATTTCTGACAGCAAATCTCCTCACTCTATGCTGGAACATCCGCATGTTCTGAAGAGTCTGAGAAAGCAGATGGGTACATGTGCAATGGCTTTGCTGTGTTTGCTTGGATCAGTCTTTATGGGTGCTATATACTACCACATGGTAAAAATGACATCGTTTTAGAGAGATTGAAATTGACAAACATTAAAATACTTAAAAATGGGTATTTCCATCCTGGCCGAACCATCTAGTGCAAGTGTCTTTGCGTTCCCTGCATGTACTGACCCTTAGAATCCAGCTTCATAAAAGCATAAAGGCATTTGCTGTATGTCACACTATCAAGATCTCTCTCCCTCCTCTCCTTTCCTTATTCGGTTTCTCATTGCCTTCTGTGTGACTTGCACAGGGCAGAGATCACAGGAAGAATGACAGAAAAAAAGAGAAGCAGGTCAGAGGCCATCAGTACCCAATTTATTGCCACTGTTTAAAACATGTAAAAGGTCCCAGCTTCCAGACACATACCATCTGACATCCCAAAGCCTGTGGAATTCGCAATCCAGCAGCTTTGTTCTCCATACGATTACATTGTGACCCAGTCAATCCTTGAAATATAACTGCTTTTTAAAAGATCTACAATGATTAAAAAATACATATTTTAAGAAATTAAAGTCTTCATTAGGGCTTTTATCTCTGTGCTACAACTCAACAGCAGAGAGTAATTTGGAAAGAAATGGGTTATTTCATATTATACATGTACATCACAGTCCATCATTGAAGGAAGTCAAGGCAGGAACTTGGAGGCAGGAACTGAAGTAAAGGCTAAGGAGGACTGCTGCTTACTGGCTTGCTCCTCATGGCTTCCTCAGCCTGCTTTCTTAGAGCTCCCAGAACCACCCAGGGGTAGCAACACACAGAGAGCTAAGTGCTCCCTCATCACCCACCAATCAAGAAAATGATCCATACTTTTGCACACAGGCTAGTCTGGTGACTATCAGTTTAAATTACTTCTTCCCAAGTAACTCCAGCCTCTGTCAGGTTGACTAGAAAACTTGCTAACACAGCTGGATATTAGACTCCAGAAATAACCATAGCAGTGTCCATGTCAACAGCACACAAGGGGATCTATGAGTTAGAATCGTCTAAGAAATATACTCGAAATGTTTTAGGAATTTTCTTAAGGGTTAGGGACAGTTCAGTTGGTAAAGTGGTGGCTTCACAATCATGATTGCCTCAATTTGATCCCCAGAAAGCCAGGGAGCACCTTAGCATGGGTGAGGCAGAGATAAGAGGATCCTTCAGGCTTGCTGACTCCAGGTTAATGAGAGATCCTGTCTCAGAACCTATGGTGGAAGAGCAAGAAAGAGAGCTCAGTGGTTAAGTGTGCATGCCACTGCTTTAGAGTTCAGTTCCCAGCACCCATATCAGGCAACTCACAACCTCTTATAACTCCACCTCCAGAGGATCTGACACCCTTTTCTGGCTTCAATGGGCACAGACACATATATGCACATACACACACACACACACACACACACACACACACACACAAATATTGAAAAAAATACTAAAGTGGAAAACACTTAATGCCGACGACTGCCCCCCTCACACACATGTAACACACACGCACACAAATTTAGAAGAATCCTATGGAAATTTTAGCTGCAGTGACATAATATCTCATCTGCTAGATGGGCACTAATGATAAAGTCTGACAATACTAATAACTGGTGAAGACAAAGATCAGAGGGTGGAACGCTCATACATCAAAGGTAGGAGGGTGTCTGTCAGTATAACCACTCTGGAAAATAGATCCACATTACCTAATGAAATGGAAGATGCATTGAATGTATACCCTTAGCAATTGCACCTATGTTTTATGTCACGAGAGTCTCAGACAGGTGCACCAAGAGATCTGCAAAAATGCTTACAGTAGTGTTGTTGATAATTACAAAAACCTGGAGATAACCCAAATATTCAAATGACAGAAGAGAGAAAAGAAACAGCTACCTTCCTGCAATAAATTCAACAGAGAACCAAAACAATAGACCAAAGTTTCATGTATCAAGTTGCAAAATGATGGAAAGATTGCAGACCTAATAAATGCTTCCTGTGGGGGCCATAAAGAAAGACAAATGAATGGCTGACATACAACCCAGAAGAACAGTTACCTCCAAGGGTAGAGAGATGTCTGTGGACTAAGTGGGATCAGGAGGCTACAAGGAGGCAGAAGACACTTAGATTCCGTGGCTTGGTGGGGAGAACTTGTTCCTAAGATTGTCATCTGTAATTTTGTGCATCCATGTTATGGGTCTGTTTTGTACATGCCAGGTTTCATAATGTAAAGTATTCAAATTGCAAGGCTTCAGCTCAGATCTCTTGACTTGGCGTCTTTGGCAGTACTTTCTGTAATCCCTTTATAAACCTCGTGTATTGCCCAGGAAAGAGCAATTTACCCACACAAGCTCTCACACAGAGCAGACATCAACATCCCAGAGAGAGCAACACAAAGCCCAGGTCAATCTCAAGCAATCTCAAAAGGTCATTAAAGCAGAAGAGGGAGCTCGGAATAGTATACAGACAGGGGTTGGACTTATTAAGTCTGTTGTGATGACAGGGTTTGAGGATGGTGTATAATACAAACACCAGAGCATTAATTATTATTGTTTCACTTCTTTCAGTTAGCATGAGCCCTGTCCCTGATAGACTACAGATGTATGAGCCCATGTTTCTCTTGGGTGCAGCACAGGCTCTGGTCACAGCGTTTACTACAGATAAAGAAAGAAGGCATGGTGGAAAGAACCCTTGTTTGGCAGTCACCACAGTAGGCATCTATACCTGCACATGAAAGCGCAGTCTGTGTGATCTTGATCCAATTACTCCCCTCCTGGCTTTTTTACTCACTAACTTTGAATCCAACATGGCAGTAAGGGATGGTGATTCCAGTAAATCCATTTCTCATTTTATTTTGCACTTCTAGCTGAAAACCAGAAACCCACCCTGCCAATTTAAGGGCCAGCAGAGTTTTCTGTGTCTCAGAAGTCTTAGAGTTCAACTTGGATAGAGAGACTGGAAGGCTAGAATGAGGCTTAACGTTTTCACATCTCCCTGTGGGGGGAAAACAAAACTCCCCAAATGTAGCCAGTACCACGAAATCAGTGTCTACTCTTCAGGTCCTGAAAATTTGGCAGGCGATATTCATAAACAGCTCAGGACTGCTGAAAGCACCATGCAAAACAAGCTTGCAGGCTGAATATTCATGAATGACTCTGAAACACACATTTAACCCAGTTGCACGGCACTTTCCCTGTTAAGATTGGCAGATTCAGCAAATAAAAATGCAGAACACACTTGAAGTTTTCCATACAGTTGGAATAGGTTTGAGTGTAAGTATGTTCAGAGCATCACCTAAGACATACTAAAAGAAAATGACTTCTTTAGAAATTCAAATTGAATGGAGTGACTTGTGTTTTCCTTGGCAACCCCATTCCAGATAGACAAACAGATCAACATGTTATTCAGTGTCTAAGTTTGGGGAAACTATGTTGAAGAGTTCTAGAATCCTACTTCTATTACTTGGTAAAAGCAAAGTGCTGGATTCATCTTAAAATTAGACTCACATGATCCCTTATATATGGGTCAAGAAGCCACAGAGAAGCACAGAGATATTCAAAGCTTATTTCCAAGGTGCCAAGGCAGAGCATAGGTGGGAAAGCCCCTTCATTTCAAAGGAAATAGGCAGCTGAGCATTTCCTGGCCCACGCAGGATTCAATCCCCTTACCTCTAGGCATCTCTTTAGAATGTTCCGCCTCTGGCCCACCCAACAAGTCCATCTTCGAGGCCTCCTCAGAGGGCACACGGCGCCAGGACCAGCTCTGATTCCCATGGTTGTGGAGGGGCGGAGAATACTCTAGCTCGCAGGGGAAGTCAAAGCTGCACTCCAGACCTGCAATGACAACAAAGGTCAGTGGAACAAGCTGTTCCCCAAACATGAGCCCTGTCCTCCAGGAGGCCAGCCTTCACCTCATCCACAGCCTCTTTCTGTCCAGGAGAGGTAAGGTACAATTCCATCAGTGACCATACTCCCAAACTGCTGCTGGAAAAAAGAAAAAAGAACCTATGTCCCTCCCATCACTCATATTACTGGGCAGTAAGAGGCTGTGCTTCCTGTGGCTCCCAGGATCAGGATTACTAAGAGTGAGCACAGCCTGTCTGAGCAAGTTATGTCTGAATTTGAGTCTGCCTCTGGTATTGAGTCCGGCCCTCTGGCTTTTGATTCCCTCCTTCCTGTTCACTGGGAGTGACCCCATAAGCCTTAAGAAGTGTGTGTTCAGGAGAAAACCTAGGTAGGCCCTGTTTGCTGTGCTGCCTGACTGAGAAGTCACAGATTGCAGCAAAGCTTCATGCTACCCCCAGCCTTGCTCACCATCCCAATATCTCCCGCTCTGTGTCTGTACCCACTAGCAGGGACAACACTATGAATGGGTCCTGGCTTACTCTCCTGAAGGAGCATAAGGGTCAGCCATGGAGTATGGAGACACAGGGAAGGGAGGGAGGAAGAAGCCTTGCCCTGAGACAGTTGTGCTTCATGTTGGCTTGTGTGGGGAAGACATCGTTTTGTGCCAAGCAGTATGTACTTGCCTCATGTTCAGGGAATGTGGGCCTCCCAGCTTCTCTTTTCTCTCCTTAGTCACTGTCTAGTATCTAACATGGTCAAAGTGCCTGGCAAGGAGAGGCTCTCAGAGCATGGATTCACAGAGGATGCCCACAAACACACTTCATTCAGCCTCCTGTTCCTTACCCTCTACTCACCTGCTAGGCTAGAAAGAAACAGAGCAAGTACTATATAAAAAGGTTGGAACACTGGACAAGGACTCTGGGAAATCCATAGTCCAGGCTGGACCAGTCGCTTGTCATGTGTGGACTTTGTTGTCTTTATCAGTAAAACGGGGTTTACAGACTAGGTGATTCTAGAAGTAAACACCTAGGGAAGCCGGTACTCCACCTCTGTTACTGATTTACTAGTGACCTTCTGTAAGTCACTTACCCTCGCTGGACCTCAAACTCCTCAAACAGAACATCTTGACCATATGTTTCCCAAACTTATTTCTTGACTTAAGTTTTGTAAGATTCCTGAGTCCTTTCTCTTGGAAGGGTTATTGCTAATTTGGTAAATCAATCTCTGGCTGTGCTAATGGGTGCCAGCTCCCCGATTCACACTGGTGCTTTTAAACAGCTGCTTTTGGGGCTGCTAATTCCATCTCCAAGATAAGCCTGGTATTGGGGACTTCAGAATGTAGCAGAGAAGCAGGGCTGATCCTGACACAAGCAGCCAGTTGCTGGGCAGTCCTGCAATTGTGGGCAGCTGGCCCTTCCTGGGAGTGGAACTGAAGTAATTCCCATAGACACAGCCAACCTATCTAAGTTAGAGGGGGAAAAACTCTCAATTACACTTCTATTAAGTATCTTTCTGCTTCTGGGCAATAGAGACTGATGTTCTCTGTTTCCCAGTGGCTCTGCAGAAGCTGTGTCCTCTGGCCCTAGGTTAATACCACTCTGCCTCTCATGGTGCAGACAATTCCCTTCATAATGGAGAGATGGTGCCTTGTGTGTGTTGACATGCCACCTGATGCCTTTGTATCTTAACAGTACTGAAGATGGTCAGTCTGACTCTGAGGGCTGCCGTGCTGTGATGCCTAGTGTGTGTAAAGAATTGCTGGTTTTGTTAATCTCTTTCTCTCTATGTCTCTCTATGTCTCTCTCTGTCTCAGAATCTCTCACTCCTCTCCCTCTCTCCTTCCCTCCCCATCTCTCTTGACAGGGTCTCTTATATCCCATATTGGCTTCTAACTTGCCTGTGTGAGGATGATCTGGAACCCTCATCCTCCTGTTGCCACCTCCTGAGTGTTGGAATTATAGGTATATGTCACAGCTCCCATTTATGTAGTACTGGCAAGCAAAGCTAGGGCTTTGTGCATTCCAGCCTAAGCCAACTGAGCCCCAACCCTATCCTCTTAATCTTCAGCACTGCCTTGCCAGGCACTTGCTTTGGTATCAGAACACCAAACTGATACCCATGTGGAAAACTGGAAACTGTTTGCTACTTTGCAATACCAAAGTGGCCCTCAAAATAAGCATCATGCCCATTGCTATGGCTTTGATAGAGAGGGCCCAAAATCTCCATCCACATTAGTGAATGTGAAAAGATGGAAGAAAAAGAGAGTCGACACCCACCCCACAGTGACAATTACTGAAACCTTTCTCAAAGCCCCAACTTCCACAGCTATAGTCTGTTGCATCTGCTCTGCTCCAAATAAAGAGGTCTTATTTCCATTTCAGACAGGCGTACAGTGTCCACCTCTGCCTGGCAAATGTGTATGAGGTATGCAAACAGACCACAGACTGAGCACCATCAATGCTGGGATGTCTGGCCTCTGGGGGAATGTGATAATCCACCGTGTTTGGGTCAAACCCTGCCTGGTGCAGCAGGCTATGCAAATGTCCCTGTCATCAAATGAGTTTGTTTTGAAATTCTTCCTTGGAGGCAGGCCTCCCTTTAGCTCTCACAGCTGTACTTCCTGGCTTTAAATAGGAATGGAGTTAATATTGCTGCTCATTCTGGGTGAAACTGAATTGGATTTTTCTACATTCTGATTTAATTTCTTATTGAACCTGTTTCTCATTGAACCTGTTTCTCATTGAGAAACAGGATTTTGTTTTTGTTTTTCTCCCTCCTAAGCCACCTTTAATATCTTCAGGCAATAATATCGCGGGATCATTTTCTCTACCAACATCAGGGGGAAATAACTCCTTTTGTTTTTTTTTCCTTTTCAAAGGTTCTAGATATAGGGTGTCTCTCTTTGCCCTCTTCTGACTCAGGGCCTAAGAGGCAGAAACTACAACCTCTCTTTCACAGCAAGTATTTAGAGTGATGAAGGGACTCATCAAAGTGCTCAGCATTCCATTGGCCGAGACAGGTCCACCCTGCCAAGAGAAGTGGCTGGAAATCATATTCAATGTGTGTCCCTCTGTCACTGCATTTACTCTACAGAGCAACACTGAGGGGTGAGTGCTATTTTCTCCTCAATAGATGAGGAAACTGAAGCTCAGAGTGTCTCCTTTTACAAAGGTGACACCCCTCCCCCATCCAGCCCTAGGGAGAGACGGGTGAGACTCAGGGCTGGATCACTCTGTAAATCCAGTTTCCCCCTCACTCCTCCATAGCTTCAGAATCAAAAATCTAGGGCCAGAGACCAAGTCAGGTAATGTTTGAGCGTGGGGGCTAATTTCAATTGCTGAGATATCAGAATAAGCAACAGTTGGGGCACTAATGATTAGGCACCCTTTTGGGTGTGTCGTGGAGGGGGGTGATCCCAGAGGAAAACATTGTGAGGGAAGACAGGTTGAGTGAGGGCAATCCCATGTACGGGAGTCCTTGGCTGAAGAGAAAAGAGACATTCAGTAGAGCAATAGCATTCATCTCTTTCTGCTTCATGACCAGAGCCCAGTGTGGCTAGTCACCTCAAGCTCCAGTCACTGCCATGTCTTTGCCTCCATGATGGACTGTGTCCCCTCAAGCCATGAGCCTAAACAAGCCCTTCTTTCCTTAAATCACCTCTCATCAAGTTTTTGGTCACAGCAAAGAGGAAAGTAACAAATACACTGAGGACTCTGTGAAGATGGCTGTTCTTTGACTCAAACTTTCCCGACTATTCACATCTTCAAAGACTTCTGCAAAACCTTCAGGGGACAGCTATATTGCTCCTCAATGTCAGGCCCCTTTACAGTGACTGTGACCTTCAGAGGGATCCAGAGATCTCAGCCTTACTGCACATATCCATTTAGTCTATGAGAATCTAACCACTGAAAAATGACAAGGAGAGGGAAAAAAAACCAATTATCATGTGCCAATTAAAACTATAAAGGGAAGAGAGGGAGACACTAGTCCAAACTGCTGAGTGTGCAGCTACAATCAATCACTGTTGCCCAATACTGGATTTTCTTATCAGTTCCCTCATGGAAGAAAGATAGTGGAACCTTCTAGAAATGCTCTGCCTGCTAAGAGTAGCATAAAGTGCTATAAAATAAATTTTTGGTAGGGGACAGTCATGATGCTCTAGGACCTGCACACAGAAGCTGAAGAGCCCTGGAAGGGCTGTGTTCTCTCAACCTGCATTTCTGCATTTGGAACTGGTAGAAAAGGAGCATCCCTTCCCTGAAGTACTCATCATCTCTGGGGTTCACAGACTCTCCAGTTGCACAGTGACAGCTCCTCCCGCTCTCATAGGCAACTGATGAACCTACAGACAGACAGCAGTCACTAGCACTGGAAGAGTGCCACAGGTATGTGATACTTAAAATGGACCTTTCCCCCTCCAGATTCTTAAAGAATCATTAAAGGAGCCTCAAGCAAGTTGTATAACTGGTAAAAAATCAGCTTGCTCTTGTTTTCTCTCTCTCTCTCTCTCTCTCTCTCTCTCTCTCTCTCTCTTTCTCTCTTTCTGTTTGTCTATATCCTGAAATCTACCAGGATAGGAACCACATTTCAAAACCCAAATATACTAACTGTAAGCTCAAAACATTGCTTCACTGTGAAATGCTGCCATGAAGGAAAATGTTCAATAACTGATCAGATCCACAGTATAAAATGGATACCTGGAGGGGTTGGCAATGGCCACCTGCATGAAAAGTCAGTACCTGAGGGTGGAATCCTGTTCTCCAGCAAAATGTGAGACTGACAACAGCAAAGAAGCCATGCCTAAAGCCTGTGCTTAAGATGCCAGCAGCTAAGGTGAAGGTGGGGGCTTCTTACGCAAGCCACAAACAAGAAAAAGACATTCAAGGGATGGGCTTCTGATGCCCTCTGTAACAACACCACAGAATGGCAATAGGGAGACTCAATGTCTTTAGACAATGAATTTCCCCTGGTTGGGCTTAGAAAATCCATCAGTCCTCCTTTGTATCCACATGGCCCTGGGGACCCCAAATGGTTGTTTTTGTCTCCTAAATCTTCAATCTGTTAACCCAGAGACTTCCCAAAGGCTTTCCAAATCACGTAAATCTATGTCAGTTTCAAGGCAGGGAAACAGCAACCGCTTTTAGGTTTCAAGATATTCTCTCAAAATCAGCCATTTTCTTGGTGACCTTGGGCATATCAGAGGCTTTAGAGAGCAGTTGCCCCACAAAATTAAGCAACTATTGTAGAATTAACAAGAAAAAACAATGCCACGATTGTGGGCCCCATGACATTGACCCTTCCCCTTTGTCAAGAATGTCAAATTAGCAGTTGACCTAGGGTCTTGTCTCTAGGACAAGTTGTCAACAGACTTTGGTCAGATTTATAATTTGCATAGCCACCCCCATCTTACTACAGATTTCAGTTTATCATGAGGAATAGTCTTTATAAGGGAATATAGATGTCAGTCTGAAGGAGGTAGTGGTGGGTGACCCTTTTTTGCATTCTTTTATACCATATTACATGTAGTTTTGCTTTTAGCAACAATCCCAGAGCCAGAGGCTATTAGAACTTGGAGCAAATGACATTCGAGGTTATTCTTCCATTGGACAAGCCTTGAGCCATGCAAGGGAAAGACTTACCCAGAGTCATGTCTGTCACTTGCCAGAGTCCCTCACACAATACAAAAGATATTTTCCCTGACTGCTGAGGGGTTTTGAATGCCACACCTCTAGGGAGCACCAAGCTTGAGCTAGCTGAATGTCCAGAGTGACTGACCACCAGCTCTTCTCTTGGCTCCATTTGTTGGCACATCTATCCTGACTTGTTTACTTCATGGCATAGGTAGCCCAGCGTGTTCCTGATAAGTCTGCTTTGTGTATTTAATATGAAACCACATGAGCTTTCAGGCATATGTGGCATTGCTTTTGCCATATGCCTTTAGAAGCATCTGTATTTGAAGCTACAATTCATTAAGCAGAGCAGGAGAAGCTAGCATTCTCAAAACTGTCAGTCCTTCAGGACTGCACCCAGCATAACAAAACACCCCTAGCAGCTGTCAATCCCGGGGCACAAGCCAAGGTCTCATTTCCTCAAGAGGTCTGTCAGAACCTCTCAGCTGTAGACCCGCAGAGTCACCAAGGACTTTAGAGACCGTCGGAGATGAAGAAACCGAAGCCAGAAGCATCTTGGGGCTTGCCAAGGGGTGCACAGTGGGCGGATTGCAGAAATGGCACTAAAACCCTGCGATTTTTGTTTCAATTACTTAAAGCTTTGGGTAACAAACAAACAAAGCAATAACTTAGACAATTAGGAAAATTCTCAAAAATCCACTAGTGTTTGTTGTTACTGTTTCTGAAATAAGCTGGCAAAATCACACATGGCCAGGTTTCAAATATCTCCTAATGATTAGATGGCTTAATTCATCTCCAGGAAGGCTTTTAGGGTTCTCTCAAACTAAATCTGTTCTTCTGCCAATACGCTGCTCTTTGATGGTTGCTGGAAACTCCCTGCTGGTGAGAAGGTCTGTCCGTAGGCCAGAAGCTACAGTGAGAATGGGATGAGAGAACGCACCGGGCTGGGAGGAAAGGGGAAAGATCACCAGAGAGTTCCCGGAAGGTTTCCAAGCACTGGAACAACTAGTCTTGTACTTTGGGGCAGTTCATTTAACCACTCAAGACTTGGTTTCCTTATTATACCTAGGGGAGCACATTAGCATGAATGGTGATGATTAAAATATCCTATCTCCTATGAACGCTATGAACTCACATAAGGGAATGAACAAAGATATGCTTTTTCACCCTCGTGTGTGTGCGTGCTCATGAACACATACATATGTGCACGTGTGTATGAACATACATGCATATGGGTACATGTGCTATGAAGGACCAAGAGTGATGGTGGAAATCACCCTCAATTGATTTTATGCCTTCTACAGTGAAGCAGTGTCTCTTAACCCCAGAGCTCACAGATAGGGCTAGTCTCTCTAGGCAGCTTGCTCTCTGCCTCCCGTGGCTGGAATCACGGGTGGCTTGTCACAGCCACCTGACACTAATGTGTGTTCTGGGATCCTAACGCAGGGTCTGGTACACAACTGGGAGCCTAACGGTCAGGCACTAAGCTGTCTGCTCGCGTGGGGGCGTCCATTCTTAGCTACACCTGTAGATGTTCGTGCAGTGCAGACTCAACACTTTGCCTTCCTTGGGGATGGACCCGAGGGAGTCAGGAAGCTGTTGACTACAGTGGAAGCCCCTTCCTCTCTCTCCGTTTTATAGCAACACCTGTGGGTAAGGTCTGGGGCCGTAGCACAAGGGTCGTTTGAGGCATATATTCTGCGTGACATCAGGCTGCGCAAATTTAAAACTTACCTTTGTCACTTGTCAGCCATGCATTTTAGGGAAAAAAAAAAAAAAGCAAAACACTTACTGTCTTTGTCACTCTTTTTATCTACAAAACGGTGGTTAGATAAAGACTGTGCCGTGGAACTTTCATGAGGAAGCGTAAGTTCAATGGGCACACACTGGCTATCGGGGGTGGCGAAGAGCAGGGTGACTTTCGGGCAGAATGGGCATAATTCGGGCTGTGGGCCAAGTGCATGCATGCAGGGATGCACGTTCGAGTATGTGCCTGCCCGTGGAAGCGCAGAGTTAGTGTTGGGAATCACCCTCCCTCGCTCCTGCATCTACTCATGGAGCCGGGGTCTCTCAACCAAACCAAGAGCTGCCAG
The DNA here is from genome assembly GCF_907164565.1 of Psammomys obesus. Classification (NCBI taxonomy): domain Eukaryota; kingdom Metazoa; phylum Chordata; class Mammalia; order Rodentia; family Muridae; genus Psammomys; species Psammomys obesus. Next base: position 36,230,623 of record NW_026585644.1, read on the forward strand.
GGCTCGTCTTAGGTGGGTACAGCGGTCGGCAGTAGCATTGGATGCACAGGGCTGATGGAAAGACTGTGTCAATCCTTGTTTCACTCAGAAGTGTCAAGGCAAAAGTGACGGACGAATGCTCATCTATCAGCCCTTCCTCTGGAAGACTTTAACTGAGATCACGCGACTTCATGCATGCCATTTAATCTGCACAGAGCTCTGTTTCCTGACCAGGAAATGAAGCGGTGAAATAAAACAATTTCGATTTTCTTCTGCAACTACCATGCTAAGACTAATCGCCCCCTTTGGGAAGGTGGCCAAACCAAGTTCTCTAACATGGCTCGTGCCAGCTGGGCAGCAGGAAGCTGGGAGTTCTCCCTTCCACCCCAGGCTTAGATGATTAAGGACTGCTACTTCCTTTTCCTGAGTAATTTCCTAAAGGGACACTTGGCCCACCAGTCACCTTTGGTATTAATCCACCAGCTGTCATCAACATCTGGCCACTCACTTCATAACACTAAATACCCAACCTGGCCCCCCTCCACCCCTCACACCCGCAAGTCATTTGTCGTGGGGCCCGGGAATTTGAAATAGTTCACTCCCTTCCCATCGTCCCATGCTCTGGAATGCATCTGAAAACCAATCACCCAATTCCAGACATCTGTTCTGCTCACACTCAAGCAGCAGAGAAGAAGGGCCAAGTCTCCTTTAATCAATCAATTAGATAAACACAGCCTCAGAGGGGGAGGTGCGTGAGCATGAGTATACAGAGTGGTGGTAGATGGGCACAGAAAGCTTAATTCTAATTTCTCCCATCTGCGGCCATCACACTTTTCTATCTACACTATGTGCAGATAGCAAAATGAGATTCTGTTCTTCATCTCAAAATCAAAAGTATTGCAAGCAAATAAAACTTACAGGTATTCTGAAATTAACATGCTCAGCCTCCTCATTTTATATTTTATAAGGGAAACTGAGGCACAAGACAGCCAAGTGACTTGGCTGAGGTAGCATGGACTTCAGTCTAGAAAAGAGAAAGGGCTGAGGCTTGAGCCTGGAAGGATTGGACTTCCAGTACAGTGAGCTTGCAGTTTCTAGGAAATGTTCGTGCATGCCCTCACGCTCCCTCTCTGTGAGTGTGGATGGGAGTGGAGTGGGATGTCTCAGACAGAATAAACAGGAGTCCAGAGGACATGGTGAAACCTTAGCAGAGTCAGTATGACACTTCTCTCAATGGATCTTTGTAACTGAGATTCTTGAGATGAGAACCCTGGAGAGGAGCTCTGACTCATGTGGCATCCATGGCAACAGGAAGAAGCTGGTCTACCTGAGAAGATGCGATGTGCTTCTCCCATTTAACACTGTGTCTCTGGAGAGGCGGGTCTGCCGAGAGTGGCCAGCAGACCAGAGGCTTCCGGTTGAATACCTGCTGCCCTAGCATGCGCTCCACCTGTCACATACTGACGGCCCAGCTGATGAGATGGCCTTGGCCAAATCTAACCCTTAAAGTATGCAGCCCCACTGCAGACATGGGGATGCACAGGGGAACAGGGCAGTATGTGCAGAGCATCTTGAAGACTGATAAGATTTCCACAGATAGTAAAAGGATTATTGGGAAGTTTGCTGAGAATAAAGGCTAGAACAAGATTTGAGCTGGGCTGGGAACTAACATTGTCTAACAGTATAACAGTGTGAATTTTGAAACCATACTGCATCAGATGGTATCATGGTTGACAATAAAATTACCTTCAGGCTATGGGAAGTAAAATTAGACACTTGTGAGTCTTAAACAGGAAGCTTCTAGTAGATAGGTCTATGACACCAAAACCCAGGCTACTGCTTTCACTGAATGGGGGTCAGAAAGCATTAGTGAAACAGCTGTACTCTGACATATTATCTTTCCCCAGAATTGCCACAACAGTGCTATCCACTGACACTTTTTAAATTTTTTAATATTTTGAGCGCTTTATACATGAACGCTGCATCTACATGACCTCCTTGTTCCCTTTTCCCAACTCCTTTCACTCCTTCCAAATTATATAACTTATTATTGTTACAAGTATATACTTAAGCATGTGTGTGTACATGTATACAAACATGTCCATACACTCTATTGAGTTCCCTTAACTTTCCTCATATGTGCATGTGTCTAGGGCTGACTTCTTGGGATTGGGACCTATCTAGGATCTCAATCTGATCTCCCTCTCCTAAAAGACAAGGGCTGCTTGTGTCTTTTCATCTAGCAGGAAGCAGGACAGAGCCAAAGAAAGTGAGACTGTGACTGAAAATAAGAATACTCTAAAGAATGGGAGCTGAGATATGAGTGGCTTTGTTTTCCTCACTGCTCTGTACTTTGTCTTTGGACAGATGCTGGGGGACCAATGGGGTGATTACAGAAAAGGTTAAAGTAGGCAACATGGAGGTGAAGCAAAGGCCCATGATGCTCAAGCTTAATTGCCAGTGCAGTGACCCCTGAAATGTAGATTTTATGTTCCCTAGGTGGCTGTGAGGCACCAGCGCTGAGCCTGAGAAGAAGCTCATCTCCCCAAGGAGGTGACTGTTGCACAGGGAAGCAGATCTTGGGGCAACACAGTTCTTCTGGGCTGGCTGAGACCACGGTGCCCAGATAATGAAATGGGTAGAGCAATATTTGGGGCTGATGCACAAGCAATTCCATGTGAGCGCAGGCACCGAAAGAGCCATAACCATGTCTTTAATGTAGACAGTTAAGGTGCAGGCTTTGCCAAGAGGCAGCCTCGATTTCAACCTCCACTTTGCCACTGCCCTGCTGATAATACAGGCACTTCTGAGCCTTCCTTTCTCCATCTAAAAGATGAAGGTATTCAACCAGACAGCCATGGACCCTGATGACTCACAATTCCTATGAATTTCTCACAGATGAAATTATTCTAGTCATCTTTCTAAATGTCCTGGCTGAAGTCCTACACAGGAGAGGTCTCTTCTGATGTGTGGTTTTGCATCTGAGGTCACCCCTGACAAAATATTTCATTTTAAGAGGGCTTCCTCTCATGCCCATCAGTCATTTTTCTGCATATGCTTTGGGCACTTACCTTTCTAGATTGGTTAGAAATGTTCTGTATACAATAGCTCAGGTGTCCCAAAGCTGTCAAAACAAACCTCCGCACCTCACTCATGGCTGCTGAGTGTAATTCTTACAGCTTGAAAAGAAAAAAAAAAAAAAAGACTTCCTAACTCTCTGCTGGCCATTTCCTCCTGGACATCCTGAAGATATTTCAAATGTAACCTGTCCAACATGGATTTTACCCCCTGCTCTCTTAATACCTTGCTCACCCTTTTTTAAGGCTAAATGTTTCTCTTTTGTCTCTTGTTAGTTCATGGCATCTCCATCAACTCAGTCACTCAAGTGGCTGCTCCAGAACAGCTCCCCTTGTCATGCTCACCCTGTGTCTAGCATCGCCCTGATGCCATAATGCCTGATGCTATGTCTTAGTCACTGTTCTATTGCTATGAAGATATACTATGACCAAGTAATCTCTTATAAAAGAAAGCATTTAATAGGTGTTTGCCTACAGTTTCAGAGGTTTAGTCCACTATCATCATGGCAGGGAGCAGGGCAGTAGGCAGGCAGGTGCTGGAACGGTAGCTGAGAGCTAGATCCTGATCCATAAGCAAAGGTACACTGGGCTTGGCAACTTCAAATCCCACCCTCACTGACAGACTTTTTCCAACAAGGCCACAATCCTTAATCCTTCTAATCCTTTCAAGTATTGTAAACCCCTAGTGACTAAGCATTCAAGTATATGAGCCTATGGGGCCATCCTTATTAAAAAACACCACACCCTCTGAAGCTGTGCTTTCATAGGGAGGCCCAGGTCAAAACCCTGAGTACACTCAGAAGCAAATATTTCTCTGGCCTTGTCCCTGCTTCCACGGCTAATTTACATATATTCTGTATCACAAGGCTCAACCTGGTCTTACACATGACTTTACAGCTGTGTTCTCTTTAGCCAGAATGCCCTCATCACTGGTCTTGTCGTTGTTCTTAAAGTTCAAGGCCTAGTTGTCTGCATCTCTACAATGTTTACCTCCCTGCACTTACCATAGTCTAGGTAGGGCTACCTCTTTCCCCAGAGTCCCTTGAAGGAACACCATATCAGTGATTTTTAGAACACAACCTAGCACACAGCACGAGTTCAATAATGAATGTTTATAATCATTCCCTGTACTGCTGGATACACACAGTATTGGAATTGGAATTGCGGGGCTAAGTATCCAGGGGTGACAACTGAAGCCAAGGAATATATGATAATATATATAAAACAAGGAATATATGATAATAAGAGATCAGTTAGCCATGGTGATTCATCCCCTCTGACACCTTTCTGTATCTTTCTCTTCTCTATCTATGACAATTATTTTCAGTGGGCTTCTCAGGACCCACTTTTATCATATTTATGCCACTTGGTCAATCATTCTCTTCTCTTTTATTCAGACATTTTTCCCTTTCTACCTCTCTCCTTTGCTCAATATACCTCTAACATAAAATGTTCATCATATTTATTCACTGGATGTATGCATCTTTATTTTAAAGGCATATGACTAAGAGGAGCATTTTAAACATACTTCTTGTAAGCCAGCTGCTTTCTATTGAATTTTTGTGGATTGATTCCATTGGATCCCAGCAGGTCGTGGCCTCGAGGTGACAGATGGTCCCTGTTCTTGGGTCTTGTATGACTGCTGGCATTATTGTTCCCTCTGGGACTCAAGAGTCTTTGGTGAATGCATCCAGAGGCCTTGGCTTGCCAATTTGCAGATAAGAATACAGATGCATGAGCTAGGAAACAACCTGATTTTTCAGCTCAGTGGAATGGGGCTGGGAGAGGAACACAAAGGGATCTCTTGGACAGGGCAGAGGAGTTACTAAGGAAGCCTTCAGCCTTCATAGTGGTTCATGGGGGAGGCTGGGGCCTTCAATGACACCAGGCTGCTGGAGGCCAGAATGGCTGACTGCGGCAGTCACATTAAATATGTAATTCCAGAAATGTGATCAAACTGATTTCTTGCTAGAGCTCCAAAGTAATTCCCAGAGGGGAGCTGGAGGATCCTTTTGTTTTCCATTTTTTATTTCTGTGTTAGGTTAATTTTTTTGAGAGATAGATTTAATTTGCCCAGACTTTTCAATCAAAGAAATTGATACATTAACAGGTCGGAAGGTGGTAGTAGCAGCAGGGATACTAATTAAAAATTCTAATTCGTCTTTCCAAAAGCACCAGCCCCTAAATTAGATAGGTCCCTCTGGTCCAGAAAGAAGACAAAGTTTCAATAGAACTTTTATTCAAAGTCCAACAATGTCTTCTGTATGCTCAGATGTCTGGAGGACTATTTTACTTTGTGAGAGTCAAAGTTGGATTTGAGTGGAGGGATGGTTTACATTTAGTTTTCAGGCATGCCATAACAAAGCTCAACCAACTGGACTCCTTAAAATATGAAAATGTTATTCTCCTATGGTTCTGGGGTAAGGTTTTTGAGGACTATGTTGCCTCTAAAGCTCTGGAGGAGACTCCAATTCACACCTTTCTTTCATCTGCTGTTACAGCCAGCATCCTTGGTGTTCCATACATAGCATGGACCCAGTCTCTGAATTCTTAGTCACAGGATGTTTGCCCAGCACATATTTGTGTCTGTGATTTCTATCCTTAAAAGCCCAGCAGTTACATGGGATCTGGACCCAAGCAATACCTTGTATCATCATTTTAACTTGGTCACACCTGCAAAGATACTATGCCTGAAGTCTCATTCACAGGTAGTGAGATCTCAGGACTTGAGCATATCTTTTGGGATAACATAATGCAACCCATAATAAGGAGCACAGTCTGAAATGGAAAAGTACAGAAGTATATAAGATTATTTACAGTGCCAAAGGAACCTACCCACATGCTTCCTGGGAGGTGATCACCTACCCTGCCTGGATGGTCTCAATTCAGAGACATCAAATGTTTGCTCTCCAAATAACCAAGGTTTTAGCTATCAGCCTGATCATTCAGGTCTAACATTAGGTCATCCAGGAAGAGTGAGTGTTCTCTGTGGTTCGTCTTTGAAATAACTTTGTGATGTGATAGAAAAAACACCGTTCAGAAAGGGATGAGAGAATCTGAATTTTGTTGAGTTTTTCTGCTCTGTAGCTTAGAAGCCTTAGTAACATTTTTTCACCTTCCATCTACATTTCTGCATACATGGAATATAAAATAATTTCCATCCACTGCACTTTTATAATTCTTCATAAGTAAGAAAAATGCTTGAGAGAGGGTTTTGTAAAGTACCACACTTAAAAAAAAATGAGTGAAAATAACCTTTGTCTTGGTCATCTGGTAAAGAATCTCTGGTTATTCTGTTTAAAATATTAATCCAGGGGCTGGAGGGATAGCTCGGTCCATAAGGTGCTTGCCTTGCAAGTATGAAGACCTGAGCAAAATGCCAGCTTGATATAGCTTGTGCATATAATGCCAATTATATGCAATGCTAGGAAGGTGGTGAGAGGAGGGTTACTGGGATCCACTGACCAAGCAGTCTAATCTAACTGGTGAGATCCAGACCAATGAAAGTATCAATATCAAAAGAGCTACACAGTGTTAGTAAGTATGACACTCAAAGTTGTCCTCTCACATTCACGATATGCTTGCACATACACGAACATACATGTGTCCACAAACCTGCATACAAAATGATGATAAAATAAAATACTAATCTTATTCCTCAGCTCCAGAGTGGAAAAACATGAGAGTTAAAGTTAAGAAGAATAGCTTCTGTTTCTATGACTCTAGGACCCAAGGTGATCAGACTCCCTTTCGCAACCCCAACAGCTGTATTCTGGAAGCATCCGGCAGGACATGACGGAGGACATTTGTATCGGGGTGCCCACTCAGAGCTTAATCCTTCAGCCAAGCCTATAGCTATGTCCATAGGCACAAAAGCAAGCCATATTTTCTTTTCTCCTTTCAAAGCCTTGTCCTCCTTTCAAAGCCTTGGGGAAGGGATATGAGGCTTTCAGCAACCCATGATGAAATTAGTTGGCTATCATCATTCCAGACAGAGACCAGAAAGAGCTGGAATCTGACACTGAATGCCACTGAAGAGAATATATTTTACACAACATAAAAGGCCCCGACGTAAATTAGAAGAAATATTGGGAGCCTTCAAAAAGGTAGGTCAAACTTTTTCCTCAAGCAGATAATTACAGGCTGGGGGTGAGTAAATCTTATTAGCCTCTTTCTACCTCGTTTCTTCTCATAAAACACTAGCAAGAAGAAAGCCACTCTCCATTTGGGCTGGACAGCTTGCCTGAGAGAGGACTGGTCTATGGCTGTCAATCATGTCACCTGTGGTTGGGTTGTTGACGTTGCCTTCAGTGTCCCCACCTGTCCCACCAGGACATAGCTTAAGCCTGTCAACAAAACATCAAGTTCCACACTAGGCTGGCCAAGACTCCATGATATGTCCCAATCTGAAGAACTACCCCTTCAGGCGGCAATTTTCCAGTCAAGTTTCTCCACCCATGTTTGAGGTCTTAAAATTAATGAAGTTGTTAACATTTCTTAAAATGTCTTTCCTGGCAGGTGAAAGGAATGGATTTATCACCCATGAGCCTGCTGGCCTTTTTGATTCATAGACATGTAGGCTGAGCCCGACAAAACAATCTTAGGAGATAGGAGTCTGGCCCTAATTCTGCCATTAGCTTTTTCTGACAGGTCTCAGGGTGAGTCCTCAGTGTCACTCACTGGCAATGGGCTTAGCTGCTTGTGGAACTGTTTATCTGGCCTATGAACTCTTAAAAACCAGGGCCCAGTATTACTAATCTCGAAGTTTGTATCAGCTCCAGCATCTGGCATGGAGGAAGCCACACAGATGTAGACATCGAGGTAGAAGTGCTGATGGTGATCATGCAATGAAGATAGAAAGGCCCTGAAAGCGCTATTGAACTTCGTCAAGGAGCCACTGATCCTTCTGGCATGAACCAACACTTACAATGCTGCTCACTCTAACGACACCTTGGTCCAGCACTTGTGCACTAACTGACCAATGGCCTGAGTCTGATCAACAAAGAAGGGAATCCATGAGGTTCTGGGCCATGAGAACTTTTTAAGTGTGATCTTAGGAAATACTTGATCTGTTTATTTTTGTTTTAGCTTTTGTTTTTGCCCCAGTTATCCCAGCCTTCCAATTTCCTGATAAGGAAGGTGGTTCACAGAGAGGAAGCAGATTTATCTAGCGCAGTGGTGGATAAGTTGGGTCTTCATAAACTCCCATGGCTTTCTCTCTTTGGTCTGCAACCTCCCTCAGTGGCATTCATAGGGAACCAATAGTTGCTATTTGACATGCAGGAGTTAGAATGTGGACATTCTACATTTTAAAAAAGTTAACCTATAGAGATAGTGATATGACTTTGGGAGAGAACCCCAAGTATTATCTGAAGACCAGTTATACTACATATGTGGTTACAAAGCATCGACCACACAAAAGACAAGCTTTCAATTATTTATAGATACTTGGTATTATCATAAGGTGGTATTCATTGTCTAACTTAAGTAAAATCAAGAAGCAATTCTTATCTAGACTCTCCCAAGAACCACTGAGCCTTTCCTCCCTCTGGAGATACTTAGGAGTGGCAAGAAGCACCTCAGCTCAGAGTAGAATCCTAAACTGCTCAAGGGGTTTTATGCATTTCTTTCTTTCAATTTGAAATGAAAGGTGCCATTAATACAAACCAAGGCTAACTGTGTAATAAATGAGGGATGGCAGGCATCTGACTGGAGTATTTCTACAGTGAGTGGAACATCTCTGTTAGGTGTACTTTAAATAGGTTAGGCCCAAGGGCAGAGACTGAGAAGCAGGAATAGGTAAATATGCCCAGAAGGGCATCTAGAACTCAGTGCTGTACTGGGTTCATAAATACTTAATTGAATTAGGTATGATGAGAGAATTCTATATCTGGAAGCCTTCTGCACTCATTCATCATAGATAAGCCTTTAGCAGTGTCTTCCAGGGAAGGAATAAAGTGGGAAGTAAACACAGCATAGTACTTGTCTTCAAGGGGCTTACCCCCAAAGAGCTGAAGAAATGTATGTGCTCCCTAAAAAGTCCCAGCTCTTCTCTAACCCCAATGTTCCAAGCTACTGTGAGCATTTAGGTTGAGCGCCGAGAATGAGGAATTTTATACATTATCAGCACAACTGCCTGAGGGCCCACAAGACAGCATCTCACAAATGCAGTGGGTGGCCTCTTGGGGGAAAAAGGACGATAAGCAAAGAATACCAGCTTTGTGGCTAGTGGGCCCACTTTATGGGATATTGTTAAGCTTAGTTTCTGCATCTTTACAAATTGGAATTGGACCAGCTCTATTGATCTCTGAGGCTGTTGCCTAATCAAATGAGCAGAGATGATGTCAAATAACTTGTTTGAGAACAAGTTAGCCAAATCTAATGGAGCCACTAAAGAAGCTCTGGAGTACCTCTGTACTCTCCTAATAACAACCCCCTCTTGGAGATCATGGTCTATAGAAATGCTAAACATTAAGAACTTTAAATCCAGGAAGCTACAATCAAATGTGAATAAACATTACAACTAATGAATAGTGAAGGGACACCAGGATTCTATGCACCAAGAAGGCTTGGAAGATGGAATATGTGAACCAGAAGGCTCTTGGCTTCCTCCAGGAATCACAATGAAACAAACACGTCTTAGCTGGAATGGTTCGGTGGTGTACTTGAGTACCCTTGGAGGTCAGAGGGTACAGGAGTATGTGTTTTGCTATAGGGGATTGAAGAATTTCTGGATTGCTAGGGGTCACTAGAGAAAACGCAAAACTTCCTTAATTAAAAGCTAGTGATGGTATGCCACAGATAATTGTCAAAAAATACACTTACCATATCGACTGCGGTGAGACAGGAAAGGAAAAGAGTCTTTCATTGTCCAGGTCAGATTCCATACAAAGTTATCAGGAGGAGAAGACATTCCTGAGGCTGACTCCAAAGAACTGTGACCTGGACACAAAAACAAAGGAGAGAGCACTGACACTTGTGCTTAGGATGGGCCTTCTAGCTATCACCCAATATCAGTCCAAAGGAAAGTTCACAAAGAAAGCAGGTCTTCACGATACTCAGTAGAAAGATGAGCAAATGAGGACGGAGGCACGAATAGACCGCGTTGACCTCAGGACTGTGATGTACACTTTCTATCAAGGGGAGCAATATCTGAGAAGCCAGAATACTGTGAGCAAGTCCGCGCTGAGGCTCTCTTGAAGATGAACTAGAAGCCAGGCAGCTTAATGGCTCGGTCTAATAGCTCTATCCAAAGTCTATTCTGCTGGTAAGAATTTGTGCAACTTTAGAGAGAACATCGATTCATCTCATTCAAATAATGCCTCTATCCCACACCCAGGCTTGTAACTTCATCTGATGTTGTTTGCTTGGGTTATTGCCTTATCAATGAGAGGGTTGAAATTGCACTCCGAAGTTACGAGTACTTGACAATTATGTTATTTTCAGGGAGGGGGAAAACAGCTACATTATGGGTTTCCCATATCCAAGAGATTACGACGTCACGGAGGACAAATGTTTCTGATTTGCATGAGCGGAAGAAAAGGGTTGAGAGAAAAGAGCAAAGTGGCATTAGTTCTTTATTTAACAGAAATTCAAGTGGGTTTTGTGGTGAAAAGTCATTACAATCTATCTACAAAGCAAATGAGCACACTCAACATGCTCATCCTCCGTTCTTCCCTGAAAATCCCCCAATCCATCACTATTTGCTAATGTTTTATGATGGGCAAAGCTTTTTTCTGTTAAAAATGAAAGGGCTTGGGAACTAGCTGTTTAGTGTCTATCTTCTGTGTGGTGAGGCTGGACAGGGAGGGTGGGGTAGAAGGGAGCTAGAGTTTCTTCTGCAGTTCAATGGTATAAAACCATTCTGCATCCTCTAGTCCTGTTACATGACAGTCCCAACATGGTGACTTTTCCAGCTAGGGCTCATCCTCTCTGTTTTGTAGTTCCAATAATTGAGACTGAAATGGGCAAGTGAGGGGAATCCAGACCAGAGACCAGACCAGGCTCTGGCCTGAGCTAGCTGACCTGTCACCCCAGCCAGCTCTAATGGTAAAGCACTATGCAGTGCCTTGATGAGGGGGAGGAATCAGCAGCCACAAGAGACCAAAGCACTTCCCCAGCTTCCTTGCATCCTCTTGGGCACATTCCAGAGCAGCAGCAATTCAAGACTACGACCATCTCAGAAAACCAAGGCAACACAAACAAAAACTCTGTTTGGGAAGATTGCTCACTCAGAGTGCTGGCCATGCGTGGTTTGAGTATGGTGTCCTCTCCCTTCCTTTTAGAATGGACCCCATGTCATGAACTTTGAAAATCCTATCCCATATGTCCATAGCAGTCTTCTGTTGCTATGCCCCTCCACTCTTTCTGTAGGCACTTGGGGAAAGCTGACCACAGGGCCCCTTACTCCTAACTGGTAAATGACTCCTGACCTTTTCCACAGATCTGAAGGAGAAGCACGGAGCCTTGAGTGCCCAGAAAAGAGCTCTTTACTTTCCTCTCACATGTGGTCTGTAGAAATTAGAAGTGAATTTGGAGCTACAACTTCCTGTGGTATTTCAACAAAATGGCTAAGAGTATGTGTGTGGTAAGGGCACAGAAGTTATGCAAGCTCTAGGGAGCACCTATCTCATCCATCCATCCATCCATCCATCCATCCATCCATCCATCCATTGAAAGAGACAGTAAAGACCCAAACAAGTAAATTCAAGGCTACATGAGTTTTCTTGGGTAGAGTTAGAAATTTTAAAAATCATAATATGACTGTATGTGATTGCATACTCTATAATATCAGCACTTGGGAAGCTGAGACAAGAGGGCTACAAACATGGAGCCAGCATAAGACATAGCAAGACTGTCTCCAAAACAAAATATATTAATAAATCAGGCTGAGAAGACAGCTCACTCAATAAAGTGTTTGCTATGTAAGCATAAGGGCCCAAGTTCAATCCTCAGAACTCTCATAAGAACAAAAACAAATTTAGTGGCACATGCATGTTTTTGGTTTGGGGTAGTTTTGGCTTGGCTTTTGTTTTGAGAAAAGGTTTCACTACGCAGCCCTGGCTGGACTGGAACTTGCCATGTAGATTAAGTTGGCCTCATACTTATAGAAATCTACCTTTCTCTGCCTCCTGCATGCTGGTATTTGAGGGGTTAGCTACCACACCCAGCCAGTGGCACATGCTTATAATCCTGACACTGGAGAGGAACAGATAGGTAACCCCCAGGGGTCCCACCTACTCAGCAAGTTGCAGAGTAGCAAAGGATCCTGTTTTAAAAATACAAGGTGGACAGCTACTGAGGAATACTGAGGTTGTCCTCTGGCCTCCATACACCTTCAGCACTAACACACATACCCATACACACATGCAGAGAAGCATGGGCACATGCATGCATGCACTTACACACACACATATACACATAGACATGCAGACAAATAAAAAAATGGAATTAAAGGTAATAATATAAAATAGGCAAATGTGTCCTAAGTACTACCCTAAATATTTTAAATATATGATTTAAATTACTTCTTACAATAACCTGTGATTTGGCATCATTGGTCCCTTCAGTTTGAAGCTAAGGAAACTGAGGCTTAATGAGACGAGGCACTCTTACTGAAGACAGACAGTGGGCAGGAGGACATTTAAGAGTCAACTGACCAGGTCAGCTTGATACTAATGCCCAAACTTGTGCCACTGCTTCACAGGGGTCCCCCACATACTGTTGCCAAGTAGACATTGGTTCTCTACAGTGCCTCAGGGCTCAAGGTCAGAGGTTACTAGCAAGCATGGCCACTGTGTGAGGCACCCAGGAAGATGACAGCCAAGCCTCTGTAGTGAGTCTGAAACTGCTCTGAAACAACTCTGAAACTGAGGCACCAGCTTAGCTTCAAATTTGATCAGTCTTGAAGCAGCATCAAGACTCAGCCTTGGCAATGTTTGCAAATGATGTCATTTTTCATAACCTTTCTGTTTGGGAATGTTATTTATTTTTTTCCTGGGTGAGAAGGATCAAGGGGACAAAGTAGACTTCAGGAAGCACTTAGGACTCTCTGAATAGGCACAAGATGGCACGTGACTTTTTACCTAGAAGAGGTCCCCGTAATATATTTCACATATTTTTTTTACTGTCTCTGAAAGCATTTGAAAGGAAAGTCTCTGATGGCTGAGTCATGACCCAACAAGGAGACATGGTGATCACTGTAGGCTTCTCTACAGACAGAGCTCTACTCATTGCTATAGTCCTTCAAGAATGTCAACAAACTGTTGGGCCTCTTTAGTGTTGGGCTGGAAAGAAAGCAGGAAATTTTATAGTGCCTTCCAGAAACTTGTAGAACTATGGGCTCACAGGAGTCCCTGAACAGTGGCTCTCAACCTGTGGGTTGCAACCTCATTGAGGGTGGAGTCAAAAAACCCTTTTACAGGGGTCACTAAGGCCATTGGAAAACGCATATGTTTACATCATGATTGACAACACTGGCAAAAAATTACAGTGATAAAGTAGGAACAAAAATAATTTTATGGTTGGAGGTCACTTCAACATGAGGAACTATATTAAAGGGTCACAGCATTAAGAAGCTAGCAAAGAGAACCACTGCCATAGAAGGTCCTTGGTGGAGGTGAGCATAATGATTAGCAAGATGAAGCTGGTGGGATAGCTAACGAGAGAACAGGCAAAAGGACATCCCAACCCCCTACCCCCACCCCGATGCCTGAAAAGGTTAATACCAAGGAGAACACAGCCTACACAAATGAACTTCCTTGCCAAAGTTGGGACAGAGCAAGTGCTAATCATAGATCTTAGACTATGCATTTAGAATACACAGACTTAAAGTACCCTCACTGAGCAGTGCAGAGAAAACAGGCTACATGCTCCCTTCAAAGTTCCTACCCTTTCCACCTCCATCCCTGTTGCAAAAGGGAGATTTGAAGCATAAAGAAAAGCCATGCAATGCAAAAGCAAACCATTTAGTTAAGAGAAGGGGCGATGTTAATCTCAGAGACTGGAGGAGAAAGACCACCGACCCAAATCATCAATTAAAGCAAGCAATTAATTGATGCATGCAATTAATTAAAGCAAGGTTTTAAAAGTAGACATGGGCTGTCTACTTCTAAGGTAGGATTCAAGAGGTCAGCATTGGACATGGACAAGATAAGAGTTTCTATAGCTCAGGGGTAGGGGGTTTCTGAAGGGAGGATTTGTCGGGCAAATAGGCTGGGTTACAGGAGCAGCATGACAAGGTAGTCACAACCTTTTGAAACAAAGGTAAGGTTCTAAGATGGTCATAACAACTTTTTGAAACAAAGACATGGGTGCCGTTTTCTGGAATTGGCAATCCAGAACCATTTGTAGTTAAGGTTGCAGATGGGGAATAGGCTCTTGAGAAACAGAGAGTTAATCACAGACTAGCCTCAATCTAATGCAAGATGGCTTTCAAGCCTAAGATGGAGGCAGTCTGGGTCTTTAGGTCTTTGGCCTCTACTCTGGAAATGTGACCGTTTAGAGTAGACAGAGCCTGGGCAGCACAGACTTAGCAAAGGCTTATAGTTAGGAAGATGTGAATTAAGCTACTGGCTAAAACTGGATAAGCTTTAAACTCCAGGGAATGAAGAGTGGAAAGGAAAGAGAGAGGAGGATGGACAAGAGATAAGCTCAAGTGAGCACTGCTGATAGCCTACAGAGGCAAATGGAAAGAAGCACACCTGGACTGGGGGAGTATCGATTGAATCCTGTACATTTTCCCCCTAGTGATTTCCTGAACCCTCCTTAGGCTCTGCAGGGAACTGAGACAGAGTGAAGACCCAAAGCTCTTGACACTGCTCTCTTTCCCTGGGCACCAGCCTACGCTGTGCTCAACTTAGACTTCAGGTCCATCTCTTTATATGCGGAGTTCCTGTGCCCACAATTTTAAACGACTTTGCCTCTTGCTCATTCACAGCAGTTTTGAAGCAGCTGGATGTGGCACAGAGGAGGAGAGGAAGAGGAATACACAATGAAGCTGATAAATTTCACTTGAAATGCACCACCAGGAATGCCCAGGACTGCTCAGAAATCCCACTATCTTCTCTGAGCGATCCAAGTCATTCTAATAGGGCTATTTCCTACTTTAGCTTCTCAAAGCCTCTATTTCACTCATCTCTTCAGCCAACAGCCTTGTTGCCTAGCTCACTGAGGAAACTGAAATATATGTACTCATGACCAGGAATTAGAACCTGGGCATACTACCATCACTCCTACTTGAAGGATCCACTTCAGCGGTATCCATCCCTTCCTGAGGTGCTAATCTTATGCTCAAGTATTCTGCTGTTGCAATCGATTCCCCAGGCTCCACTATCAGTTATTTATCTCCTTCACAAAGTACCAAGCCGATCTCAACCACAGAAAGCATGAGCCATCTTTAGACTATTCAGCCACTAACACCACAACAGCTTTCCTCTACAGCCAAATCGCGAGTTTGTCTCCACATCTTCCTTGCCACCTTCCCTAAAATATAGTAAAAAGCAAGACTGTGTTGTTTCTCCAAGTCAAGATCACTGTCAACCCCAAACTTGATCTTACAAACCCTCTGCACAGTGTTTGAGCCTCCCTTGAATGTCTCAGATCATGCTGAGCCACGTAGTCCTTGGTTGCTTCCTACATTGGTGGTATGCCCCAGTCATTCTTCCTTGCTAGATGGTCCACACTGAACAGGAAGAAAATTCTCCACTTCCTTCTAGCTCTTGCCTGGGAAACTCTGTAGCTAAACATTTTACTGTATCACAGCAGTTCTAGCCAACTGACAGTGACCAATGGCCAAGAAGTTCAAGGTATCCCAGGACCTAACTGAGGACTCTTTGCTGACCATTTTAATCCAGAAGGGCAAACAGTATGGACATCAAAAGCAGGAGAAATCAGGGAACAGGACAGGAGCCTACCACAGGGGGCCTCTGAAATGATCTACCCAGCAGGGTATCAAAGCAGATGCTGAGACTCATAGTCAAAGTTTGGGCAGAGTGCAGGGAATCTTATGGAAGAAGGGAGAGATAGAAAGACCTGGAGGAGACAGGAGCTCCATAAGGAGACAGACAGAGCCAAAATATCTGGGCCCAGGTGGCCTGCAAAGACCGATACTCCAACTAGGACCATACATAACAAGGACCTAGTCACTCCTTCTCAGATGTAGACCACAGGCATCTCAGTCTCCATGTGGATTCCCTAATGGGAGCAGGGGCTGTCTCTGACATGGACTCAGTGGCCAGCCCTTTGATCACTTCCCTCTAGGGGAGGGGCAGCCTTGCCAGGCCACAGAGGAAGAAGATGCAGTCAGTCCTGATGAGACCTGATAGGCTAGGGTCAGACAGAAGGGGAGGAGGTCCTCCCCATCAGTGAACTAGGGGAGGGGCATAAGAGGAAAGGAGGGTGGAACTGGGAGGAGGTGAGGGAGGGGGCTACAGCTGGGATACAAAATGAATAAATTGTAATAAATAATAAATCAATAAAAAAGAAGCTCACAACAATGAGATCTACACATTCATTGACATGCACATTAGTACCTTCAAAAACTCAGATTTTCTTTTTCTCCTTATAGAAGCACTCAGTGAATTTCTCCTTGCCTGGTGTGAAAATAAGCTCAACATAAAAAAAGAATCTATGTGGGATATTTGTGTTACCTTTTGAGGTTTTTTTTTTTTTAATGTTGGGAAACATAGGTATTCTCTCCATCTAAACTCACTCCCAGGAAATTCTCATAGGGCATTACAGATTTAAAAACTGTCTCTATGCCAATTCTACTAGATTTATATCTCCAGGCCCAATCACTCATCTAAAAAGCAGAATATATCCGCTCACCTATGGCAGATCTTCGTTTTATTGCTTGTCCATTTTCTTGCCTGATAAGCATTGCAGAGATATCATGGGCAAACCTAAACTCTTCATACCTTTTACCTAAACCTGATTTCAGAAGTAAACACTAACGCTCAGCTGTCTGGGCCAAAAGCTGAGAAACAGTGTCACACCTCCTGTCAATTCATCCGCAAATCTTGATGGCTTCTGCTTGAATTGTATGCTTTCTCCCCATCACCTCTCAGCCTGACTTCTGCTGTCCGTGGAAACCCAGCTGCTTTCCCAGCACTCTGTCCTTCACACATCTCTTAGATTGACAATCCACCCCTGGAAGTGTCTTTCTATAGCCTAGCCTCAAAGGACTTCGTATGCTCTGACCCTTACTTCGTGCTCTGACTTCATTCCCAGCCATTTTCCCTTCCCCGTGATGTCGGCATCACAGCGCGCCTTGCTGTCCCCTAAACTTAGCAGGTTCACTCCCATCCCAGTGCTCTCCGCACGGTTGTTCTCTCACCTCAGAAACATGTGGCCATTCCCTCCCTTTCCCTCTGTACAGTTGTCTACCCATGGATCTCCTCAGAAAGTCTTCCCTGGTTAGGCTGTGGATACGACACTCCTTACAGATGACCCTCCTCACCCTGTTCTCCCTTCCTTCTTCTATACATATCGGATATGTTGACTTGCTCATTGTATACTTCTGGAACTAGCCATTACTGTTACCAGACTTGGCACATAATAGGCACTCAACAAATACTTGTCAAAGGAATGAAAGAAAGGCCCCAGAGAATATTAGTAATTTTGAAAATTTTTGTATTAGTTACTTAACTTCAGGCTCAGGACATACTTGGAGGAACATCAATTTTCTGAAAAGACTAAGAATAAAACATGTTCTAAAACCTCCCAGGGTTTTGTAAGGGCAAAACGAGAAAATGTGTGACTATAATGCACTCTTTAAATACCAGCCGTGCCATGCTGTGTATGAGTGTAGGAGAGTGCATGCCCATGTGTGCTCAATCACGTGCCCTTGTGTATCTGGAGGCCAATGATACTTCGAGTATCTTCTGTTCCCTTATTATCTGAGACAGGGTCTCTTCATTGAACCTTCAGTTCACCGATTTTCGAGGCTATCTGGCCAACAAGACCACAAGATCTGCCTGTCCCTGGGTACACAATGCTGGTATTACAGGGATACACCACCACACTTGGCTTTCACCCAAGCATTAAAACAACTGTCTAAACTCGGGTTCCCCACCATAGCAAAGCACTTTCCAACTGGGCTACTTCCCCAGTCCCTTAGGTCATAACGTCTTATGCTTCTATCTCCATTGTAGAATCCAAGGTGAATGAGAATCCTGGTCCCTTTCCAATACCGAGAAGATCCTGTATCAATAAGTACAATGTCTAAAATTAAAGTGCTTTCCCAGAGCACGCTTCTGTTATCACTAGCTAACTGTTGACTTGGCCAGCTACCAACTGTCTTGAATACTCAAATTTCAGCCAATAGGTTATGTCTGTTTTTCAGATTTTTTTTGTATGTCTTGCAGTGTGTCCATTAATCTAAGCCACTGTGCATAATATAGTGGATTTATCATATTTGTGTCAATAGAAGTATAACAAGCTATGCATGTGTACTGCTTATTTACGTGACTGCCCTAGGTTCACTCTGGACCATGTTTCACAAACCTACATCAATAAAATGTAACAAGTGCCTCTATTTGAAAACACTCCTCGGAGTATTCCTGCCATCCTGGTACACACTTTGTTGATTTATTTTTCTGCCAAAAATAAAACAATCATTGACAACTTGCTGGTTATGCCCCCTCATTTGAAAACACACTTAATAATGCCTTATTTTACAATGATTTTGTGTCACACAAGGCAAGGCCTAATGAATCCAAATAAATAGCCATCCAGATGTCAAACAGTAGTAAGCAAGCAGAGTTCTACAAAAAAGCACAGGGCAGGCCTTGGGTGGGGACTGGCATGGAAATAGTCTGTTATTTACTGAACTAGGCCCACATCTATTCACTGGAAGGGACATGCTTGGCGAAGTCACGTGACTGTTGGTGTTACCACTGATGTTGGAGTTTTGCAACAGGGAGTGAATCTAGCCTGAAAAGCAGGGATGTGATTTTTAGAGAAAGGAAAAGCAGGAGTTAGCAGATGTACTCTTTATTCTAAAGACCCAGACCTCCCCACACCTTTTCTGGGCTGGAAAATGAGGGGGTTGAACTAGCTTCTTGCTAACAACCCCTCTGGTTCATGCATATTTGGTTTTCTGTACTCTGCGCTCTCACATTTTCTTCCAGCTGGCTCATTCAGAGAGGAGCTATTAGTGTCAGGGGTGGAATCTGAATGGAATGAAACAGCCCCCGCTCCAGCTCACCTTTCTCTAAGTTCCACTCCCATCCTGCCGGAAACATGCATGCTCTTTCTTTGGAGCTCAAGTCCTGAAGCAAAAATTACTCTCATAATATTCTCCAGTACCATTAAAAGTCAGCTCCGACACATGTTCCTTGCCTTTTCCCCTGTCCCAAGAGATGCTGTTTATGAGTGTGGAGTTCATTCAGTGGTGAAGCACATCTGTCAGCCTTGGAAAGCAGGCACTCCTTTCAAGGCACAGCATTAAAGAACACTACAGAAGACAAAGAAAATCGCTACTGTGGCCCTTACTCTTGGGGAGTTAATTACCCAAATTTACTACTACCAAAAGATAGATGGAAATACGCCAGGAAGGGAATCCTGTACATAGGCTCAGGAAAGCCTTTATACACAAATAGCTGAAGCATTTAAGTCTGAAGCCTAACACTTTGACTATTTTTGACCTTCATGGTGGTTTGGGTGAGAATGACAACCCCTATGCTCATGTATTTGAATGCTTGGTTCCTGGTTGGTGGAACCGTTTGGGAAGGATTAGGGGCTATAACCTTGGAGCAGGTGTGTCACTGGGAGTGGGCTTTAAGGTTTAAAAAAGCCCACAGTATTCTCTCTCTCTCTCTTTCTCTCTCTCTCTTTCTGCATCCTACTTACGGATCAGATGTAAGCCCTCAGATACTGCTCTCAAATGCCTGATACCCTGCTCCAATATTCCTCATCACGATAATCATGTACTATCACTCTGTTGAACTATGAGAGCCAGTAAAGGTTTTCCTGTATAAGTTGCCTTGGTCATGGTGTTTCATTACAGAAATAGACAATCTTTTCATCCCTTTTCGCATTCATATCTTTTCACACATTCAACACCCCAGTTATTAGTCTCTAAGCCTTTACCAAATCTAATATATACCTAGAATATCTCTCCTACCTCTGCCTCCCTATGGCCTTTTCTTTCATCCTTCCTTCCTTCCTTCCTTCCTTCCTTCCTTCCTTCCTTCCTTCCTTCCTTCCTT
>NW_026585644.1:36250898-36285730 GCF_907164565.1 Psammomys obesus
CTTCCTTCCTTCCTTCCTTCCTTCCTTCCTTCCTTCCTTCCTTCCTTATTTTTTTCTCTATTCTCTTTTATTTTCCTTGCTTTTTTTTTTTTAAGACAGAATCTTGTTTCATAGCCCAGACTTGCTCTCCAGGACTAAATGTATGTTCTACCACCTGGAAAATCTTCTTTTAAATGATCAACCAAATCCATGTCCCCAAAGGTCCCTATCTTTCCTAAGCTGGACCCCCATCAAAACAGTAGATCTAAGATTCATCTTGTACCAAGAAAATCTTGAACTTGGTCTCTGCCTGCCTGACAATTAAGAGCCCCAAAGGACAGGCATCTAGGCTACTCTTCAAACATGCTGCATCAGCTACCTTTGTTGCTTTTGATCATGCATTACAGTGGTACATTAACCTCCTTCATAATTCTTAACCTTCAGATCTGTTGTTCATGTTGAATTTAATTTTTCTTTTCTTTTCTTTCTTTTTTTTTTCCTTACAAAGATCATGTAGGCTGTTGTTTTGTCTCATTTGGCATAGTCTGCTCATTGTCAGGGTCAAAGTCAGATCAGGGCATAGACCTATTTTGTCAGCTGAAATACCACATCTGTGTATGCTTCTGGTAATTCACAATTCACAGCCAAAGTCAAATAGTGAAGGCAATTGCACTTGATGCCCTCTTCAAAATTTATCTCTCTCTTTAGACAATCCTAAGCCATGGCATTTTGTCTTAACTAGAAATGACCTCATTGTCCCAACCAAGCTGCTCCTGACCTTCCTATGAGCTGTCTTGTCTTGCTCTTGCTATGCTCGGTCACTACCAATCCTCCTTAACCTGGATCTCAGTAGCAGTGGAAGACTAACTAACATGTCTCCTAATCTAAGAGAGCCATAAAGAGTACATCACTCTCTAGCTCTCTAGGTATCTTGATTTTTTTTTTTTTTTTTTGGTATCCTGATTCTTAACACATACTTCCTGCACCCACACTTGCGCCCGCATTCCAAGAGCCTCCGTTAGCAGAGCACCATGACTGCTTATTCTGGGTCTGTTTCCATGGCTGGCTTACACTCTGCTCTTTATGAAACTCACTCCACTGTGATCTCAAACCTAATTTCTCCCCCAAAAATATGTTGACTAGAATAATAATCAAAGAAAAGACTTTGAACTGCCACTAGGCCTTTCATCTTGTGATCTCAGAGAGCTTTACCAGGCACTAAATAATTAATGCCCTGAAAGTGACACAAAGATGGGGCAGCCTGAAAAATCAAGTCCAGCAACAAAAGGCCTTTCTCTTTTGGAGCAAGGGAGTAGTTACAGGGATAATCACCCACTGTGAGTCCAGCCGTCTCCAGGGATGTTGAACAAGAGGCTATAAACCATTCAAGAACAATAGGCTCTTCTCTTGACCTGTTTTGAGTTTTAAAAGTGACAGTTACCACGGTGACCACTGAGATCATGCAGCAAACACTCTGGGGAGGGCATCAGCCACATTTGGGGAAGGATCTCCAACACGGAAAACTGGATAGTGACTACTTTTACATTTACTATGACATGTCCTCCTGTGCCATCCACTCGATGGTACTTACAATGACCCTGTTAGTTGACCTCTTTTTAGAGATATAGAGATTAGGGCTCAGAAAACACAAATGTATTACTGGGTCTGATTCCTGGGAAGAACAACAAACTGACAGGAGCAACTTAAGGGAAGAAGGGCTTATTTTAGCTCATAAGGCTCCATCATGGTGGGAAGGTACAGAGTTAGCACCATGGGGTGACTGGTCACATGTCAATAGTCAGAAGCAAGAGAAAGAGATGAATGTGGGCACTCAAGGCTCCACTCTTTCCCCTTTTCATTATGTCTGAAATCCAAGCCCATTGGGTGGTGAAGTAGGCTTTTTTCTCACTTAAACATCTCTGGAAGTACATTCATAAATGTATCCAAATTCAGAAAAATTAATAATGAAGATTAGCCATCATAGTCTCATAGTGAAAAAATACTTGGATAGAACACGTGCCTGCTATCCCTGGATTTGTGGACCAGCCAGGAATACCACTCTGAAACATAAACCCCTAGAGATGGCAATTCCCTTGGAAAACTAGGGTATTGAATTCAATACCACAGAAGGAGATGGCTCAGATCACATGTGCTTCCAGCATTCTCCTTTGGGTCAGCCAGGAAGGTGACCCTGAAATACACACCTTCAGTCATGGCAACTGGCTCTCCATAGCCACAGCACTGTTCCCAGGGCAATTGCCATATGCCCCTGAGATCTTGAGATGGTGAATTGGCTAGTCTAGGAGAAGTGTTGGGGTGAGGGAGGGAAAAGGCACAGAAAAAAAGTCTAAGAACTTTAAGACCTTCCTGCATTCTTCATGTACTTAGCACCCATCTCAGTTGAGGAGGCCACAATCCCAGCTCCTCCCATGTCCACATCCCAAGATCAGAAGCAGAGCTCTCACAGATGAGCTAGATAGAACCTGGGTTTCTAACAACAAGGGTGCTCCTGCATGACCTTGTGGAAGCTTTAACCTTTTCAGAAGCTTTGTTTCTCTGCATATAAAACAGAACTCATCATGATTTCCTATCCAACTTTACAGATGCCCTGAGAATTAATGAGACAGTATACACAAAGCCCTCAGGCTCTTTTGAACAAAAGTACACCAGGAATCCTTGTGCTTTTACTAAAGGGGCATTGTCACGATGATACATTTCCAAACAGCCTTCAACTGTATTACTAAAATAAGCGCAGCGTGGATTAAAACAGATAGGCCAACAGCCTAATTTGCTTTGCCCTTCTCTGGTACTACATCACCCTTCTGCTTCCATTCATCTTGTCCTGTGAACAGCAGTGGTCACTGGTACCCTTGACCCCTATTGCAGAGTTTCGGTGTGAGAGCTAGAAGGGACCATAAAGACAATTTGTCTATGTCTCCCCGTCACATATACAAGGAAGCTGAAGCACGGGCAGGGATACACTTTACTCAGGTCATCTCACAAGCAAAAAAGAATAATAATATTAGAAAGCTGATCTGTTTTTCCTCTGTTTCTCCATTTTGTGCCTCCCTCACCGTGGATGTAGTAAAGAAAACAGGAAGGGAAAGAAACAGGGACACATGAATTTCTAAGCTTTAAAACGTTCAATGCTTTCCTCAATCTCTAGAGTGAAAACCAAAATCAAATACAAAAGAACAATACAAACAAACCCCCAAACTAAGCAAATATAATAAATAAGAAGTAATACTCTGTGTGTGTATAGTTGGCACATACTCTGCCCATGCCAGGCACCCATGAATTGCCTTGCAATAAATGGGAACTTACTGTTCCATTTTACAAACAGAAAACTGAGAGTCGATGAAAATGAGTAACATGCCCAAGGCCTGGGACCCAAAACACATACTGCTGAGATTTATTATTTATTATCAGGTCCTGAACATCTCTTAGGTTTCTATCTATGTTTTAAGAAGCTAAGCTGCCTTGGTGAACAGAAGCAAATAGCACCCCTGTCTTAGTTGCCCCTCTACTGTGGTGAGAAAAATGCCCTGACCAAAGCAACACTGGGAAAATGGCTCAAAGGTCCAGGAGACAGCCAAAAATGATGTGGAAGTCACAGCATCAGGAGCTTGATGGAGGTGATTGCACTGTGTCTACAGTGAGGGAGCAGAGACTTATGGACACTGGTGCTCACTTTCTTCTCTCCTTTTTATTCAGTCTAGAATTTCTGCCCATGAGATGGCTCTGCCCACATTCACTGTGGGTCTTCCTATCCCCACCAGGCTAATTTAGATGTCCCCCAGAGGACCCTTTCCTGGATGAATGTGTGTCCTGTCAATTTGACAACAGAAATCATCATAACCCTCTTGGAGTTTCAGGCTAAGGAGCTCAGAGTGTGGAGAGTAGCATCTGGGATTGAAGGGTTGAAGCATCACAAATTAGAAGAAAGATAACCACCCATACTTCTGCAAAAGCCTTGTCCTGTGTGATGTGAAGGAGAGGATGTCCAGCTCTTTGGATGCAAAAAGTTAGGTTCAACTTGATTGGCAAGGCTAGGAGAAGGCACCCAAGAAGCCAATGCTTCAGATTAGGACAAGTGTAGATGACTAGAGTGAAGTAGTTCAAGAGAATAGGTTACTGTTGGAGGCTACAGAAAGATGGGGTCTATTCAAACCCATGTTTCTCTCAGTCCACAGCATCTTATTTCATTCTTTAAAGCATCATACCACCGTCCAGCCCAGAATGCTTTGGGGATTGGGTTAACACTCTTGAGTTAAACACAGCAGAAAAACATTGGCTAGGACATGGACACCTGTAACATTCTCCTGAAAATGACAAGTCAGTCAGGAAAGGCAGCACTTGGCAAGGATTGTCTGTCTTCTCAGCTGCCCTTCTCTGTTTGGTAGTACTAATTACCATGTTTCTTGCAGGGAGGGAACCAGGAACTCAGGGATCAGACCCTGTGTTGCACTTGGCTTTGAAACCTGAATTTCCCTCTAGAGAAGTGAAAGGCTGAAGTCTTCCCTGGCATTCAGAAACACCTACCTTCCAACAGTAAACCCAGATCTGCAGACTTTACCTCCTCGTAGTGTGGGATGACAGTGTGAGAGCCTGACTTTGACAAGCATACATCATTTCCTTTCAAGGATCGGGAAGTGAGACAACGGGGGAGTAACAAGAAAATGAGAATGAAGAGGAGCAGGGAAAAGGCAAAGGGAGAGACAGCTCAGTGAGGGGACCAGCATTCTGGAATGGGGCTCACACCGAGAAGGAAAGCCTAGTGAAGAGGCAAGAGAAATAATATGAGATTTTCACTATTTGGAAGTTACGGAGAGAAAGTTATTCACAGCACCACTGTAAAAAGGCCATAAAATACCTTGGGGAAAACACGAAAGGCACACTGCCACCATACAGATCAGCGCCCTGAAATTAGCTGTCGGAGCAATGTCTGAAGAGAGGAAATTCAATGGCCCACGTTGCAGCCTCCTCCCTTTTCTCTCCTGGTTCTCAAACCCCATCCGAATCGCCTGGCTCTGCAAGTAGAGACAGTAATTTGAAGCCAGCAAGTGTGAAGGAATGTCGGAACAGTTATTTTCCTTCACGCAGTCCATCTTGAGTGCATCTTTTAGAAATATAATTTAAAATCTACTTTCAGCTTTGCTATAGAAAGCCTGAAGAAAGAAAAAAAAAAGAAAATCCAGGTAGGTCTAAAGAAGGAAATAAATGTCATCCACATCTCTGGCATCCAGAGAGCTTGATGTTAATATTTTACAACGTATTCTTTTGCAACTTGGCTTTCACTCACTAACAATGCAGCATTCGACTGGGAAGTATGTGAAAAGTTCCTCTTCAACTGTTAGGTCTGGTGAGAGTAGAAGTCACCCTTTGTGGCCACCTAGGGGAGCAGCGGCAGCCAGCCGCTGACAGCCTGGCTCAGATGCTGAAGCCATAGACACCTGCGGTCTCCTCAGCCCCAGGCAAGGGTCTGACATTAAAGGTTCTAAGATAGCAAGGCCAGCCCTTAGCAAGAAGGGCACTTGGATACATATGCAGGATGAAGCAGGTGCCCTGTGCTGTGCCTCTCCAGAGCCGGTGGACAGAGGAGTCTGATGGGTAGCTTTCAGAATTCTTAAGAAAAGACTAGAAAAATGTGTTATGTTGGTTCTTCAGCCTCAATGCTAGGTATAGCACATCGATTTTATGACTTGGGAGGGATGAAAAAGTGGAACTCAATCTCACTCTCCAAGGAACAACCAATGGGTGAGCTGGAGATAGACTCTTACGTCAGTGTCTGTGTCCATGTCCACAAATGCACAGATAATCCGTTCAAACCTTTGGTATCCATGAAGGTTTTACATGATTTGAAAATGCATTCCAACTCACAAAAGAAGAAGAAGAGGAAGAAGACGGAGGAAGAGGAGGAGAAAATTATCATTACAGGTAACTCAGTACTTTCCAGCCCTTTTTAGATTCGCTCAAAAAAAAAAAAAAAAGGTGATAATTTTGCTACAGCTCACCAGGAGATACAGAAGAGGATGGCCACAATGAAAATAATTAGCTCAGCCTTCTTGAGCACCGGGGGACTTAATACTTCAGCGTTCTTGTATCCCTACTGGCAGCTAAAACTCAGGTATGACTCTGCTGTCTGATGGGGACTAGAAGCTCCTGACTAAGTGACATGGTCACCAGTAACCAGACAGAAGTGATAGTCCTCCATCCCTCTGCATTTTCTCCAGTGTCATCTGCAAACAGCAACAGGGGTACTGTTCATAGAGTGTTCTTAGGGTGAGTTTTGAGGATTCAGAAGCTCAAACCAAGCCCATTGTCATTCTCTTTTCCTGATGCCTGAAGATCTGGATGTAGAACTCTTAGCTAGCTCTCCAGCACCATGCTTCTTGCCGTGACAATGGACTAAATCTCTGCAACTGTAAGCCAGCCCCAATTAAATGATTTCTTTATAAGCGTTACTGTGGTCATTGCGTCTTTTTACAGCAACAGAAACCTTAACTAAGACAACAAACGTTAAGAACCTGCTTTCGGGAGTGGCTTCTAATATAATGGACTCTTTGTCTTCAGGTGGCATTCAATCTCCCTGAGACTTCTCTAGTCTTTCTGTCATTGGAGGGTCTTGGCAGCAGCAGACACCATAGCTGCTGACACCAGGTGTAAAAGAAGCTAACCTTCCAGCCTGCCGAATAAATGATTATATTAGATCTAGGTAGGTCACACTCACAGAGGGTATATGCAATATTAAAAGTCTGGATGGAAAATGAAAATATTTTTAAAAATCACCTAATATCACTAGGTACAAACCCAAGATTTCCATCTTTATCAGGATAATTGTCGTCTCGTCCAAAAGAAGCATCTATGACTCTGCAGTAAAAGCAGGTGAATAAAACCTGCTAATTGGACAATCCTGGTTCTATTGCTTTTTTTCTGAGCACAAGAAACCCTTTGGATTTCTAAGGAGATTGCGGCCACTGACCTGAAGAGCTGTTGTATGAAAGTAAAGTCATTTCCCTGCTTACTTATTGCTTATATTCTGCAGCAGGACCAGAGAAGAGGCTTCACTTTGCTGGCTGCTATGCACACTGGGTAACCGTTGGAACTTGTGCAGGATGAATCCAGAGACTTTGGGTTCCCCACGTTCATGAATCCCGCTGTAGCATATCATCATCTCCGTAAAAAGACATTATCATAATAGGCAGACAACAACAAATCTCTCACCATCTAAGTGACTCACAACCACACCCCACCTAATAGCATGGCATTTTCAAAGTCCTATCTCAGCAAAATGGCAATTTATTACATTTCATGTAATTTGGGTTTGCTTGCAAATAGTCAAACTGTAACCATTAAATCTGCCACTGCTGAGAACCTGCTGTAGTTAGACTATGAAAAAGAACTAAAGTCAGACACAGAATCTGCTTTCCACCTTTATTGAGGTCACACACCCTGAAGCAGGCAGGGAAGGCAAGAACTGCGGGACATTTCTGACTTCCAGCCCCCACTCCCTCACTGTCCACACATGCTAGGCTGTGCAGCACTATGGCTAGAGGGCAGTGAAGATCACATCCATATTAACTTCAGCTCCCTTGAAGTGAAAAAAAAAAATGAGGAAGGTATAGTTATGGGCTGCTCACTGCTGGAGTACTA
Source organism: Psammomys obesus (assembly GCF_907164565.1). Taxonomy (NCBI): domain Eukaryota; kingdom Metazoa; phylum Chordata; class Mammalia; order Rodentia; family Muridae; genus Psammomys; species Psammomys obesus. Next base: position 36,258,531 of record NW_026585644.1, read on the forward strand.
AGAACTTAACATTTGTGCTTCGCTCTCCAAATCCATAGGGTGTGATTAATGCCCATCCATGCGGTTCTATTAATAGGTTGGGGACTTTAGGAGAGGGAGCACTTGATGGAGACCTATTAAATAATATGTGTACAAGTTCTCTTATACCACTGAACTAGGAAATGGTCCTGACCAGGCATAAAATCTGCCATTGCCCAGATCTTGGACTTCTCAGCTTCTAGAATTATTAGAAGTAAATTGTTTTATAAATAGGTTGTTTTTAAGATACCTGACTTACAGTGATTTTTTTTTATATATATATAGCAGCCAGTACAGACTAATCTATGGAGACCCTAAACATGAAGACATTGAGTTCTTGACATTCAAGAATAGATGCAAGCACATTCAACATAAAGGGAGAAAAAAGTCACGAGGATGGGAAGTGCCTCCCAGGAAAGGCAGAGCGGAAGCTAAGAAGTGAAAGGAAAATTTGCTTAGAAAGCAAGTAGGAGGGACAGACACTAATGAGAGAGTTGCACAATGGGGCTAGTGAGACTCTCACCCTGCAAAGACAGCCCTGAGGAAGAGAAAACAAACCATTTTCCTGGAAAGCTGCAAATGCAGGCAGAATCGGGGGGAATATCAGCTATACATGGGGTCCCAGATTATTCCCTGTGTAGTCTTATGGTTGAGTTCATGAGCTCAGACATCAGTCTGACACAAACTCAACCGAGACCTCTACCATTACTTGTACCTGTGTGACATCAAGTTAGCTACTCAACTTCTCTGAGCATTGCTTTCCTCACTAACAGCAAGGCAACAAATAATATAGCCAACCCTCTCTGCTCACCTTGATGATGTCATTAAAACGTGATTAAGAACCACTTAACCCAATGCCTTCCACAGAGTGAATATTCAATAGGACTTATCCATATTATTATAATTTGTCATTATTGCTATGGCAAGTAAAGGAAATATTGGTCAAAATCAGGGCCTGGTGATTAACTAGTCTGGGTTCTAAGATTTCAAGAATGATGCGCTCTAGGAGGGAAATGTTTACCCTGCATATAGTACACGAAAATCGGGCATCCAGATACACATGGGGAGGCACCAGTCCCCGGGGTAAATCAGTAACTGGAAAGGTCATCCCAGAAAAGGTTACAATGGGAGCTTGGGCCTCTTATTCTGGGGCCTTCAGATCCTGGTACACCTTTGGCTGATATTGGAGGGGCCAACAGCAGACATTCTCAACTGGAGCTGTGATGCTGACAAAGGCCAGAGAATGACAGGTGGACTGTCATTCTAGGAGCCATAAGGCATGAACATGCTGCCAAGGGTAGAATTTGGGCATAGAAAAACAAGCCAGGGACCCAGTTAGGGGACATGACAACAAGAAATGGAACAGGACATAGAACCAACACTGGTCCACCTCACAAAATCTTTCTACACATGGCCAAGAGTCACTGACTCAGTGACTGAATCAATGATGTTTCTCACCCTAGATGAGAGGTTCCATCACTCACTGAAGTCCTGGACACTGCCGAAGATGGCTTGTTGTACCAGACATAGGAGAACGACCAATGTTTTTAGGATTTTATAATTAAGAGAGAGAGAGAGAAAGATGAGTTTCAGAACTTATAGACTCACAAGTTAAACAATGCTTTCTAGCAAAGTTCTTAAATGGATAATTAACATAATTAACTGGACAGCAGGGGAGCCTGGGAAACACACAGTGACCATGGAGAGATAAAGCAAGTCCAAGAGGAGCAAGACACAGACTAGCAGAGCTCAGTCTCCCTTATTCCTTATTCTCTCCTCCTGCACCCCCCACTTCTCTCTAACACACACAGAACTACAAGCAAATAATAAATATTTGGCAAAAGTTCAGCTCCAGATATAGCCCCCAAACAACAAATGAAAACTCCAAAATATTTTTCATTTATGAGATTATAAAAATAAAATTACTTTAAATAAATGTAAATTTGAATCATATTTTAAAATAATTATGCTTGATAATAATGAGGATCAGTGAGACTAATCATTTCCTATATTCCTAGCAGGAGCAAAATTATTATTTTATTAATAGTTAACAGCAAGGGTTTACCATATACAAATTTGCATATATGTAGATCATTTACTTAAGTGTCACAATAATCTGTTGAGATCTTCATTTTGCATATGAAAAAAATAACATGTAAAACGTTACAAATTACCTGGAAATTATGATGTTTGTACATCTTTTGGAGCAGAAAGGTGAGCATGGCCAAAGACAAGGGAGCAAGAGGTGAAAAGCCTCAGAGGTGATCCTGATTTGGACCAACCATTTCTCTGTTTAGAATAACATCATTGCACTGTACTGGAAATATAGACGGATGTATTTCCTGGCAATAAATAGGTAGAACCTTAAGGGTGTTTATATTTGTTACTCTGAGTCTCTACTGAAAAATGTAATGATGAACACATATGTGTAAAGAATTACAGTCTTCTGTGATTTTAAATAACTTTTCTTAGTTGGGAATAGAACCTAATAATAGGTAAAGCACTTAAGCAACAATAGTGGAAGTAGTTTATTGCATGCTCATTATGACCAATGCTCATAATTAAGCTTTCCTTGAATTATCTTATGCATTGCTTATAGAACTTGTATGGCCTGAAACTATACTTATCCCTACCTGCAAATAAGAAAACTAACTCACAGAAAAGTTGAGTACCCTGTCTGAGACAGAAGCCAGCCAACAGCAGCATTCAACTTAAAGTCCATGAAGTTTTACTCTGGAGCTTTCACTATTAATCACCATATTGTATATATTTAATTCATTTCCATAATGGCATGTTATGGAGCCATTAGAGATAATGTTTTCAAAGACGTTCTGATAACATAGAGAAATGTTTACATTATGTGCTTGGGAAATTGCATACGTACTATGATCTCAGTTTTGTGAAAAATATACAAAGAAATGCCTGGAAGGAAACACACCAATTAGCAATAATTGTCTTTGAATGATCTGGTTATGAGTCATTTATTTTCTTCTTTATACTTTTCTGATTTTTCTAATTTGCTAAAATAAGCATGTGTCTTTAAAACAAAAAAAAAAAAAACGATCTAGGGTGAAAAACATAAGTCATGTTCATTCCAAATTACCCTTATTTTCATCTTGACAGTCTATTTTAAATTTTGACAAAGAAACTAATATTTTAGAGCAAAAAAATAAAAACAAAAGAAGTTTAGTTAAAACTCTCAAGCTGTTTATTAATGGGGTAGTGCTTTGTTAAAAAAAGAAGACAAAGTTTGTGACTTGAAGAGAGTTGGTGGCTTGTACCCACTTGAATTTCTCCTTTTGATACCCAGTGCCTAACACACTGGTTTACATAGTGTTAACTTTTGGCAAACATTTGTAGAATGAATGATCTTATCTTGTTTAATATCTTCAAATGACAAGATAGAGAAGAAATGCTGAAATCATGGTAATAATACCACAAGGAAAAGAATCAAGGTTTGTGATTATTTAAGCAATATAGAATATGAAATTTAATCCTCATTAATGTTTCTGAAGTCTCATTATTTTATGTTCCAAAAATCTCTTTAATTAACTGAATTGCTGACCTAGGTCATAGTACTATCTCAGGGAAATATGTATGAATGTGCACGAAAACTCAGCCTCAGTAACACCGACGGTTAGAAAGAACTAGGTGTATGAAAGTAACCAATAGGCTGAATGGAATGTGGGTGTCCTTAAAATGTAATATCATCCTTTAAGACAATGTTATAAAAGTTTACTGGTACAGAAATATTTCATAATATGCTAAGCACAAGAAAGCAGAAAATAAAACAATAGAAAGTGTCACCCAAGGTAGTTGCAACGTGTAAGTTGTTAGCTATAGACTAGAAGGTTACATGTGACAATGTGAAAGCTACGTATCTTTGTTTGGTGTAATTAGGCGAGGCTGAATGTATTTGTACTTTTCCTTATGCCCAATAAATGCAAGCTGCTCTTGAAAAATGCACATTCTCTGTGCAACCCATAGACTGTATGGGGAGTGGGCACTGCAGGTTAGCACCGCAGGTGGGGCTGATTTTAAACTTTCTGCATGAAACAAGCACTTGGGGTCTGAATGTCTGATTGTGCCAAGCTCTGTGTAGCTAGTGATGCAGCAAGGGACCTGAAAAGGCCATCAGTCCCAGCCTCCATGACAGAACTAGAGGCAAAAGCTCCAGACAATGGGCGATGGGCTGAGGCTCCACGCTCAGCAAAGCATATTGATAACAGTGCTTTCCATTCTCACATTGGCTTAGGAAAATGATCAACAAGCCAGGGGGACCCCATAGCACAGGTAGCAGGTAGAGCAGGTATCTGCCATGAACACGGTTTGCCCAGAAAAGGAGAGTCCACTGGGAGTCATCACCTCCACCATCCATCCCATCCTGATGGCTGGTCTCTGTTACACCATTCTCCATAATATCTCCCACTAGGAAATCCTGGACGGTTCCCCAGAATAATGCAGTACCTCCTGCAGGGAGTGTAGCTTTGTTTTCTCTTCGTTTTCTTGAGTCGGAGTTAAATCCAAGGGAGAATGGTCCTAATGGAAGTATCTGAGCTACGATGAGGGAAAAAGACACAAGTGGCTCACCAAGGCACAAAGGGCCAAAATGCAAGCCTGGTGTGTGTGTGAAAGGACCTGAGAGCCCAGATCCTGGCAGGAAGCATTTAGAAGGGGATCGTACACCAGCAACAGGTAGACACAGAGATACATTCTCTGACACACTGAAGATGCCCTACATCAGGATGAAAACTGCTCCTCGGGTGTGTTTTCCGCAAATACAAACCCCAGCACTCCCTCTGTGTCTATGCTAGGAACTCCACCTAGCTGCACAAAACTTAGTGTCACACCAAAGTGGCCCAGACACCAAAGCTCACAGTTGTCAATGAACAGAACAGCCAAATGGATTCTATTGAGAAGTAAATGAAACATCACAAATCTGCATGTTGTCTTTTTTTTTCTTCCCCTCAGAAGAAACATGCTCATATTGTATGTATCATTACTTTTCATCATGAAATCGTCCTCTACATTTAGGTCTTGATGGCATAATTTAGCTGATGATCCCACTGGGTGAATGCTGTAATGCACACAGCCATCTCTTACATTGTTGTCACTTCAGAACTACAGGGTGTTCACAGCACGGCACGTGAAGAAAGATCTGTTCATATTTACAGGCGGCTGTCGGGTTTCGAAGATCAAGAGAACTCAGGGGCACACTGTGATTATATAGACCTCAGGGGTTTCTGATGTAGGGAAAGGATGTCAAACAAAGAATTGCAACCGCAAATAGGGAGTATAGACGGTGGGTTCACATATCCTCTGTCTAGATCCAACCTTTTTGGGCAGCTTCAGCTTAAAGCCAAAACATAGTAGAGGGATCATGAGCCATTTGTGTCACGTGGCAATTTAAAGCTTCATGCTTGATGTCTTTTTATTATCCAAGTTTGTTTGTTGATGATTTCATGTATGTCTGTAATGTCTATGGACCGCTCTTGCCCCCAACTCTCTCTCATCCCCCAACTATCCATGTCTACCCCATCCTCTCATTCATGCAAATCGCTCTCACATTTCATGTCTGTTCATTTTATCTTGGGACGCCCTGCACCTAACCAGGGCCACACTGTTCCACAGTCGTAGAAGAAGTACTGCAAATATCTTGTTTACGCGGATCCTTACAGTGTCCCTCGTTTCCAGGGCTACTCAAGATCCTGAAAATATGGCTAATGTTTTAAGACACAAAATGGAGCCTAAGTTAAAATGCTCAAGGATATTTAGTTCTGATACCCAAATAAAAAGTAAGGACTTGGGGTATGTCCCAGTTTGTAAAAAACAAAAACAACAAAAAAAATGTATACATGTGAGTGTATACTTGTACACAAGGAGCACACACATGCACACACACAGACACACACACACACACACACACACGGAATGAATAATTTCACATATGTGCAGAAGAGAGTAGAAAGTCATGCCTACCTGGTTTGTAAGTTCTGATAAATTTGTATTTACATTTCTCTCCTACTTACCAGGTATAAAAGCAAGGTAGATTATATTTTTGAGCCTCACTTTTCTCATCTGGTACAAGATGTAATGAGAAAGAAGATTTTGTCTTACATGACTGTTAAAATTTTCGTGAGATGTGTATTGTAACTAGCAGGCACATTCCAATGGCCGTTTTAAAGTGAGCTCACCCTCCTCCTCATTAGAATCAAATAACCAAAGGCAAGCTCAGGTCCTAACGCTGCAGTGATTCATAACATGGCACCATAAGGAACTCTATCAGAGGTACCAGGCATGGGGCTGCAGCTGGAGATGTAGACAAAATGTCAAAAACACCTTCCAGCACATGTAATGAAGTTTTTAAAAATGTATTCGGTAATGTCACTTTTATCATTTTTACTGCATTCAATTCAACAAACATTTATTGAATGCCGGTGCCATACATATTCATTCCGCACTTCAGAAGAACTTCAAAGTGCTATTCCATTTTGATGGGAGGCGAGAGGCTGGCCTCCCACACCAGGTCTCTTGGTTTTGACACTGAGAAGTTTTCTGTCTCCAATGACACATGGTCAGTTTGCTTGACCACTAACTCCCCTGCTGGTACAAAGGAGTGAGACCAGCTTCATGAATTAACAAAAGATAATTCTTTTCAGGTAGTCAGAGAGCAGATATGCATGCAATGATAAAAAGAAGAAAAAAAAGAAAGAGATAGGAGAAGGGAGGCTTGAGAGAGGACAAGAGTGTGAGTCAGAAAGACAAAAGCACACGCTGATCCACAAAGGGACAAGTTAGAGACAAGTAGACAGAAAGATGCTGTCTTTTTCATCTTTTTGTTCTCTCATCTTTTAGTCATGATAGCCGTACCTGCTTCATGGGGCTACTGAAATGAGCAAATTATAACTGAGAAAAAAATATTAGATCTAAATGGTAATGAATGGCGCCAATATTAAGTGCTAAGTAAAACAGACAAGTTCTATTAAGTTTAATCTATTTGATTGTTGAAAATTCCCATAAGCAGGGTTCGGTTAGAGAATTGAGTACTATTCAGCATTAAAATACGACATCAAGCTGTGAAAAGACATGGAGAAAATGTCAGTGCATGATGTTAAGCGAGACACACTACGCTGAAAAGACCACACTCTGCATGATTCCAACCATATGCCTTTAGAACAGGGAAAAACCATAAAGGTGACTCAAAGATCACTAGTTGCCAAGATCTGGGTTAAGGGTGGTGGTGGGTGGATGGGGAGTATAGGGATGTTTTAGCAAAGAAACAATCTGTTTCCTGCTACAGCAGCATGCATGCATCATCATAAATTTCCCTAAGTCTACAGAGAGTATACCAAAGGTGACTTATGTGTAAACGATGGGCTTTGAGTGACAACAGTGTGTCAGTATAGTTCATCATTTGTAACAAATGCACTGCTCTGGTAAGGGTTGTTGGCAGCAGCAGAGGCTGAAGGAAAGGGGTATACGGAAAACTCCCAAACCTGATGCTCGGTTTTGCTATGGACCTAAGACTGCTCTAAAGATTCAAGTCCACTGTTTTATGATTAAAATTTTAACACACTGTACACTGATCCTAATCAGTGCTCATCAAATGTCTACAAAATGTTACAGCCACTCTCTTTTTATGTTGAGCTATTTGTTAAAGCTAACTTCCGATCCTCTTATGACATCGAGCCATCAACGGGAACCTAACAGTGAGCAACTTAGCTCTCTCTGAGGCTCAGAGCACCACACACGGTGGGTCTGCCAAGGCAGATCTCTTCATCTCTGGAGTAAGTGGAGGGTGTCGTCCTGATAGTCCATGATGTAGGATTCAAACTGCAGGTGCAGAGCTATGGCAGGCAAGGGCTGCTGTTACAGGGCTGAGGTCTAGATCCAGTTTGGAGCAGCAGGTAGAGTGGAGAGGAATTACACACTCCAAGTGCTGGGGCAGAGATGGGTTCAGCTGTCCATAAAAAGACATGACTTGTTTCAGCAACACAACCTTAGGTCTGCCTCCCATATCAGTGAGCACACTGCCCAGTCACGTGAACAACAGTGAACAGGACTCCCCCAGGGACTCTGCCACAACCTCCAGCGCATAAGAGTGTCTTCAGTTTCACTGCACCTCACTTCATGCAAGGCCTGAATGACTGTGGATGAACTAAAGAAGCTGGTTGGTTTTGCCCATGGCTGAAGTGAGAATGCAGGGCCCAGTTCGTTATGGCAGGTGTCATCTTTAATTTGAAGGTAGTACTGTTGACAATATCCAAGGGGTGAACATTCTAAATTGCTCCACCCCTCCACAGAAGTTAGAAGCTAGTGGTGAGAATCACTCCTCTTCTGGTTGCCATTACAACCAAGAGCCCGAGTTTCTAGGATGTTTGATCTAGGCTGAGCCCTGAACTAGAATCAGAAGAAGCAGATAGCCAAGGCTCTGTTATAGACTGTGTAGGCAAACTACTTCACTGCTGCTGGCTCAAGTCTCCACATTTATTATAGAAAGGGACAGGCAACCTGACAACCAAAGCCCTTCCTGATTTTACCCATATCCTATATCCAAATGTTAGGTCTTCTACCCTGCTCCCTCACTAAGGACCCAATACCAGACACTGACCTATTAGCCTGGTATTCCAGCCAGCAGAAGTCAACAACCACAGTTTGGGGACTTCCAAGAAGAAGACCTTAGGCATGTCAAACCTCACCATTTGTCCATTCCAGGAGGTAATCAATGATTTTACTCTGCCATTTTAACTGAAACTTTACCCCCGAGTACTTACTTAGTCTCTCCTTTTCCTATCTTCTGAGAGAATCAGATCAGCCGTTAGTGAGGCTTCCTCTCACCAAGGGAGCAGCTGCAAAGACCCAAAGACCACAGATGAAAAGGGCCCTGGATGTGCTGGCTGCCCTTCAGCTAATGACTCATCACCACAAATGTCTCTGGCATTTTGTCACCATCTCGGCCAAATATCACAAGAATGCCTGAGCTGCAGGCAGCAGAAAGAGAGAAAACCCAATATCCTAGCTATCTAATCCAATCTCAGCAACCTTAAACAGACCAAGAAAAACAAGCTGTGTGCTTGTACGGCTCTCAGCATTAACTTTTTCTGACCCGGGGTTTCATAATTTGCCTATTCATGGGTAGGTCTGGGGGTGGAGAAACAAGCAATCTATCTTTCCATATTGATATTCCATAAGCTAGCTGAGATCTATAAAGTCTGTAGCATGTCTAGAAGTTTCCTTTAATGAGAAGAAATTCCTGTGTCATTTAGATGTGTGATGCTGAACTTGGAAATAAGGTTTTCAGAACAATCTCTCTCTGGGGCTGGGTTTTGTTCATCAGCGAAGTGTACCCCAGGACAGCCTATGACATACACAAGGCACAGTGAGGCTCACCTCAGCGATATGAAATTAAGGAAGAAATGGAGGAGGCAATAGACTTCAAAAGAAAAGCCAGTGCCTCAGCAAAGGAGGGGAATGAGAACATGGATTTGTGGGATAGCCTGTTTCCCTTCCCATTTGTCATTAGTGAGCCCCTGAGGACCAATTCCTCTTTGATTTGGAACCTGCAGTTTTGACAAAGTCCCTGAACATGACCTCTAAATTAGTTTTAAATCCCTCTTCAGAAGAAACTTAAATGATAAAACACACATAACCCTATAGATACTATCCCCCAGACGCCCAACAGATGGGGACTTAAAGCTCACCTAACCTGCAGCATGACAGCCTTTGTTTAAACTTGGTGGGGACTACAGGTGTTAAAGGGACCCCTAGGACTTCAGGCCTCTGCAGGGCAGAGGTTCTAATAATGACTCCATGAAAATTGTCAAACGAATAGATCAGGGCAGGCTTGTGAGGCTCCAACCAAGCTATTTCATACTTCACATGGAGGGCTCGAGGCATGAAAAATCTCCCTCTCAATCAAAAGCATGCATGCTGCATCTTCTTTAATCAAAAATTCAAAAAGAAGGCTTTCAGAGAACACTGGATTTCTATACTGCTGTATGCAAAAATTAGAATTACAATCTAAACTTCTGAAATCTTTTCCTATGTCCACATCCATTTCCTATATGTCTTTGGGATAAGCAGGTACTGGACATCTGATATCTGAGGTCCACGGGGAAGGAACTACTTGACCAACACATTGCAAGACATGGTTGGAAGAAGAAAAATCCCACTACATTACAGGGCTGTTCCTCACATCTCCACTGCTCTGGGCCCACGGTAGCAAAAAAACTCACCATGGTAGGACCGAGGCCAAGAGAGATTAGTATTCTAATTATCTGTTGCTAAGGAGCCAGTCACCTAGCTATTTAGGGCTTACAACAATGACTGCATTTATTTGGTTCACAACTTAGCAGCTGTGGCAAAGCTTGGTTAGGACAACTTATTCCTGCTCCATGCAGGGTCTGCTGCACATCAGGCTGGGGTCTACAGACAACTGAATGTACTTTTCCTCTATGCTGATGGTTGATGGCAGCTTATGGCTGGGAGTCCATCTGAGGCTGTGGTTGAATTACCCATAGGTGATGTTTCCACGTTGCTGTTGGCTCTATCACAGCATGGTGGTTGGGTTCCCAGAGCGGGCATACAGAAAGAGCTCCAAGGGAAACTTTCACATTTTCAACTTGGTCTCAGAAGCCACTGAGAATCACGCCCACTGAGGCTGTCTGGGAGTGAGTCAAGGCCACATCAAGTGGAGGAGAATTGGATTTTCCTTTGGAAAAGGTACCAAAGAGCTTGCAGGCATGATGTTTTAAAGCACATATAGGCCACAAATTTCTTTAACTGAGCATGAGGTAAGAAATAGGGGCTAGCCTTCCGTCGTTCCTTGTGCTTTCCCACGTGATAGGTACACATTAGATGCACCATCTCATTTTGAGTTCACCTGACGACACAGGCCATGCTTACATGTTACCATGAAACCAAGCCCAAGAAAATAGCTAGTATGCCTCACTAACCACACCCAACTTGGAAGTAATGAAGTTAACAACTTCCACCCCAAGTGTGGCTCTTCAGACCATTCTCTCTGTAGCAAGTTCTATTTCTTCAAGGACTGGCAAGAACTACGCCATCCTTGAAACTGCCAGATATCTTTAGAAGTTTGTATGGCTCGACCCTCCACCCTACATGGTAAGAGTAGGACAGCCCTGTAATCAGCTGGTAAGGTCTCCTTCTTAGACAGATGAGAAGAAATCCGAGACTCTACTCTGAGGAAGAGCATTCATACTGAGGCTGTTCCGTTCATTCACAAAGCTTCACCCATCTTTGTGAACAGAAGGACCAGAAAGATCTTTCCCATGGTCTAGGCAAGGCTGAAACACTTCTTAAAAGGTCCTTAAACATCCTATTAAAGTAGGTTTCCCATCTTCGTTGTTTGCCTTCTTCATGGTGTTTCTTCTAGCCTGTAATTATGTGCCTGTGTAGTCCTTGCCTCAACCCTCTGGCCCCTGCTGCAGTGTCTGACAGAGAATAGGTGTTAAATAAGTATTTGTGCTTTGAATAAAGCACATAGCAAATAAATGTCTAAATGGTCCAAGATTATGGAATATTTAGAACATTTGTTTTTGACCTCAGGATGCTAGAAATGCAGGTTCGTGTTTGCAGGCCCTACATGGAAGAATCTCAGTGAGTGTCATGAAGTACATGCTGCTGGTTTGCCAGCACATTGTATAATTCTCACAATCACCCCATGGTGAAGTCAATAGAGTTAGTCCCATTTTATAGATGAGAAAATAACATTATGATAAGACACATGCTCAACTAAGCATAAAATATGTGAGGAGAAAAAAGCATATGCTCTAGTTAGCTCTGTCAGCTTGACACAGCCTAGAGTCATCTGGGGAGGAAATCTCAATGGAAGGATTGCCCAGATCCGAAGGGCCTGTGGGTGCATCTGTGAGAGTACTTTGATTATTCATTGATGTAGGAGGGCCCAGCACATTATGGGTGGCACCATTCCCTAGGCAGATGGCCCTGGGCTGAATAAGAAAACCAGCTATGTGTGGCCACCAAGTGAACCAGCAAGAACATCCCTCTGTGATTTCTCCTTTGAGTCTCTGCCCTGGGTATTGTTAATGATGGAGTAGAACATGTAAGATGAAATAAATCCTTTCCTTCACTAAGTGTTTTTGGTCATGGTATTCGTCACAGCAGCAGGATGAAACTGAACAGCATGCAAAGTTAAGATTCTTGCGGAGATTTGTGTGACTCCACTGCCGACTCTCTCAGCTAATAGACAATATTTCCAACCATAAGCTTTAAAGTTTTATTTGAAAATGAAGACGAAGATAAATTTGACAGGCTTCTTTTGTCAAAAATGAAGATTGTATACTCAAATTTCTGCCAACATACTCCTGGTTAGTTAGCATTAGACCCCAGGCCTCAGCATGCTAGTGACAGATACTGTAATTACAGGCTCAACATTCATGAGCCTCTTGAAGCTTAAATAATTATAATGTGAAGAGGAGTGGTGCAGCCACTCCAACATTCATGATCCAGCCTTGCTTGACCTCTTAAAATGAGAAAATTACTTGATCTGACTTTTTCTGAGCTTTCACCTTCCTGTCCAGGCATAGGTTTAACATAGCACTTGGGTCCTGTGTTTCTCTTAGCGTCACCCCTTGCTACCTGCTATCATAAGCTCAGGTAGCCTGGAGACTGGTTGGTGAGAAGACTGATGTGGAGCTGTTTCCTCCGTACTCTAGGACTTTAAAACAGGTTAGGAGGAAAAGTTCTTGTGATTTTTTTTTTTTTGATTGTTAGCTTTGGGATATTTGAGATACCCAGGGCCTTCATGGTTTTTGCCAGTCTCTTGTGTTAGGATTACATTCTAAGGTTCTTCTTACCTGGAGAGAAATTGAGAATCTACCTTCAATGGGCAAGCCTCTCTGTCCCTGATCTATAAAAGCATGTTAGAATAAATCAAGTGGACTTTAGACCAAAAATCACACACAGTCCTATAGTATTTGTAGAATCTCTAGAGTGGGAAAAAGCTGGGGAAGGGACCAAGTCCACATCTATTCTCAAAGCCTTTAGACTGGTGGTTCTCAGCCTTTCTAATGCTGTGACTTTTTAATACAATTCTTCATGTTATAGTGACACCTGACCATAAAATTATTTTATTAATACTTCATAACTGTGATTTTTCTATATGAATCACAATGTAAATATCTGATATGCAGCCCTGAAAGGGGTTGAGACCCAAAGTTTGAGAGCCACTGCTTTAGACAATACTCTGTTGGTCTTTCCTTTACCGGTCTCACATATTGTGGGGAGAGGTTAACTCTACTCCATGAGTGAATGGCTGGTGATAGCTGACAAAAAAAAAGTCTTCATTATTTAGAATTAATTTGTCCTCCTTCAAATTATCTTTTGGGAACTAGAAGAAAAAGAGTTCATTACCTTATTGTAATCAGTGTTCTATTCATATGTTTTCTTTTTTTATATAAACTTATCTTGGAACAGGTTCTTTTAAGAAAAAAAAAAAAAACCTAAAAACAAATCTCATGAACAGTCTTCTATATGAACTAAAGTGTGGATGCGTGCAGCTGAATGCGGTAGTGCCATCCCAGCATGAGGAAGCCGGAGGCAGGAGGATCAATAGTTCAAAGCCAATCTAGGCTGCACACTGAGATGGGGACCAGACTGGCTTTCAAGAGACCCTGTTTCAAAAGGCAAACTAAAAATGCATGCTTGAATGAATGAGTTTCTGCATACCAATTAAAAAAAGTGTCCTGCTTCCCTCCCTGACCCTAACCTGGGAGACCAGAAAGAGATATCACTTTACATTTATTACCTTCTCAGTGTCCTGCCTAAAATAGTGCAAATACTCAGCAAATAATGTTTTCAGTAATGGGTATCACCCCTAGAACCCCCTCAGCTGAATTGCTTTCTTCTCAGAATAAAAAAAAAAAGAAAACAAACAGATGCAAAATGTAGGATTCAGAAGTTACATCCAGGTACGCTGGAGCTCAGGGGTTCTTTACTTGAACCCCAGACCCATCACTGTGTCTTTTCATCTGTTTTTGTCTACAATTCTTTTGATGAAAGACGAGAGCCTGTCACAGGACATAATGGCAAACCTTTCATCCTAAATTGGCAACACTGAAAGAAAAGCTAAATTATCATCGGCTCAGACTAAGGTGTAAAGGAATCTCAGCAGACCCTCTCCGTGTTACACTAACAACAGGGAAATGAATAATGAGAATCCTAACTGTATGTTTTTCCTGAGCTCTGTACACTGATGAGACTGCCTACCCGCCTCCTTTGGGAAAAGAGAAAGCACTGTCAATGAGTATTTTCAAGGACACCCTTGTGTGTGTGTGTGTGTGTGTGTGTGTGTGTGTGTGTGTGTGTGATCCATGTGTTCATGTACGATGTCCAGAGGTCAATCTCAAGAGTATTCTTCAATTGATCTCCACCTCATTTTTTTGAGATTAAAGTCTCCCACTGAACTTAGGGCTCAATGATCCATACTGTCCAGGAAGCTCCAAGAAGCTGACTATCTTCCACCTCGTGGGACTGAAATTATAGGCAATGGACCACTAAATAGTTTCTTACATGGCTAATAAGGATGGATGCATGAAAACAGCTTATTGATTGAGCCATCATTTCTGTTTCTGCCCCTGGACTTCTCCTCTTAAAGGGTATGTAAACCCACCATAAAAGATCCACATGGCGCCTTTCAGTTGACACTCACTTGTGGCCCAGTTCTTCAGTGTTTCCCAATGAATCCATTCTACTGTTAACTACATCCGATGACAGCTTCCTTCAGTACGTCTGAGTCAGGACCCGGGAGACACTGATACTTTTTGAAGGGCCCTTGGTCTATCCTAAAATGACACTTTCCACTTAAGACTGTGTTGTCTAAACTATGAATCAACTGCCCCCACACAGCAGATGCTTCAGGCATATGGTTCAAAGCAATGCTTCTCAAATGTGAATGTGTATATGAATCACCTATGCTGAAAATACAGGTTCTTATTAAGCCTGGGGGAGGGCCTGGTAGTCTGCCTGGATAACAAGCATCCAGGTGATGAAGGAGATGGAATAATAAAGTGTATTTCCAAATGTAGTCAATATAAGGACCTCCTTGGAAGCATGATTAGAAGGCACAATTCTGGGCCACTTAACCTCAGAGGACATTGCAGATGGACTGTCACTTGGACCTCGGACCCCTCAAAGATAAGACTGAACAGAATTTACTGACCCAGGACACACAATCCCCATTAGCCCCAAAACTGGACATGGGAATTTAGGACACTGAAGTAGACCCTTTGGGTAGACCTCTCTTTTCTTATGTCCCCTCCAGGGGTAAGACAATATAGGTCAAGGGGAGGGACAGGAGTCAGAAAATCAGGTTGTGAGAATGACTAAGTAGAAAAAGACCTTCGGGATTATAATTTTATGCATGCTTGGACGAGGACGAGGTACCTGCATCATGTTCTCAAATCACCTGGCTTGCTTGTACTAATCGTTGGATTAAATATGCTCCTCCTACTCACTGGAAAGTCACACCTCCACTGTTTGTATACTCCGCTGGAGGTATATGATAACACAAACTGTATGTTATCTTCCAGGAATATGCCTATAATGGAGAGCTCAGATTGGCCTTGAGTCAATGTTACTAAAGGTCACAAGGGTCCCAGGTCTAGTCCTCATCCTCATAGGGGTAGGAAAAGCCAGCACAGGTGCCATAGGCACCCCAGCCTTGGTTGCTGGGGATGACCCCTGGCTTCATGACCTGAGTTGAAGGAGCAAAAAGCTGAATATATTTTTCAAATTCCTTTTTGGCTCTGTCCAGTTTTATCAACAAAAGAGCTGCAAGAGGCAGGAATCCTGCTGGGAAGCTGTGCAGGGTTCTCTGCTTCTTCCCACAGAGGCTTCTTATTTCCTATGCACAGGAAACGAGGCTGCTGGGAGGTGGCTGGCCAAAGCCTGGGCCACGTCTAGATTTCAACAGGCTTCCTGGGGGCTCTGCACCTTGTTGCTCTAAGGTAGGAGGGCAGAGTGAGGAAGAGCTTGTGGGAGCTGACTGCCAGCACACTGGAGTGCATGCAGGGGGCAAGCACTTTAAAGAGAAAAAGGAAAGGAAGTAGTGGGGGGTGATGGGTAAAAGAAGGTGAAGAGAGAAAGAGGAAAAGAAAAGGGGAAAGAGAAGATTCAAAGAAAGAAAAAAGGAAACATGGTTCAGATAATTGGTATGAGTCTCTTTTCACCCTGTCCCCATGGCTGACCACCTTTCTGTCAGTAGTAGCTGGACCACTGATTCTGACCCTGATTGAGCTAATGATGGGACCCAGCATCCTCAACTGCATTACCAAGTACATCAAATGGAAAATAAATTCAGGTAAGCTATTGGTCTATAGGACTACCCATTCCCCCCAAAAAAACAAGAAGAGCCTTTCAGAGGCCCTCTGTGGTAGGCTCCTGTCCTATTCCCTTTTTTTCCCCATCTTCTGAGGTCTATCCCATTTGCCTTTCTGAATGAGAATTGAGCATCTTACTCAGGGTCCTCCTTCTTGCTTAGCTTTGTTAGGTGTACAGATTTCAGTTTTATTATCCTATATTATATATCTAATATCCACTTATAAGTGAGTATATACCATGTGTATCTTTCTGCTTCTGATCTTTTCTAAGTGATCACCATTTGCTACAAAGTCTATCTAGGGTATTAAAGCAGATGCTGAGACTCATAGCCAAATTTTGGGCAGAGTACAGGGAATCTTGTAAAAGAAGGAGAGATAGAAAGATCTGGAAGGGACTGTAGCACTACAAGGAGAGCAACAGAACCAAAAAATCTGTGCCCAGGGGTCTTTTCTGAGACTGATACTCCAACCAAGGACTATGCATGGAGATAACCTAGAACCCCCACACAGATGTAGCCTATGGCAGTTCAATCTCCAAGTGGATTCCCTAGTAAGAGGAAGAAAGGCTGTCTCTGACATGTACTTAGTGGCTGGCTCTTTGATCAGCTCCTCCTGAGGGGGGGAGCAGACTTACCAGGCCACAGAAAAAGACAATGCAGCCAGTCCTGATGAGAGCTGATAGGCTACAGTCAGATGGGTCAGATGAAAGGGGAGGAGGACCTTCCCTATCAGTGGACTGGGAGGAGGGGCACAGGAAGAGAAGAGGGAGGGAGGACAACTGTATTGGTAGGGAATGAGGGAGGGGGCTACAGCTGGGATACAAAGTGAATAAATTGTAATAAAAAAAAAAACAGCAACAAGAAGAGCCAACAACGATTTGACTCATGCCCATAGAACTAGTGGAAAATGTGACAGACCAGACAGTGCAGAGGTTCTTGTATGTTGTATTCTTTCTGAGGCCATTTCAGGCTTAACCAGAATTTGATCTTGATAGAAAATCCTATGAAAACTACCCAACACTATTGTAGAAGCCCAAGGTCAGAATGTCCTAACTAACTTAACTTGTGTTAAACTGCCTGCTTGTGTGGAACCCCCTCCAGCTAACTACTGTTTTAGCTGCTATTAAACTGCTTGCTTTGCAAAGGTCCCCTACCCACTGCAGTTGCCAAGCAGGATGTGTTTTTTTTTCCTTCAAAATCCCCAGCTCTGGACAGTTGGGAGCCATGGCTAGGTCCCCCAAATATCTGGCTAAGTATCTGGGTGCTGTCCCTGCCAGCTGGGATAAAGACTTTGGACTTTCTATGAAGAGTTGCTGAGTGGTCATCTCTGCTGGGCTTCCCATAACACTAAATGGCAGAAATAACTCACCTGGCGTCCATTCCTCTAGACTACCCGGGACCCTGTCTCAGACTTCAAGACAGGTCAAAATGTTAGAGATCAAAGCTGTAGCATCATGCCCAGGATGTTTGATTCAGTAGGAGGGGCGAGATCCCTATGGAAGGATGAGATACAGTGGGAGGGACCGGATCCAGTAGGCAGACTGGGATCCAATAGCTGGCTTGAAACAAAGGTTTTCAGACTGCTACTAAGTTTCCAAGAGAAGTTGACCTTGCTCTTGAAAAGGATACACCTTGACAACCTCCCCTAGGGGACTGGTAATCATCTAAAATTGCCAGAGTTTCTGCTGTTCAGCTCACCTTCATTACCATGTGCTTTAGGGGTTGGGGCTGGTAGCTCTTTTAAATCAGTTCCTGGTGCTAAGCATCCCCCTCAGAGAACAAATACACCAATGAAAATGTCCTCTTGATGCCAAAGAAATAGAATTAAATAAATACAGCCCCCAGATCCTGAAAGTTTCCTGAGATTGCTAAGCAAGGGAGGTTTGAGAGAGGAGAGGCAACAGGCTCTGCCTTCTTGAAGGAACCCTCAGACTCTAATCCAATAAAAGACCTAGATGGAGAGCCAAGCTGGTGGGAAGCTCTGAGTTACAGTTTGCTGTCCTTTGCTGAGATGAAAAGCAATTTGAGGAGAAAAGGGTTTGTCTGTCTTACTGGTTACATTCCATCATCAAGAAAAGCCAACATGGGAACCTGGAGGCAGGAACTGAAGCAGAGAGCAAGGATGAATGCTGCTTACTGGCTTTGTACCTCCTGACTTGCTCAGCCTGGTTTCTTATAGATCCAGCACTATGGTCCAGGAATAAGTGTTGCCCAGAGTGAGCTCAATTAGCAATTAAGACCAATCTGATGGAAGCAATCTCCCAATGGAGATTGACTTGCTTGTGTCAAGACAACAAAAAGAAACTAACCGATGCACTTGGTAGGGTTCCACCCACCTTCCCAGTCCCAATGAAAAGAAGGTCCTGGCTTCGTCCATGGACCATAAGCATCCTAACCAGGTGAGCTCAATCTGTGCCACTGTGAGCTCAACCAGTGCAAAGAAGTAACAGCCTCAAGGGCCTTTTCAGGAAGGAGCCAGCATCAAGCCTCTGCTGCCTGCACAGAATGTATGTGTCCTCAGCACAGAGACACAGAAGTTGTTTTATCTAGGTTCATCCTACCCATGGTCTCAGTGAGAGTGAGGGCTTTGAGAAGCATGATTGCTGGATGTGCCTCTTAGATGCTTCTTTATTCCTAATAAGGACTATGCATTCTGCTTTGCTTTATTTTATTTTATTTTATTTTATTTTATTTTATTTTATTTTATTTTATTTTATTTTATTTTTTACCTTCTGCCCATCTGAGTCACTTGATTACATCTGGTAAGTGGTCCCTGTGACAGCTTAGAATCTCAGTCCTTGGGTTCTGTAATGTTATTAAAAAAGCATGAGGCTGGTCAACCGATATTCTCTGCAAGAGGTTTATTAGGAGGGTATAGAGGGAGGGGGAAGCAGGACATGAAGAGAGAGAGAGAAAAGGGAAGGGGCACCCTGAGAGAAAGAGAGAGAGAGAAAGAGAGAGAGAGAAAGAAAGTAAGAGAGGAGCGTAAGAGAGTAAGAGCAAGAGAGAGACCACGAGTCGGGGTTGGCCCTTTAAGGGGCAAGGTAACCACGCCTTCCAGGTGTGGCCACCTGGCAGCAACACATGATGACATCACAAGTTGCTGGGTAACCCAGGAGCAGGTTGTGTTCCAAAATATTAACAGGTTCCTACCTATACAAAGCCTTGCCTTACCAACTGTTACAGTCAATTTTGAACCCATAACTAACTACTCTTTGAGCAAGTTAGGGGCGGATCTGGTGCCTCATGTCATTCTGTTTTGTTAATTTGACACTTTGCTGCTCAGATATGAAGTTTTACTGTTTAAGCATCAAGGCCGTTCTCAGGTGGTTAAAATGTTCATAAGCCCCATTACTAATTCTTACCAATAGTTATTTTAAAATAACCATGAAGGACAGTCATTAACGCTTTTTAGACTGGAGTTGTGTAGCTCCACTTTCGGGGTAAAGAAACTGGGACTTCAAAAACAATGGTAACAGCATAGAGCAACAGCGTAAACTGTTGACCACTCCATGGCCTGAGTAAGAGAAGGTTCTTACTGTAGGAGAGAGAGAGAGAGAGAGAGAGAGAGAGAGAGAGAGAACAGCCAGGGGCATCTGGAAGAGAAAGCAGACTGAACATGGCAGGAGGCAGGGGCTAGAGAAGGGGGAGACCAAGAAAAGGAACACAGCAGAAGTAGCAGGGTTATAAGGAGAATAAGAAGCTGGGGAAGGCAGGAAGCCTGTGAGCAGGAAGGGTAGGGGAGGAGGTGAGAAGAGCTGTGAAGAGCTAGGATGGACTCTGAAATGTAACAGGTACTTGTGATACTGAGGGGGGCCGGAGGCCAGCATGCGCTTTGGTATGCTAACAGGCACCACAGATAGCCATTTGTCCCTTCTGCCTCTTGAGATTTGGGGAAATGGATTCCCTTCCGACCTAACAGCAATTACTGTGTACATGGGGGAGTCACCAAGGACCGTTATTCTCTGTGCTCCTTTGCTTCTGCCTTCATTCCCACACCAAATACTAAGCAATATCCCTGAAGGTAAAATGGAGAGAGGCAGCTTCCCAGAGCTATTGTTTCAGAGAGATGTGAAACACACCAAGGCTGAGACCCTTAAAACCCACGACTGACAGAAAGGACAGGGGTCTTGCTGGCTCGGTGACTACCTTCTAGCAACAGCTGGAAGGCTACTCTCTGGAACACACACAGACACACACACACATACATGCACACGCCACAAACGCTTGAGGCCAGATGGAATGGGGCTGTATATGCCATCTCTCTTGTTCTTCTTCAGCCCCAAATCAAGTGTCTGTCTCTTTTGTTAAGACCATTTCTCCTGTCTACATCCTGCTGATTGTCTGCTAACTCAGAAAAGGCCTTTGATGCTAACTAACGTGCTTATGCCCACGGCAGACACACACAGAGGAAAGAGAAAACAGGTCGGGAATGTCAGAGCGTACAATAAAACAAAAACCTCTCCAATGTTCCCCAGCACTGAAGCATTAAAATAAAGTCATTTGACAATTATTTGCCTGGATTGAGAAAGTGAAGTCGTGTTAGAGATGCAACTAATCTTAAAAAATAACAAGTGTGATTTGATCCGCAGGAGGAAGCAGCGTGCACTTGAAGATTTCTCCGCTGCAGGCTCTGCACTTTCATGAGGTATCGACAAAGACCCGAGGGTGAGTTATGGGGGAGGGGCATGCGACCACTGTGAGCATTTGCAGAGGTAGAAGGAGCCGGCTAAGTTAAGATCAATGATTTCCTTGATTGCCTGGCTTTCCCCTCTCCTAAGCCTGGTCTCTGGCTACATTTCTATTCCTATCGGCCAGAAAAATAAAGATTGTTTACAGAGCTGAAATAACACCTGCTTGGTTTATCTTATTTTAGAAACAATAAAAGCCAGGGAGTTGGAGGGATTAAGGAGGAAAAAAAAATCAATTGTGTTCTTTCATGTTGGAAACATTAAAAAATAAGTCACCCTGCTACCTACTCTAAGGCCCAATTTGGCTCTCCATTACCCAGGGCGATTTCCAATTTCTTCCTGAACTTCCCAAGGTTTAAACTCAACGGAACCACAACTGGCCGCCCTCTACGGGCTTCAGGAAAGTTTTTCTGGTTGATTTCTGACAATTCCTGTCATAGCCCTGATACTATACATGCAGAGAGAAGTAGAAATATCCCCTTTGGCATGAGCACAGAAACATAGTCTGAACTCAGGCTGAATTGCTTTAAATGTTTCCAAAAGCGTGTCACATCATGCTATTTTGTAACATCTCTGTAAGTGAGGCAATATGTTTTTCAATCCATCATATAAAGCATGGCATTAAAACACAAACAAACAAAAACAATGCTGGATAATGATAGTAACTACACCGTTAAAGGAGGTGCTTAGCACCACAGAGCTGATTTCAAAGACCTTCCATCCCTGTACCTGTCCAACACATTATAGTGAACTTGGCCTGAATAGCTCCTTTGCTTACCTACCATTTAGAGCAGTGGTTCTCAACAATTGGTAACAATAAGCCATGCCAAGGCCACCTGAGAAAACAAATGTCTGAGCTGACTCCTGGTGGTCTTTTCTTGTACCTTGAACTAGGCTGAGATGCCTCCAGCCAGAACATAGGCATTGGCTTATCAGATAAGACAACCTGGTCCTCAAATCGAAACCATGCCTGGGTGGGCATGGACTAACTGAGCAGGGTATAGAACACAGCTCCTTCCTCCTCCAGCTGCATCTCCATTCCAAAGGAGAGTGGAGGAAGGCAGAGATGATTCCAGGAGATTGACTCCATCACATGGAAACTACCATGTCACAACCTCTGTCCTTTCACACTGACTTAAGGCGCAATACCAGTTATTTCCTGGCTCAGTTTCTTCATTAGTGATGAGTAAATACCAAATTTTCTAAAGCAGTATTCCAAAGCTACCTGGGAAGGAAAATCTCTTTTTTTAGGCCAAACATTTTTTTTATTTTTTTATTTTTTATTATTTTTTTTTTTTTGCCAACCTATGCATGTTGGTAGCTCTGACTTATTAGCACTATTATTTATCAGCAAGATTTTTTTTTTCAGTGAGTTTGCATGCTTCAAAGCATAATCACTTCTAAATCCATGTTTTAAGAAAGAGTAGTGTAGAAGTGTAGAACCTCAGGAGATACTGGCTTTCAGCAAGCACATGTAGAAAAGAAGCCCTCTGCTGTTAAACCCCAGCCCCTGAAGTATGTGTGAAGGGGCAATTTTATGGAGTAGAGCAGTGAAGAACAGGTCTCTAGCAGTTTCTCCCAGTGAGGTAATTTTTAAAATCACAGCAGCTCCTGGCCAACACCACGAGTTGTTTGCTGTTTGTTCCTTTACCTGGCTCCCCCAGAGACCCAGCCCTCTTCAGGCTGTGAGCCCTTTATCCTGCACTCATGGGATTTGAGTCCCTGCAGGTAAGTGGCCCTATTTAAAATCCATGTAACTTCATAAAGTGACTTTGCTAGGAAGCTCCAGTGTCAAACACATACATATCCCTTAGTCTTGTAGTTTAAAAAAAAAATCCTTGAGACATGTTTTGAGAAGGAACCTCTAGGGAAAAATTTCTCCATTTTGCCATAGTACCTAATGCTGCAGATTCTCAGGAAACTGGCATTTCAAAGGACACATAATGAGAAACGCTAGCATTGAACCTTCCTTCTTCTCAGAACAGATCCTGCCAAGTAGAAGAAGGCTGGGTTAGGAGAAGGAGAAAGCAGGAGACAGTCTCTCCATTTCTGATTTCTCTGTGTGTGCCAAGTGAAAATACGAGTTTATGTCCTCTCTCATTTAATCTTATTACTTCCCCATTCTATACATGTGGAAATGGAGGGTTGGGGGAGGGAGTCAACTTGTCCAAGTTCATGCAGGTGCAATGAAGGCATAACTCTAGCTGACTCCATCTATGATCTCCTACTGTGCTTTGACCATTAGGAAGAGGAGCAGGGGGTGTCACAAAGCACACAGCATCGCTGATCTCAATTAACCCTAGGGCCCTTCGGTTCATCCCTTTCCACCAGTGCTAAAAGTGCTCCAGAATAGTCCTTTAGGGTTGCAAGAGTCATGCAAGGAAGCTGCTGTTCCAATTATATTGCTTTCAAGAACAGACATATCAAGCTAGAACACAGACATTCCACAGAAAGTCCTAAGAAGATCCCCCTAGGATTCCTGGGTTCCCCTCTGCTTCTGGAACACTTCTGGTGCTCACTCTACCTCCATGCATTGGTTCACATCCTTCCCTCCATGCTCTGGTACATGCCATCTTCCACAACTCCACTGCACTTCTGTTCTGCTCTCATTTGGCTAAGCTCTGGTCTTGCTTCATGGCTTGACGTTCCTTGGCCTTCCTGATAAATGCTCTCAAGGTTCCCAGGAGCCTATGTTACCTATCCTTTTCAGGTTTTTCCCATTGCCATCCATAAGCTGTGTTCTAAAAGCTCTTCCAGCTCAGCTGCAAGCTCAGAAGGCAGCAAGGGTCCTATCTGATGTGATCACTGCGCCTCAGCACATACTTCTCTAATCCTTAGTAATATCTCTGCAACATCCCCCTTAGCTGTGTGTACTTTGTCTTAGGGAAGTACTTCATTCACTCATTTATCCATTTTTTTTTTCTTTCATCAGATGGTGCAAACCCTTATACTCAGGATTAAGAGTGCAATATGAAACTGGAGAGTAAGTTGGCACCCAGGAAAGAAACAATTCTATGGTTCGAAAGGAAACCATTAGCAAGAAGCATAGACACACTGCATTATGAAGAGGAGAGAGGTACGGGGACAAAGAAAAACAGGCAACAAGGGTGTTTTCTACAGAAGACAGCAATGGAACTGAGCACAGTCTGCACAAGATGAGCAGACAGGACAGAAGAAAAGGGATTCTAGGCAGATGTGGGTACAAAGATTTTAATGCAGGGTCCTGTGGCTGGAGCAAGACTGGGGAGGTGGACAGTAGCAGGAGATAAAGGCCAGGGTGCAGCCTGGAGATAGAAGATTCAACAACAGTGTCCACGCCTCACACCGTTACTAAACGCTGTTTCATCTGTCCTAGGAGACACCATCACAGTACCACGGTGGACAAAGCTGAGGCATGGCAAAGTTAGCCGCCTGCTCAGCTATGCCAGCAAAGTGCTGGAGTCAGATTCCAGAGCTCACACCCCCGCTGACCCAGCCTTATGTCTTGTACATAGGTTACCAGAAATACAGGCTTCCTGGTTACATTTGAATGTTAGCTAAACAACACGGAGTGTTTTACTGTAAATGTATCGTATCCTGTATGTATTATTGGTGTGTGTGGTGGGGGCTCATGTATGTATGTGGTGTGTGTGTATGTGTGTGTGACAGTACAGTGTATATGTGTTCAGTGTAGGTGCGATATACGTCTGAACAGTGTGAATGTGTCCAGTATGTGTGTGCAGTGTGAGTGTGTGTTTCTACAGTACATATGTGTTCAGTATGTGGAGTGGTTTGTGTGTGTGCAGTGTGAGTGTGTGGTGTCTGTACAGTGTGTATGTGTTTAGAATGGGGTGGTGGTGTGTATGTGTGTGAGTCACCAGGGAAATTTTCATAAATCAGGATGCTGTCACTTGGGCACCTACTGGAGCTGCTACAGCGATTGGAGGAACAGCCACCACTGGCTTCAGAATCTCTTCACTTTTATGCAGTCCTGCCACCATGGGTCCTGACTGGCACTGCTCATGTTTCTTCCATGAACCGGCTCGGCCTTGTTCTGGAGTAGTGACTTGATAATCCGGTCTCCATGTTCACAGAATGGACCAGAGATGAGCAGGATTTGAACCTTCTAGACCAAGTCCTCTTGTGTTCCCTTCTGCTTCTTCTTTGGGGTGTTGGAATCTTGGTCTCCTCTTCCTACATTTGCCCTGAACTCTGGCCTTATTCATTACCTACCTCCCTGAGTGATATTCTTTCCAGCCTCTAACTGCTTCCTACTTTGTCTTCTCTTCCTAATTAAAAAGGCTTCAGTCAAAATGAATTCCCACCTCTGTTAGGCCTTCAACTCTCCCATTCTCTGGGCATTGCAGACATGCCTTCCAGCGCATCTAAGGCAAAATCCTTCCTCTGTTTGCTCTCAGGATGCCCACTTGGATTCTCACAGGCAAGACCCTTCCCAGCTCATCATCCAGAGTTTGACTTCTCTAGGGAGATTAAAAGTCAAGTCGCTCTCCTCTCTTTTCTTCCTCTCCTCCCTCTCTCTCCTCTTCTCCCTCTTCCCCAACCCCTGTACTTTACCTTGCACATAAGGAAGTAATGAAGACACAAGAATATTTGCTTTTAAAAAAGTCTCTGCCAAGAAAGTGGAATTCTTTCATTTCCCATCCCTTTTCTTTCTGGTTCCTCCCCGCCTAGCAGTCTTTTCTGACGTTATCCCATTTGAATGCAAGTCTGTTAGATCCTCTTTCTTCATTATTGTACCTTCCTGTTCCTGTAGAATATTCATCACCCTTCACTAACTTGGGGTTTCTGTCTGCCTTTCCATTTAGCCAATTTGGTGGGTGATTTAGCTAACTGTATGGTGCCTGATGTGCAGGAAATGGAGAGTAATAATAAAACATCCATGCTGTACTATTAACTCAGACATCCCTGGAATTTATGAAATTCTAGAAAAATTAAAGGTCCCTGGGTACGCAAGGGTATGGAGAGGTGTGTGTGTGTGCACGCGCATGTGCACCCTGTGGTCCAGAGAGAGGAACGTCATTTTGATTTAGTCTTCTAGGGACAGGATGCAATGCAGGAATCTTTCTCTTGACATGCTCTCTGGGGACTTTCCAGTGTCTGGCTGTTTTAAATCAAAAACACTCTTTTGCTTTTGGAAAGGTTTCAAAATATCATAAGAGAGATGTCCTCTCCCTCTCTCTCTCTCTCTCTCTCTCTCTCTCCCTCTCTCCCTCCTTTTCCCATCCCTGCCTTTGGGTTACATAATGCTGTAGAATTTGAAGCCAGAGAAATCCCATTAGTGATTGGCACCATGATGAACACATCTGAATATTTATTTAACAACACCACAGATTAATAAGTCACCGCTTCCAGAGTCGAAAGCCATTGTCACATTAATTCACTTGTGCACATAAGATGTCCGCTGCTCCTAAGGGTGCAAATAATAGCTTTGCCAATATGAAAGCAAAACATAATTACTCAACAATAAACACACTGTACACTGGTAACAGCTGCTATCAACAGCATGTCTGAAGCCAAAACAAAGGAAGTATTACAGGATTTTTTTTGAATCCCTGCCTATCATTCTCTTGGAGGTGAAGTTATATTTTTTGTTGTTGCTTGTTTGCTTCTGTCTCAACAAATGTGACTAAGCAAAAAGCATTTTTCTCAGCTACCATTCTGTTCTAGCTTTCAGGACAGGCAAGATTTTGGCCTCATTCTGTCTAGCCTCAAAGTGGGAGCACGGATTCTAAAGGAGAACTGCATCAAAGTCTTCAGGACAGGTCTGTTCACTAAGCTTGTGGGGATTTTATTTCCTCCTCTGATAGCAAGGATCCAGCTTTGATCTTGCTTTACTCTGATAATGGTGTTCATTCACATCAGCTTCTAGATAATCAGAAGGCTGCATAGGAATGCCGGGTTACCATATGTACTGAGAACTTGTCTAATGCCCCTGATTGCAGAGAGGAAAGTGATGGCAAAAACAGCGCATTTGGGGGATTTCCCTAAATATAGTTCTAGATACAAGAATACATTGCACAGCTCAATTAAAAAGGTGAGCTAGACAAACCTCTTTGCTTTTCAGTATCCTCCCCTCTGCTACACACACACACACACACACACACACACACACACACACACACACACAC
>NW_026585644.1:36285740-36309048 GCF_907164565.1 Psammomys obesus
CACACACACACACACACACACACACACACACACACACACACACACACCTTTCCATAGGGCCAGCCTGTCCCTAGACCCACTGGCCTGAGAAGTACTCCCAGTACCAACACTGATTATTTTGGAATCCTCAGACAAGACATTGAATCCCTCTGAGCCTCAGCTTTTTCTGTGTAACGTGGAGGACAATCATTGCAGTTACGTTCTTACTGGAGAAGGATGAAGTGAGAAGCATGTGGAAGTCCTGGCTTTCATATATGATATCCAGTAAGTGCTTAATAAATGTGGGAATTGTTATCTGCATTAGCCTGGCTCCTCCAGTACTGAGTCTTACCAGTTTCCACCCTTTCTCAGGAATCACAGGTACCTAACAATGGACCCACGGCATTCCGCAACACCCCAGTCTTTGCTACTGAGCACTGATGGCTGATCCAAGTGAGTGGCTGTCCTAGTTTGGTTCTCTGTTGGTGTGATAAACCAATAACCAACAGCAACTTGAGGAACAAAGACTTTATTTACTGTCTCCATCATAGTTTATAACTGATGGAAACTAGGATAGGAACACAAGTAGGAGAGGCAGGAACCACAAAGGGAAGCTGGTTACTGACTTCCTCTCTATGGCTTGAGCAAGCTTCCTTTCTTATAGGCTTCAAACCTCCTAGGGGTGGTACCCCCCATGGTGGGCTGGACCCTCACACATACACTTATTAAGCAAAAATACCCCCATGCTCACAGGACAGTCTAATGGAGGAATATGCTCAATTAAAACTCCTTCTCCCCAGACATGTCTAGGTTTGTGTCAAGCTGACAAAAACATACAAGCCTTGTTTGACTGGCAGAGGACATTCCTACAACATACATTACTATGGGGATCAGTAGCAATTTTGTCCTGGACCCTGAAGTCCAACCACAAAGAGAACTTTACAAATGACTCATTAACTGACAGGAAGGCCAGGCGAGCCTCAACATATATCCATGAACTCTTGCCTCCATCCTGAAGCTCTTGTGTGTGTGTTTATGTGTACGTGGGCATGGGTGTATGCATTTCAAGTGTTTAGAGACAAGAGGTCAACATCAGGTATCTTCTTAATTGCTGACCATATTATTTTTCAAGGGATTATCTCTTACTGATCCCAGAGCTCAGCAATTCGGCTAGAATGGCTAACTAGCAAGCCTGAGGAATCCTCATGTTTCTTCCTCCCCAAGCCTGGGATTAAAAGGTGTTGTTATGCTGCTATGTACAGCTTTTTGCATGGGTTCTGAGGTATGTATGGGGGGTTGCTGTCATCAAAATCAGGCCCTCATGCTTGCACAGCCAGCTCTTTACCAACTGAGCCCCCTCCCCTGGCACTTCCAGGCCAGAATTCAGTAGAAACTTCTGGCAGTGTGCCTCCCCACAACATCCCGAGCCTCGTGATGACCTCGAGGAAATGAACACCTGCCTGTGGCTGCTGACGAATCCTCAGTCTCTGTAGTTCTGCCCATATAGGATGTGCCCTCTCTTAAGATGCTCATGGTAGTAGCAAGACCAGCCTGACCTTGGGGGAATCCCTGCTCACTTACAAGAAGGAGAAGACACAGGGTTTCCTTACTGAAGACTCAAGAGGCCTATGGGATCCCACTTATAAATTCAGGAGGTGGCAGCGTACAAAGGCGAATAGATGGTGCAGGCCAAACAGAGGGGTGCAGATCAAGTGTTCACCTTCTCCAGCCACTCTGTGACATGGGGCATGTTGCTTGGTCTTTGGAGCCTCAGCCCTCCTATACTAAATGGTGGCGACTGGACATGAACTGGCTGTGCCTGGAGAAGGAGGAACTGCTGAAGACTCACTCTTTCCCCTCCCAGCAGGACCCAAGGACACCAGTCCCTTGGCTTGCACAGAGCTGTCCTCTTCCTGGAGCAAAAATCTTTAGAAGCACATGGGAAGAGGTGAAGCTAAGTAGATGGGAAAAGATTTTCAGTGGCATTTAAACAAAAAATAGAGAGCTGTCTCCTACCTTCTGCTCTTTGCTGGGAATGCACTGGGGAGTCTCCGGTACCCACCCCTTAATGATGCCAACATGTGGCTCTGCACAACTTTAGGTGGATGAACACAGTCATCACTGTGAGCCGAGTCATCTTCTGGAGATAGGAGTCACCTTCCTAAACAAAGCCAGACTTCAGGATGGGGTGAGCAAATCCTTCCCTTTGGGTTGTTGTAATGAATCCAGAAGTTTCGAAGGACTTTACACGGGAGGCAAGGAGAATACAATGTATATTTAGTAGCTCATTTGGATGGTTCATTTAAAAATCAGAAAGCATTCACCTCTACTCAAAAATGGCCCATTCTAGGTTAAAATCTTAATTATTCTGGAAAATGCAAATGAGAAGCTATAAATACAGAGTCGGGGAATAATCATGGTTTGCACAGTGTAAACTCAAGTCAATCGGTAAAGGGGAAAGAAAATCATTTGCCTTTGACATTAGATCCAGCTGTTCTTTGAAGCCAGTTTTCCCTAGCTGGGAATTTTGTATTTGACCAAACTGTCTCCAAAACCTTCAGAGTTTAGACAATACTTAATCTGAATGTCTAATAGTTCATTCTTCTCAAATACCATTGAACACTTCCATTAAACCAAAGTTATTATTATCAACATTATGAGGCCTGTCAGATGCTAGCCCATTGTTCAAATGAATTGACCTCCACTACAATTGACCTTAACATTGCTCAACTGTTTGACAGTCAATTATCTCATGATCTCCCTTCAAATGGGCCTCATTGCTGAAATAACCAATCCATTATGGAGGGAAGGTTATTTTAATAGCTGAGCAGTGTTCAGCTTTCTGTAGTCACCCTGTGAGTATATATTGTGGGACAACTTGTAGCCTTCAGTCCATCTGACAAGAGAAAAGCATTGTGCCGGGCCTTTGTTTCAGGGGAGAGGAAAAAGAAAAAAACACATGATAAAGGACTGGCTGAAACTCAGTTATGGCCGAGATGATGTCAGCCCTTAAAATATATCAGCTCTCAGAAGCGTAAACTCATCGCACTGTGCCTCTGAACTGCAAAGCAGAATGAAGTGGGGAGAAGGGATGCTTTAGCAGTGATCTGGGGATGGAGACTGAAGAAGCTCCAAGTCTCTACCTAGCTGTGAGAATTAGTGTGGTGAATAAATGGAGCTCCTCTGAAGGAAATGGCCTGGGTGTGGGTCCTGTGTTCCTACTCCGAAGCTGTGTGGCACTGTTACATCCCTTCACCGAATTTTGATTTTGTCATCTGCATCATGAGGGTTTTCTTTGTATAGGACTGCTTTGAGGATTGGATAACATGCAAGGTCTTGGTAGAGAATGAACCCTATGGAAGATACCCAAATCGTTCTACAATCACAAATACCGACATTACCCATCTACCCACTTTGAGAATTAGCTTTTCTGTCAGCTTTGTGGTCCCTAGGCACCCTTTGGATTGTAAGGAGAGCCAGGCACTGAGAACGATAAGTTTTCCCCAGGCTTTGAATAAGGTCTAATAAAATAGAATAGTTAATAAATTACAAGTGCCTCGTGAATCAGGAAATTAAGTATCTCCCCCCCCCATTAAATCAGGCCCAGCTTCCATGTTTATAGGCTGTTGGAGACCTGGCCACCTCTGGAGAACCGCAGAGCACCTATGTAACAGGGAGGCCAGTTGGTGAAGCCTGGCAGGTGGCAAGCCTGGCAGCAAGCATGAGAGTGCTGACTTGCTGTTTCTTCGAAGGCAGTTTAGAAGGCAGTGCTCCATAACTCATGACTGATCTCAGCTGCCTGATATCCTTAACATCTTACCCTGCATCTTCTAAGCAAGACATTGAAATGAAGTCCTGGTCTCACCTAGTACAGCCCAGGATAACTTGGAGATGGGTAGAAAGAGAGAGGGAGTATGAAGGGGAAGGGAAGAAAACAGTATCCTCATTACACTCTTCAGTAACACCTTACCTACCATGCCCTGATAGACAACTTGTGAGGGGTGGATAAGAAATACCCAGAAGACAGAGACCAAGAGCACCCTATGATTCCTCACCCTCATCACCACCTGTAACCAGCAACTAGACTTCCTTCAACCTTAATGCAGTTTCCAGAAAATTCATTCCAGATCAATGGTTCAATGCCACCTGCTACTGTCGGTGTCTACAGTCAGGCAGAGCTGGGACAGAGCAGGGTTCTCTAGCCGACTGCCTGCATATCAAGCAGGCCGGTACTGGATGGCCAGTTCTGGGTAGCAACCCTATCCCTTCAGGCTCCCCAAAACCCACTGGGTTCATGCCTTCCCAACCCCAAGATCAGAGACCACATTTGCTGCTTTCAGCTGGCTATAGTGGGAATATTTCACCCCAGATGTCAAAGACCATCTCAGGCCACGAATATTTTTTAAACATTTGCCAGTCCTTCACAGCCATAGCTTATGCACTCACCAAACATTCCAGGAGCTTTCACTCTGGGCAAGACTCTGGGCGAGGCACTGCAGATATTCAAATAATAGCTTGCATCCCTTCATATATTTTGTACAATCATTGGCTTAATCTATCCCATTAGGGTGAGCAAAGGATTTCCCCAAAGAAAACCCATTCAAGTTGAGCCATTCTGCTTTGGGTTAGCTGTTTCACCAGTGAGGTGGCTAGAGGGTTTGAAATATCAGGCTGGAACAAAGATCATGGTCAAAGCCGCAGACACTCATGTTTAAACAATTATCCCGGGTTGTCCTTGGATTGCTTGTTTAAGTGTTTGTTGCAAAAATGTCCATCCTCAGTAGGATTCTCAGCTGGATATGGCTAGACAAGTCTAAGGTGTATAAAGAGGCCTCTTAAAGAAATCTTACAGAAATTTCAGCACTCCCTCAACTCGATAGTGCCTATCACAGATTCTTATAAGCTGCATCCAGGGCTGCTGAACTAAGCTGCTGTTGATCTTGGGGTTCCTGAATCTTCCTTGCCTCTTACCATCAGAGTATGACTTTCTTTTTCAAAATAAAGGAAAAATCACCTTAATAATACAAGCCAATTGTAAAAACTCAGAAATATGAAACAGCTGAGAAATCTAATATCACCACCCAAGTTTTTTCCATGTGTTTGTTCATATACAGTGGTATTCTGGTAGATATTTAACAGGAAGTTCTATGTTTTTTTTTAAGTCTTGATTCCTAGTTTTGCCAATTTCCATGGTAAATACTTCCACTTGGCTGATTTCACACTACCAACGTGCTATCATTAAACAAGGACTAGGGAAGAAATTCTAATGAATTAACTCTTGTGAGTGTATGTGAGCTGGCTCGGCACGACACTGTGAGATAAACATATAATTCTAAGTGAAATGTGAAAATGCTACATCTTGCTTTATAACCCACTCTTCAAAGTCTTTACATGACACTGAATATATGTAAAAAAATATAATGCTAAATAGCTGGATAGCTTTCCATGGTATCAATGCATAACTGACTCAACACAATCATATCAACTATCTCTAATTTTTGCTAGCCTAAACAATGCTAGGATGAACATAAATAAATAAATCTTTAGAGAAAAATGAGTGGTCCAAATGGAAGCTCCCGGAGTGGTTCCCCTTGGGCCACCTACAAAGCTCAACTTGACAGAATACTCAGCCCCTCACAGGCTGCTGGGAATCTCTCAGACCTGAAAGCTTGGCTTTTAAGATTTCACAAATGAATCCATCTTCCGCCTCAGCCACCATGAATCATTCCATAGGCTCCAAACAGAATGTGTGTCATACATCTGAATGTTTTCCTCTGAGCTCTTGATCTCCCCATCATTCCCCTCTTATTCTTCATGACATACAATGAAGTACTGGAGCCTCACAGCACTACACACACAGCTCAGCTGTAGAACCCAAACAAATACATATGGCCTCAACCTACTCAACAGGATACTGACCCTTTTGAGAGTGCTTGGAAACTGAGCCTGCCTCACTTTTCTGTCCAGAGAAACTAGTATGAGTTCCAGAGCAAGACTAAT
Source organism: Psammomys obesus (assembly GCF_907164565.1). NCBI lineage: Eukaryota > Metazoa > Chordata > Mammalia > Rodentia > Muridae > Psammomys > Psammomys obesus. The sequence continues at coordinate 36,291,720 of NW_026585644.1, forward strand.
GCTTCATGAAGAACTTTTGAATACTGTGTCTTAGACACTTCCCTGCCTGGCCGCCTCTGAAACATTTACACTCTAATGTGGCACATGGATCTTTTCCTAACAGAAACCATCTCTAGGAAAAAGTGGAGATTTTATTGTGTCTAAGGTGTGGTTCCTGCCTTGGAAGAGAGTTTAGAAGCCTTCTGAAGGCTCCTTTAGAAGCCATGGACTATGTTGCACTACAGAAACAACAGCTTCCCCGCCCCCCGTTAAAGGCATTTCAACACAAAGAGGGGCAAATTAAGTTTCCCAAATTCAGTGACTCTTCCAGCAATACTGACATCAGTGGAGTCCGGTTTTGACAACACTCTTTCTACGTGTGTGATCATGGGAACCACAGCCAGCATTTACTAAAGCTGACAACATGCTAGGCACCACACAGTAGTTAACATTAACTTTCCCACTTTAATCTCTCATGAATCTGATGCAGTATTCACTAATATTCCTATTACAGAAACCAGGAAATAAGATCAGGCTTGAAGGCAAGGGCTAAGATCACACAAGGTGTGTGGTCCAGACCATACCTTGTAAGTTTTTCTGCCTCTCAGTACATTTTTGATTCCGACATCAATTCTTGAAAGTCTGAGGAGGAACAGGAGTGTCCAGCAGAATAAATGGCAAAGTTAAGGTCACAAAAACTAGTACAGAAAACATCCCAGTTTGCCCACAGCTTGCCTGGTTTTAAGTGAAATCACCAACATAAGAGGAAACTCATCAAAAAGTGGTTAGTTACCCCGTAAGAGAGTCAAACCCAGGGCTTCTAACATTTTCATAAGTGTTCACCATCTTTATCCATCTTTATCCACATGCAAATTAAAACCACTTTGAAATTCTGTCTCACCCTAGTTAGAATGCCCATCTTCAATCACAATGAATGCTTACCATCACAAGGGGAAGCAGGACATTTACTTCATGCTAAGTAGGTAAACTGGTGCAGCCATGATGAAAATCAGTATGAATGTTCTCCAAGAGGCTAAAATTAGAAATAGTATATGGCCTAGCAATACTACTCCAGCATGTAACCAAAGCATTCTAAGTCTTATCACAGAGATATTTGCACACCCATGTTTATTATTTTATTATCTGCCACAGCTAAGATGGAGCCAGCTTAGACATCCATCAACGGATGAATGGATAATGAAAATGCGCTATGTAAACACAATGGAATTTTATTCAGTCATAAGGAAACTGAAATCATGACATTTGCAGGAAATGGCCTGAACTGGAAATTATTATATGAAGTGAAATAATCCAGACCCATCAAGGCAATAACTCATGTGTTTTTTCTCATATGCAGAATCAAGATTTTAATGTGTCTATGTGTATGGAGGGGTGTGAGTCATGAAACTGGACAGACTGTGAAAGGAGAGACATCTTAAGGAAAGAGAATTTAGAAGATGGTAATAAACTATGTGTGACATGGAAGTAGAAGGCAGCTAATAGGTGTGGAAAAAGACTGCAGGATGGGGAGGAAGGTCAGAAGAGGGAAGTGGAAGACGTGGGCCAGTAAGATCAAAACACGTATGAAAATACCATAATGAAATCCATTGTTTTGCGTGTTAATTTTAAAAACTTCAAAAACAAATAGATAAATGAATATAAGTCTTATGACTTGTAGCATAGTGTTCTTTCCACCACAAACAATACCTTCTCTCTTCAAAGGGTCTTAATTAAAAAATTAAAAGTGAAGTCATTAGGATGCATGTGTTCTTTTTCCTGGGCAATTCGTGCAATCGGCATTTCAGAAGCAGTTCCGAACATCAATCACTCAGGCTCTCAGAAAGAGACAGACCCCAGCTGGAGCTGTTCTTTCTACTACACTCCAGTGATGGAATGACCAGCTTCCCCCACCTCCTCTCCACCCCTCAGCACACCTGGACTCCTGCCATTCATCTGTAGAATGTGCTCAGCGCCATCTGGCCCTGCATCTCGTGTCCTGTCAACAGGGATGTCAAACAGGCAAGATGAAAGGACATAACTCCAAGAAACAAGGTTCGTCTTCTTACCCGAGTCTGAGGGAAGTCATGATGATTACTCATTAGGTAGCTACAAGGGGAGAAAAATGACTTGTTACTGTCCGGTTGTCAGCTGGTGTCTGGAGCGCTCTTCGCCACTTCCTGTCTTGCCAAGGGCTTTGGGACAATCCTAGGACTTTCAAGTTAAAGTGGATGTAGCTGGAGTATTCCAAGAGGCTTGAGGGGGAATTTTCAGAGTTTAAGAATCTGATAACAATGCCTGTGGTTCTGCCAAGGGCATTCCTTTCTGTGAAGATGGCCATCCTTTCTGGAAGGTTGCAGAGAGGAGACTGTATCAATTTTACTAAGGAAACAGAGGGATGGGGGGGCTCTGAAGAATCTCATCTTCAGGTGATGTCTTAAGTGTCCTTAAGATTTTGAGTACACAGGGGCCATAGAATTAGACATTCCAACTTCAAAAGGAACTGAGTCCTTTCCAGAAACAACCATCCTTGCGCTCTGTCTCTACGCAGGAAATATACTCTAATATTTCCTTATTAGAAAGCAAAAAGATACTACAGAGAAAGATAGACACCTTGACTATGTAAACATTCATTAATATCTGGGTGCCAGAAACTGCCAAGCACAACTGGGTGCCACAACTTCCAATTGTGAAAAATTGGCACAATTAACTGATGGAAAAGATATAATAAAAGGTTAATCAAATGGATGTGTATAGATGCTTTTTAGTAATCAATTAAAATTTTACCTGTGCAAAACTTAACGAGATAGATAAAGGTAGGACTATCAGCAACTTTGTTTTTCTTTATATATCTGTTTGTTTCTCAGTTCCCCAAGTATTACTTTATAACCAGGAAACAGCATTTTATATGAAAGAGTACAAGTTACTTTTGGGCATGGTGTTTCATTACTAAAAGAGGAACACTAGGACAGCCAACAGAAAAAGAAGCAGAACTGTGTTTTCTTCAGTCTAACCATGAATTTGATGGCCTAGACTGAAACTTATCAGTCAATGGTCCTTGGTACAAATCCCCGTACCTTCCCAGGCCACTGAACTAGCCTTTATCAGTCTTTCCCCCGACACGCTGAGTGCATATGAACCTGTGAGAGAGCACAAACAGGAACAAACCAGGCACCAAACTGCCTTCAGGGTAGTTAGATTTCAGCAATTTCCCCCCAAGACACACTGAGGGCACTTGAATCTGTGGGGATACAAGCCTTCCCTATGAGAAGCTCCCTCTCCAGAGAGAGATCGGACAGATTTACAGTGAACCATAACACACAAAAGAGCTGGCACAAAGCAAGTGTGTGCTGAGATGCTGTGGGAGGGACAGGAGCCATAACACGCAAGGATGAGGGGAATGGGAGAGCAGACGGCAGCAGCCACACTTTGTAAACTGGGCAGCCATGAATGACGAGGTTAATACCCACTGATTTAACAGATCTCAGAAAGCTATGTACTCCTCCAATAGCTTAGACCCCTAGAAGTGGCCCCAGTTCCCAAGAACCCTTGAAGTATAGCAGGAATTGACTGTGCATGGGGCTAGGAAGGTTGGAAGGGAAGCTGACCTAGGCCAAGAAGGCTTGAGCAAGTTCATACAGCATGCATTGTCTCCAAGCAACTCCTCTCCACCCTTAGTGGGAAAGAAGAGGTTGGTCTTCTTGCTGGAATGAGAATAGCAGAGATGCCTTGGTCTGGGTACCAAGCCCAGCCAGAGGAAGAGGGCAGTGTGCTACCTGAAGAGAGAAGGAGGGAGCATTTATAAACCAAATGTCAGCACACCTTACCTCCTTCCCTGTTGCAATTATGAAATGCAACCCTGAACTCAGAGAGTAGGAAGCTGAAAAAGTTTTCTAGGGCATTTGAACAATTCCAGAGGGGGAAAAAAAATCCTAAAGATACAAATATCAAGGCTCTCCATTAAAATAGCCCAACTGTACCCTACAGGGAAGCCCACATATGGCAGTCCCCAGTGGTAAAATCAGAGTTTGCAAACAGCTTTATGATCCAACTCTTAACAGCAGTTACTACAGTTCACTGATACCCAAGGAAAACTTCTAACATAAAAGATAAAAATCAAATCATACCAACAGGATAGAAGCAACCTAAGAGGAATTATGTGAGGGAAATATTTTATATTCAGAATATATTTAATATCCTGAGAGACATAAAAGAAGGTGCATTGCATTTACAAAAACAAGAACCGGATAATAGAAAGAAGAGCGTTAAGATAGCAAAACGGGGCTGGTGAAATTAAGAATATTATAGTAGAAATGGGGAAGTCAACAGAGAGTATAAGATAAAGCGACAGAAAATAGGCCAGAAAAGATAAGACACACAGACAATCCAGGATACAAAAATACTAAGAGTTTCAGAAATAAAATCTCTCTCTTTCTCTCTCTCAAAATACAAATCAAAAATCTCTCTTGCTCTCTCCCTCCTTCTTTTTCTTTCTTCCCTCCCTTGATCCTCTTTGTCTCTTCCTCCTTTTCTCCCTCCTTCCTTCCCTCCTTCTCTCCCTTCCTCCCTCTGTGTCTGCCTCCCTCCAGTCTTCCAGTTTAGAGCTATTTCCTCATACACAGAGAGAAAAAGAAACAAAATACTATATATATATATATATATATATATGTGTGTGTGTGTGTGTGTGTGTGTGTGTGTGTGTGTGTGTGTGTATTTAAACTGGAAGATGGGAATCTCAACATTCAAGGAATCCACATACCCAGGCTTAGAGGCTCAGGCTTGTAATCTTAGCACTCAAGAGACAGAGGAAGTAGGATTGCTGAGTGTCTGAAGTTGGCCTGGTCTACATAATAAGATATAGGTCAGCCAGGACTATAGAGAGAGTCCCTGCACCCCTCCCCAAAGGAGGAGATCCACACAGCAACATAAATAAAATGAAATGAAATTAAGGTAGGATGACATGAAATTTTAAAATGCAGGCAACAAAGGCACAAACAAACTTCCAGGAGTAGCTATGAGTATAACTCAAGGGCAGAGTGTGTGTTTACCAAGTACAAGGCCACAGGTTCAATTGTTAGTGCTAAAAAAAAATAAATAAACAAGTGAAAAAACAAACAGATCCTATTCCAAAGGCTGTGAAACTGGACTGACCTCAACAGCAATGCCAGAAGCCAGAACACCTTAGAGTGATTTTTGCAAAAACCTTAAGAGACATGACCTCCAACCTAGAATTCTAGACCCACAAGTAGTGAGAATTCTAGAATTTGGTTTAACACACACATACACACCAAAGCTGGTCTCGATGGTGCACACCTATAAGGAGGCAGAGGCAAGGGGATCTCTGTGAGTTCGCAGCCAGCCCGGTCTACAAAGTGAATTCAGGTCTATCAAGGGTATACAGAGAAACCCTGTCTCAAAAACAAAAACAAAAAACACCCACCACAAAAATATAAGAATATGTTTTTGTTTTAATCTCAGGTGAGAGGATATGGGCTGATTCACAGCAGCTGACTATGATTTGCCTCACGCTCTAGAAGAGGCATGGTTTTGCCAGCTGCAGATAGTTTCCATGATTGTATGATGTTTGGAATTCTGGGAACTTTTCAGAGGGTGTATAAATGCTAGGGCCTTCTCGAGAGACAAAGGTTGTCTGTTGGTAGCCATGTTTAAAGAAAAAAACAAAAGGAAAGAAATTAGATTTAGGGATTTTTCTATTTCCTCTCTCCCCTTTATCCTTGTTTCCCTCCGATCTAGTATTAGAAGGTAAAACAGTGGGAGGGGCAGATAAATGGCGGGAAATGGCAAAGACTGGCTACACCCAAAGATGATAATGGTGTTATTCAGAAGGACACATAATGGCTTGGTCAACTATGCAAGGCATCTGATGTTTTCTCTCCTGTTGCCTTTCCAGCGAAGCTGAGACTATGCTTTTTCAGTGACTATAGGGCACCAAAGAAAGAAGACTTCACAGGAGTAAGACTTGGGATTTCGTGGGCTGATGCTGAAGTGGTGGCAGGGGAGGCAGGATGCCAGAAAGTAATCTGTCAATCTAGAGCCCACAGTGGCCCAGGAGGGAGTTTGAACATGTGACTAGAGAGAGAGAGAGCAGAGGCCTCTGACATACAGAGAGAAGATTCAAAAGACTGGCAGGGAGTTGGGGCCAGAAACATTCAGAGGAAACTAAACTAATATAAAAGGATATAATGTAATCTAAATGTAAATATAAAACAAAACAACAAAATAACAAAACCAAATCTCCAGAGAAAATAGAAGATTTTGCATGAAGGGAAAAGTGAGGAGGCTTAGCCGTGAAGCTCATTTGCATTGCTGTTTAATATAAACACTGAATATTGATTTAAACAAAATTAAACTGTAATTCTATTAGAGGAGAGGGGGGGGCAGAGAAAAAGCATGGCTTGGCAAGTGTGTAAGGTTGGTGCAGTGGAGCATGGAAGAAATTTTTCTTCACCTGCCATAGTGAAGTCATACATAGTGTTTAAGACCCTACATCAAGAAATAGCAATAGAATTGTAGACCTTGGCCTTTACAGTCAGCTAAAATAATTAGAAGTGGACTCTACATTTTGTAGTAAGAGGAAATGGAGAACAAGGAAATTGGTGTATTTTGTTTGTTTGTTTGTTTTGTGACAATTCTTGTATCTGTTGGTCCTTTTAAAACCATAAGCAGCTGTATACTGAGATGAGGTCGTCCAGGTAAAGAAAGGTGAGTCTCAGTTTTCTGTCTTTTCCCCGTGCAGGTATACTCATGCTTCTCTGCCCTGATCATGCTAAGGCAGAGAGCTGGTAACATACAATGTGAGGACTTGTGAGATTCAGAGGGAGACATTGCTTTCCCAGAACTCTGGGGACGCAGGACTTGTGGTGCGCTGGAGTCCCTGAATGTACTTTTGTCCTGCTTATTAATATAAACAAAAGTATCAACCAACCCTGATGTCACATCTCAACTAGTTTGCTAATCACATGTTAGCAATAATTTTTTTTAAGTTGGTAAAATCAACAGAAGTATTCTGTAATAATCAATTTAAAATTTCAAGACAAGAATATTTTGCTGTCATTTATGGATGGCACAGCGTGTCTCTTCTATGATGTGTGGAAAATGCATAGCTACATTTTTCTTTTCAGAGACCAAGGTTAGACATTTATCAGCATATCGATGTACCTACAGCTATTGCTCAGAGAGAGGAATGGAAAAAATATCGACTACAAACAAAATTGACCAAAGCAATATCCCAGGGGCCCATGTTCTTGGAAATGACTCCTATGTGTCTCTCTTTATTCTCTGCTAGTTAGAAAGGGAGTCTCTGCCATTCAGCACGATCTGCATTCTGACATCACATTTAACATCTTTGGTAAGTTTCCCTCAGAGGCAAATGGACTGAGGACCACAGGGGCCAACACATAGTCACATATTCCATCATGACAGACTTCTTTATTATAAACTTAGGCATTATTAACTGAGAAATTTACTGTTTTTCAGGGAAAAAAATATACAAGGGAATCATCACCCACTGAGATGAATGGAAGAAGCAACAGTGGGAATTTCTTGGTACACTAAGCACTATGTACATTTGGTGATGAATTTTCTCATGGATATCTGTTCCTTTCAAAAGGCATCTTGGAAATGGGACTCCAATGAGAGAGGAGATTTATCCAGAATCCTGAAGGGAGTTTGGAAGGGGAGAACCTCTGATGACATCATCCAAGTGAGGAATACTTGCAAGACATCTTAGAAGTGAACTGACACCAGCTTTATAGGAACTTGAGGGTGGAGCTGAGGAAATGTCTCTGTGAGTAACGTGCTGGTTGCACAAGCACAGCATGAGGACTCCCCAGTACCCATGTGTAAGCCTGGTGCAGTGGCATGTGCATATCTGTAACCCTAGCCCTGAGGATGAAGAGACACAACCTGGCTAACCAGCCAACCTAGTTGAATCAGTGAGCACCCAGCTCAGTGAGAGACTCTGCCTCAAAAAATACGGTGAGGAGAGACAGAAGAAGACACCCAACATTAGTCTCTGGCATGTATGTGTGCCTGCAGGCAAGCACACCTAACACACGTGTACACACATACCCACTCATCCAAACACTGATACGCACACACCACACCTTAAGAATGTAACTTGGTAAGATAATACACAGTCAAAATCTACTCCAAATGAGAATGATCTGTCTGAAAGATCAAAATAAGACATCTGCCAAATGCTCAGAGCCACTGGAGGCAAGGAACAGTGGTGGCTGAACAGTTCGTCTCTTGAAGCTTGCCAACTACCTCCTGAAATAGCAGTAAGATTTACATGGTACTGTCTTTGGTGCTATTTACAAACACGATGCTTCATTAATGTTCGTTAAACATGTACAAATGACTGTCAGCTCACTCTCTGCCCCCTGCTGCTGTGAAGCTTCCTGACTGACACATTTCTGACTGACAGGAATGCACAGCTCTGAGACAACTTTGTGACTCCTCCCAGACCATCTGCATGGGGGATAAACAAGAATCAGCTGCTGCAGGGCTGAAGTTTGTGGTTCTCCATTCTAGCAATACATATATCCTCATACTATCTCACTGTGCACTAAATCATCTGCCACAACATTGCTTGTTTGAGCCAAGGGCAGAGATGGCAAGATGCCCATTTTCCTGAGGCTGAAACCAGGATTCCCAACAGTTAATGCCTGACCAAGGTCCCAGGGCAGAATCAAAACCAGGAATCACTCGGTTGTTTTGGCTTGTGGCCTAGCACTCTTTCCACAAAGTGCTGACATTTGGACTCTGAGGTGGGCCTGGGAGGTAAAAATAGAATGTCATGACTCTGAGAAATCCTTTCCAAGAGAGTGCAGAAGACACTGCTCTGTGGACCAGCCAAGGGTAAAAACCGAGGCCCATAACTAAATGAGATCTGTTGTGTACATATGGTCTCTTTTGAAAAATGGATGACATAATTGTGCTCCCTAGGAAAAAAAAATTAGCAGCTGAAACAAACTTTACCAAAGATTTGCTGAAAAAAAAAATGAGTTCAGAATTCTAGTTTGGGGATGACTTGATTTAAAATTATATAGCTAATCATTTTATAACCAGGAAAAGAAGATTTACTTCTAGATATAATTACCCTGAGTGCCCCTGTCTAACCAGACAGATTCTAAAAGAAGAAAAGATAGAGACAAGAAAACCAGGTTTGGAATAAAGCAAAAATTAAAAAAAAATATTTAAGGGAACATTATACAGAGTAATGTGTTTCACTGTGACAATTTCATACATGAACAAAACATATTCTGGCCATATTTGCCTTTCCCTTCTTCCTCACCAGATCCTCTGCCTTTGCTCCGACAATCCCTTTATTTCCCTGCTGTCATTTCTAACCTTTCTTACTTTGTCGTTCAAAGGATGAAAGACAAGCTTTGGCTTATGAGAAGATAAATCAAAATAAGTGATACTTTTGTGGAAGGTTGTGGAAGGAATCTCAAGTTAGAAGGGGATTTGGATAAGAGGGCTTTTGAAGTCCCAACTCACAGGACTTAGTTAATGCTTAGGAATATTTTCCTTTGTCAGCTTTTGTTGTTTTTAAATTACGTGTCAGGGTTGTGTGTGTGTCAGGGTTGGAGGGGTATGTGTATGAGTGGAGGTGTCCAACCTGCACTTCAGTGAAAGGTCCGGGAGAAACTGTAGCTCCTCCGGAGCTGGAACTACAGGCCATTGTGAGGTGCCCAAGGTGGGTGCTAGAAACTGATTTCGGGTCTTCTGCAAGAGCAGTGGGTACTTTTACCCACCAAGTATTCTTTGCAGGCATAAGATTTTATTAACTCTCAGAAAAACCATTTGCTAAGCAACTAACTAACTAGCACTCCAGGGTAATAGTTCACTGAAGCTGACAGTTCCTCTGACAGAAATATTTGTCTTGAAGGAAAACAAGTTTGCTGAGCAAAAGCATTGAAGAGAGCCAGGCAGCAGGAGAAGAAACACATGCTAAATGACTGCGTGTCACAGAAGACTGAGATGCTACATTTCAGACTTTCTCCTCATAGACAGAAAACTGTTTCCTGCAAAACCATTCTTGATCGCTGGGTTGGTTTTTCTGATTCTCCACTAACCATCCCATGACCTCTGTAAAGCCCCTTAACCTATAGGATCCGGCCTTAATAATAGCTATTCAGAGCACATTGCAAGAAATGCTCGAGTTAGTTGAGTAAAGAGCTCATTTAGCAGGGAGACCGAGATGGGCAGGAATCACTTAACAAATATTAAGAGCACCAAATGTTGTGGTTGGCTTTTTTAACCAGAAAGGAGCTGATGAGATAGTTTGGTTGGTAAAGTGCTTGTTCTATAATCACAAGAACCTGAGTTCAACCCCTAGAACCCGTGTGAAAAGGCAAAGCACAGCAGCACGCTTGCAGTGCCAGCGCTGGGGAAGTGGAGATGGGGACCCACCAGCCTAGCCTGTCTGGCAAGTCCTGTGTCCATGTGAAAGTTTGCCTCGGAGAACAGCTGTGGGAGGGAGCTAGAGACATGGTTCTGCAATTAAGAGTGCTGTCACTCTCACAGAAGACCCAGGCTGTTCTGAGCAGCCACAGGGTGACTGACAGTTGTCTTTATCCCTGGTTCCAGAGTATCTGGTATCCTCTTCTGACCTCCATGGGCATGAAATACATCACATGGGACACGTACATACATGTAGGCGAAACACCACATTATAATGTAAATAATATATATTAAAAATACTAAGGTGCATAGAGTCTGGGGAATGACACTTGAGGTTGATTTCTGTCTGGCTAACACGTGTGCACACACATATACTCACGTATACCTACACACACAATAGAATCACATCAACGTGTGTGCATGCTTGTGCACACACACAGGGTGAGTGAGAGACAGACACAGACAGAAGAGGCGCTGCATTTTCAGAAGCCTAAATAGCTACGACAAAAAACAATGCCTTGGGATCACAGAATGTTCCATAAATTCTTAGTCATCAGAAAGTCACCTGTGGTGACTGAGGGGACTCCCAGGTATCCTAGGGTGTCAAGGAAGCAATGACATATTTTTCCACTTTCCACAGTAGCAGTGACTGCACTGTTGGTGCTATCATAAGTCTTTCATTGGATTTGATATGTGCTGATTGCCTGCACCTTTAAGCCCAGCACAAAGGCCCTCCTCGAAGAACGTGACACCCGTAACTCTGACATACAGCTGGCCCTATGCTTTTAGAAAGTGATAGAATTTTAAGAGAGACTTCTGAAAAGAGGGCTCACTGCCAGTGAGACTTGGTTATGACTAAGCTGGTTCTTTAAACATGGATGAAGAAGATGTCCATTAAAAATTGATTTGAAAGTCAAAACCAGTATTGCTTCTTAAACCCTTTGCTCATTTCTTCCAGTCCCAACCCTGACCTATTGTCGCACAGGAACCAGCAGTAGGTGGTAGGTTGAGAATGGCTTTTGGACAGATTATTTCTCGCTTCCTTTCTTAGCTGTGCTGACCTTCTATGCATTGTCAAGGAGCTGGTTGTCCTCCCTGACTCTTTAACAAGCAAGGGGGCAGACTGGTTTCCTCTAACCTGTGTCAGGTCTGCTTGTCACCAGCTCCCAGAGACCACGATGTAGCCAGATTCAAAGTAGGTCCCAGAGAAACCTGCTGCTGTCGTTTTGCTAAATAGTCATGTTGTCAGACTGCCTTCTAAATATTTATAGCATAGATTTGTGCTTAAACCATGGTCAGAGATGTTTCTTATTGCAATAGGTGGTGATTAATGCAGAGACTCATAACTGTTCGAAGTGCTCAGAACTGAGAGTGCTCAGCCTAGACAGAACATCTATATTAACCCTCTCCCCTGAGGCACAGGGGAGACACTGTGAAAGAACAGAAAACGGGCAGGTAAGAGCTAGAGCAATAGTCCTCAACTTTCCTAATGCTGTGACCCCTTAATACAGTTCCTCATGTTGCTGTGACCTAACCTCAACTGTAAAATTATTTTGTTGTTATTTTACAACTGATCTGAATCATGATGTAAATATCTTACATTCACAATGTCTGATATGACCCCCACAAGGGCCAAAACCCACAGGTTGAGAACCATTGAGCTGGAGGATTAAGAAAGGTGCTGTTTTCTAGACATGGTATGGCTGTTAAATTCACAAGACCAAGCTATTTAAAAATTCCATTATGGAGCCAGGCAGAGTGGTATATACCTGTAACCTCAGCACAAGTTAGCAGGCAGATGTCTGTGAGTTGGAGGCCAGCCTGATCTACAGAAAGGGTTCCAAGGTATCCAGAGCTATAAAGTGAGACCCTATCTCAAAACAGAACCGAAAGTGCAATTCCTCTATGGAGGTGGAGGGCCTACCAAGATCCCAGTTCCAGCAGAGGCGCTTTTGGCAGTTGCTGAGGGAGAATCACTTTCCTCAGGTGTGGTTTTCTTTGGTAGATTGCCTGTACCCCAGAGGATGCCGCACACCCCTGAGTACACGGGAATCACTAATTAGACTCAGAGTGTTTCAAACGACAATGATAATTTAAAATTTAAAAAGAGAACACGATAGGGTTGGGGATTTAGCTCAATGGTAAACTAGTCCTGGGTTCCATTCTCAGCTGGGGGAAGGGGAGGAGCAGGAAGAGAGCACAAGGTCAGAAGGAGATGTGTTGGGAGATCTTGGGGAGAGAATTAGGGAGGGGAGTGGGAGACAGATATGATCAGGATTCATTGTATACATGAAAGAAGTTTTCAAAAACTAAATGAAAATATTTATTTTTAAAAATAGGTCCTTCACTTAGGTCAAGATCTGAAAGCAAGGGATATTTTCATAAGCATCAGCTCCATAGAGGAAGAGCTGTATCACCAGTGAGTAGTAGATAGTATCTCTTGAGTAGGGTTCAAAAGGAGAGGGTTCTGGTCCCAATCTCCCTACAGCCTGCTTGTAACTGGGAGATGGTCACGGTACCTTTGCAAGAGGGATGGATCCTTAGCACATTTGTCTCATCTCAAAAATGTGTCTCCTTAATCTGTAAGGAAGGCACCAACACAGTATGCCTCCCATTTGATATTTGTATTTGCTGTTCCAAAACAAGGCCATGTGTATGGGGGGAGTTAAAAATCTCAGTAGACTTTTATACTTGTTTTATAGTTATTGCTTAAAGTTTTATTTATGCCAAGAGTACAGCAATGGCCAGAGAATTGACTTTTTAGTAACTAGGGTCTCTCAAAATCATCATCCAGCCTACAAGTCGATAGCTCACAGGAGTTTAGGGGCAGCTGGTGTTGGGGGTTAAGAGAAATGCATGTCAAGGCAGGTAGGATCTCAGGCAAGACCTCTTCTCTGTATACTCTCTTGCTAACTATCTATTGTTTTGCCACTTGCTGGGCATCTTGGACTTTCTACTGTCCAAAGACTCTAGTCAGGAACTCATGTATCAATTTCTGCCAACTGGTTTCCTTTATCTTCCCTAAGTGGTCATTCTCTCAGTCCCATATACCTGCATGCATGCATACATACAAACATACATACATATGTGGTGGTTTGAATGAGACCCCCTTCATTTAAACAGTTAGTCCCCATTGGTGGAACTGTTTAGAAAAGATTAGGAGGTATGGCCTTGTTAAAGAAGGTGTTGATGGAAGGGGACTCTGAGGTTTCAAAAGATTTGCATAATTTCCAGTTAGTTCTTTCAGTCAGTCTCCTGCTTATAGATCAAGATGTGCGAGCTCAGCTGCTCCTATACCACGCCTTTGCTCTACCATCATGGACTGTAATCCTCTGAGACCACAAGCCCCAGGAAACTTTCTTTTATAAGTTGGCTTTGTCATGGCATTTTGTCATAGCAATAGAAAAATAACTAAGGCACTATATTTCAGAGGAACAATGACCATAAGAACAGAAAAATGACTTGTTTTGGTCAAAAAACAAACAAACAAACAAACAAAAAAAAACAATGACCAAAAGAATAATGGGCTGGATCTTTTCTTCAACACAGCTATAGATCAACTGTAATACGATTACAATGCAGATTGTGACTCCTCAGCATTTGAGGAGGCTGGAATATGACACAAGTTCTTGCTTCATTCATGTCTGTGTCCCTGCATACTGTGACAAGGGAGAGAACAGACATCCATTCAGCCAATACTCCACCCTGGTGAGCTCACCCATCTTAGAACCAGCTTGGCCAGTATTTTCCAGAACAGTCACCCCAAAAGATCCTTTCTGCAGGCCCCTTATCTCCTGTACCATCCACACACATCAGCTCAGCCATCTGGTAAAACACAGATGCTTAGATGTGAAAATATTCCAGGAGGCCACCTTAGCCCCAGGAAGAGGTATCTAAAAGGCTTAGAAACACACTGATTAATACAGCAGATCTTCAATAGCTCCAGTCACCTCCCAGAGGACGTCTTCAACAAAGAATTAAAACTCTAGAAAAAAAACCTTAAATCATTTGCATTCTTGGCTCAGGAATAAAACAAACACATTAGGATGTACACTGCAGTTCTTGGTGTCAGGCGTCAGGGCTAATCACCTCAGGGTGAATCTGATGGGTTTGGTGGCAGTGATTTAGCCTTTCTTAAGTATCACTCTGGACTCCTATGTGAGGATAAAAGACTAAAAACACTCACAATGAAATAAAGAATGACTCATGTGACTAAACTGGGCTTCTGGGAAAGGCCAGTCGGCATGGAGTAACTTTAGCTCAAATGTTGGTACTTTCTTTTTTCTAACACAGAGAGGACAGGACAGCAGCATGTGGGCGTGTTCCTGAGATGCTCAGACTCACGTGCCTGTATGCTCATGAGCGTGTGCATAGGTGTGGTGAGATAGGAATGGACAATAAGAAAGAAGCAAGTATGCTGATCCTTTCTTGGAAAAAATAGCTACCATTTGCTTAGCATCCTCACTTTTTATGGCATTTGAAAAGTAACTCAACCTCCTCTTCTTGGTCAACCTAAAATTTAAAAAAAAATAAAAGATGGCTAGCAGGAATTGGTCATATGGATTGTTGACTCTGGAGTCTCTGGGCAGCAGAGGGACCAAGACCCTTTCAACTGTTGAAATAAACTGGTAAGAGAGGGTACAGACAGTAGTTCTGAGGGCAATTCTACATGAGCTTCTCTTCATTCTCCGCAAAGCCCTGCCAGGTGCCCTGTCTAGGCTTGGCAATGAGAGACCCTGGTTACAGAGAAGCATATCCCCAAGGAAGCAGGTCCTTGGTTCCGTGGGTGACATATCTCTGTTGAAGCATTAAGGGAACTGCCACCCATTGTTAGAATAAAGAAGATTTAATTGCCAAATATTAGGCTTTAAAAACCAATCAAGTGTAGAAGGTAGCTTTAATTAGACAGAAGAATCAGATAAACAGAGTGTAAAAGGCTCCGTGCTTAAACAACCTGTATCTCATTGTGTTTCCATTCTCTAAGGACATAGTGAAACAGATCTGGCCTTTGTTAGCCACCTTGAAACAATTCTAAGCAAAGGGAACAAGTGTATTATTTCACTCATACCCAGAAATCATCTTTCATTTATGGGGCTTTGGGACAAAACTCTCTGATCTTCGGAATGCTGAGAACCAAATAACCAGCATCAATTGTGGATCAAGCATCACAGCCCTGAAGACAATGGATATCGACTTTGGATCTCCATGTGCACACTAAAAAAAAAACACAGACTGAAGATTATCAATTGACTTGCAGTCAATACTGTCTACACACACTTGTCTTGAAAAGGGAAAAAAATGTTTTAAACATATCGTAGCCATTTCATCTTGGGCATTCAACAATACTCAGAATCTTGGTTGCTGCCTTGTATACCACACAGTGCTTTCCTGTCTTCTGTGGAGCTGAGAGTATCTGGTGAGAGAATGCTCATTTCCTTACTCTACCTTTAACTTAGTTCGTTCCTGAAGTGTGAAGGTGGTAAAGAATTCACCCAAAACAGCTTACTGTCAAGCCAGGAGACCCTCACCTATAAGAATGGCTTTGAACTACTATGGCCTCCCACTCACTAAGGTATTTTTAGAACTGAACATAGAGCAAAACTGAACTTTTCAAGCAGGCAAAGAATGCAAAATGCTTAGGCCTGGTGTTCAAAGGGCAAAGCTTCCTTAAAAAGACTATCGATCGGGCCCAACTGCAACATGACAGGGCCAAATGGACTCAGGAATGTGCGGAAGGAAGCTAGGTCAGGAACAGCAATCTCCAAACTCCTAAGGGAAGAGGATCTGTGCAACAGCCTCCACTGAACGGACAGTACAGGGAGTGTTGGGTAACAGATGTCACAGTGAAGAGCCTACATGGGTTAAAAAAGGTGATGCAGGTGTCTCCAAATATAACCAGCATCTCTTCAGTTGACTGAGCTCTGGTCTTATCATCATGAGGAAGTCTTAGCGCTCATTTTAAAGATCTATTTCTCCCTTACTCAGCAAAACAGTCTTAGATAACTTCCTGGTTGCTTACGTGTAGTTTGAAGAGAAGATACTACATAGGAACTGACCTAACATATGCCCAAGGAACCAATATCACAATCAAAAATGAAGCAAATACCCTGAGCTTCACTCTTACCTTTCATTCATTCTTAGAGCAAGCACTTACATTCTTAAGCTGCTAGAGATGAAGGGCCAAAGATCGTTCAGGTACTTACCCCAAAAAGTTCAAGAGGTGGGTGAAAAAGCTTACACACACTAAAACATATTTATTTAGTCTGAGAGGGAGCCTGGGTGACTTCTAGCATTTGGCAGGGCAGCAACAGCAGACACTGGCTCATTTTTCATCCCATCCTCTTCTTTATCAGTATTATCCTTTCTGCAAACTATAACCCCCATGTAAACTTCTGTACAGGTGGTATATTCCAGAGACAAATAGAAGCCATTCTCTGGACTTCTCCCAGGATTCTTTATAGCTTTAGCATGCTGCTTTCCTGCAGACTTTTTCATGTCAGACACAAGGCTTCCACCACCATGGAAAAAAGCCATGCCAGCAATCACTTTACTGACCTTCTAGACACATTGTATTAAAAGCAGACACTCTGAAGAGTGATACTAATCATTACACTATGCAAAGTAAGTGAGTTATGTCACCCATATAGAATGGGTGATGCATACCTACTAAGTTATATTTCCTATATGGAAAGGCTGTTGCATGCCTACTATAGTAAATGATGAGCTGAACTGATTTCCTTTTCTCTTTCATCCTATGACCCAAAGATTATGAACCATACAAATCCTGGATCATCATTAAAAACAACACTCCCATGCATCCTGTTCTGCAAATAATGGAAATGATGGAACCAGGAGAAAAAAGTTAAGGAAAAGAAAAGAAAAGAAAAGAAAAGAAAAGAAAAGAAAAGAAAAGAAAAGAAAA